>NC_056611.1:27288602-27621102 GCF_018340385.1 Cyprinus carpio
TAAATGAAGCGACGGGAACACTTTGTAAGTGAAGAAAACAAAAATAACTTTATTCAACAATTCCTTTGTCAACTGTCTCCTCTGTGTCTCTCCATATCACCGTATGCTGTGTGTGCTTTATGTGTAAATACACGTAGAAACAGCACATCCTTGTGGCGCTTGAGGACTTTGCCTCATTTCAGAACACCACCACACAGGATAGAATGAATAAAGGAACAAATTATATTGATAGAATGATCGAACAAACGATCGATCGATATAGGCAACAATAGATGGAATGACAGAACGATAGATAGATAGTTTCAGCAATCTGGAGTGCGTGTGTGAGAGCTGATTTTCTCACCCATCATCCCCCTCTATGACACACTCTCCCCTGTTACCATGGCAACCATCCCAGCACAGCCAGCTTTGCCATGGCAACAAGAACACGTGTGATACAGGCAGTCATCTGAGTTAATCTAATCACCATCACTGTCTGAGCAGAGTGAGAGAGAGAATCAGCATCTGGATTATGATGTTTCTGAAACGGCCCATCAGAGACGGATCACGCTCAGGACAGACCCCAGTCATGTGACCCGCGTCCCAAATCACAGCTGTGCAGCCGTTTAGTCACTAGTGTTTATAGAGTGAACAGCACAGGTCACATCTGAGGAATCAACCTCCTCAGGTATATGACCTAGAAAATTCATAATTAGTACACTTTTTGCATCCATTGGCTCAGACGTGTGCCATTCTATTCTATTCTTAGATTAGGAAATGTGGCAGCTTTGGTCTCACATGCATTTGTTCAAACGTCACATGGTAGGGGTTATAAAAGGTTTCCCAGAGTTCAGTGGGAGCGCCCACATGCAAATCTCTGATGTGCTGCGATGTGACCAATAGCAGAGCTGATAGAAGATTTCAGTGACATCACAATAACAGAAGACCGGTGATGACATCACCGCTTAAAGACTCTGACTCATTATGTGTGTGTGTGTGTGTGTGTGTGTGTGTGTACACACATCCAGAAAAATAAATAACATCCAGACTGTGTGTGTGTGTTTGTGAACAGGGTCCCTGTTGCCATAGTAACAGTCAGGCCTTTTTGAAATGTCACATTGAAACCAGTGTTGCATCCCTGGATAGTAAATTTCACATCGTCACTATGTGCAGCGTCACTGTGGAGACGAAGAGCATTGTAGGTTAAAGAAGAATGTCCAACATTTACACAAGTGAAGGGCGAAAGAAGAGAAAGGGAATGTTTCAGGCCAAAAAAAGGCAGAGACCGAATAAAATAATGAAATTTTGTATTTAAGTTCGGTTTTAAATCAGCATCAAAGAATGCAAAAAAAGATTTGCATACAAAGAAATGCTAAACATTTTAAGAAATTAAAACTTTTATTCAGCAAGGATGCATTAAATTGATCAAATATGTTATTTTTTTTATTAATGCTTTGATGCAGTAATTTTTTTTAAATTTGTTCTATCCTTTTAAACTTTTTATTCAAAGAATGCTAAAAAATAAATTGTATAATGATTTCCACAAAAATATAGGGCAGCACAACTGTTAATAATCAGAAATGTTTCTTGAGCAGCAAATCAGCATATTAGAATGATTTCTGAAGATCATGTGACAGTGAAGCTAATGATGCTGAAAATTCAGCTGCGCATCAGAAATACATTACAGTTTAACAGATAATCACATAGAAAACAGTTATTTTAAACTGTAATATTTCACATTTTTACAGTATTTTTGATTAAATAAATGCAGCATTAGTCGGCAGAAGACACATCTTTGAAAGAACCTCACCCTAAAATTTTGATCAGTAGTAGTATGTCAGTTTACTCAAAATGTAAGTTTCATTTCTTTACATGACCCAAAATGTGAAAAACTGCAAATAACAGCTGAATAAAGTTGAAGAGGTTTGAGCTGAATTCATTGCAGAAGAAGAGTGTAAAGCAAGTGATGACAGCACTGAGATGTGTTCACGTGTGTCTGTGTGTCCTAATATTACCTTGCCATCGAAAGAATAAGTGGACATCAATAAAGCTGCTGCAGTGTTTTCCCTCAGGTAATACAGTATAATGTGTGTATGCGTTTCTCAAAGGATTGTGCACAGCAGCACTAAGAAGAACAGCACAATGTCTGTTAATGTTAATGAGCAGGTCTAATGTCTCTTACACTGGAGACAAACACTAAAACACACTCGCTTCAGTGAAATGAGTGCATGTTTTGATGAATGTCAAGGTTTTAGTGTTGTGTACGTTTTGCGTCAGATAGAATTTCTTTTTTTTTTTTTTTTTTGTTGCAAATGACCGACAATATTGTTTCAAAAAGGAATAGTTTACTCAAATGAAAATTTGTTGAACATGTGCTCACTTTGGAGCGCAGAAAGCGACTCAATTGATTCAGATCGGAACTTCGGAGCGGGTTCATGCATCATTTGATTCAGATCGGAACTTCGGAGCGGGTTCATGCATCATTGATTCAGATCGGGACTTCGGAGGAGCGGGTTCATGCATCATTTGATTCAGATCGGGACTTCGGAGCGGGTTCATGCATCATTTGATTCAGATCGGGACTTCGGAGCGGGTTCATGCATCATTTGATTCAGATCGGAACTTCGGAGAGGGTTCATGAATCATTTGATTCAGATCGGGACTTCGGAGCGGGTTCATGCATCATTTGATTCAGATCGGGACTTCGGAGCGGGTTCATGCATCATTTGATTCAGATCGGGACTTCGGAGCGGGTTCATGCATCATTTGATTCAGATCGGAACTTCGGAGAGGGTTCATGAATCATTTGATTCAGATCGGGACTTCGGAGCGGGTTCATGCATCATTTGATTCAGATCGGGACTTCGGAGCGGGTTCATGCATCATTTGATTCAGATCGGAACTTCGGAGCGGGTTCATGCATCATTTGATTCAGATCGGGACTTCGGAGCGGGTTCATGCATCATTTGATTCAGATCGGAACTTCGGAGCGGGTTCATGCATCATTTGATTCAGATCGGAACTTCGGAGAGGGTTCATGAATCATTTGATTCAGATCGGAACTTCGGAGAGGGTTCATGAATCATTTGATTCAGATCGGGACTTTCGGAGCGGGTTCATGCATCATTTGATTCAGATCGGGACTTCGGAGCTGGTTCATGCATCATTTGATTCAGATCGGGTCTTCGGATCGGGTTCATGCATCATTTGATTCAGATCGGGACTTCGGAGCGCAGAGCAGATTGATGGGTTGGCAACCACTGTTTTAAAAAAAAAATATTATGGATAAACTCATATTTTGTCAAGAAGTGACCATTTAAACCAGCAGCTTAAAGTCAAGTTTCTTCTCAAGACGTTAACTGATGGACTGGAGTGGTGTAGATTACTTGTGGATTATTGTGATGTTTTTATCAGCTGTTTGGACTCTCATTCTGACGGCACCCATTCACTGCAGAGCATCCATTGCTGAGAAAGTGATGTAATGCTGAATTTCTCCAAATATGTAAAAGAAACACTCATCTACGAAAGGCCTGAGGGTGAGGAGATTTTCAGCAAATGTTCATTTTTGGTTGAACCACTTCTTTAAGACTTCATTTACACAGACAGAGAGAGTCAGTGGTTTTGCTGTTCGGTACAGCAGACGGTGAAGCGCTTTGTTTACAGGTCCCTATCAAACCATCACCTTTTCCCGCGGGTTTTCATCACGAACACACACACACTGTCAGTCTCTCAGAAGAGGTGAACACTCCAGCGCCTCCCTTGCCTTTTAGCACCATCTTGTTGCCTTTTCGGCCCAAGATGCGCGTCGATAATAGAAAAAGAGGTAGCCTACAGAGAAAGACAGAGAGAGCGAGGTGTCGTAAATGTAGGTTGTTTAAGAGCTGGTGTCTTCTTGAGGACGCATCCGAGAGGCTGTTATGTGCGCGAGCCCAGAGGAAGATGTCGCATTTCTGACAGGAAGCTGTTAATCCAGTAATTCACTTTATTTTCTCCACAATAATCCTGAGGGAGATAAAGTGCGCTCAACACGTGTGTGTGTGTGTGTGGAGCAGCTCTGATCTTTCCCAGGGATGAAAATAGTTCAGTCAGAATTGGGAGCAGCGCATGTGAAGGTTTTGTTAGTGTATTCTGACACTCTGACCGAAGAGTTTTATTGCTTCAGCTGAAGGAAAAATACTCTGTCAATTCATACTTTCCCATGAGAGTTTCGACAGAGGACCATCATGGGAAAATGAGACAATGGGGTTTTGTATATGTGACCCTGGAGCACAAAACCAGTCATAAGGGTCAATTTTACGAAACTGAGATTTATACATCATCTGAAAGCTGAATAAATAATCTCTCCATTGATGTATGGTTTATTAGGAGGACAATATTTGTCTGAGATACAACTATTTGAAAATCTGGAATCTGAGGATGCAAAAAAAACTAAATATTGAGAAAATCATCTTTAAAGTTGTCCAAATGAAGTTCTTAGCAATGCATATTACTAATCAAAAATCAAGTTTTTATATATTTACGGTAGGAAATTTACAAAATATCTTCATGGAACATGATCTTTACTTTATCCTAATGATTTCTGGCATAAAAGAAAAATCTATAATGTTGACCCATACAATGTATTTTTGGCTATTGCTACAAATATACCTCAGCGACTTAAGACTGGTTTTGTGATTCAGGGTCACATATGTAGAGACGTTTAAATAATATTTCTGATGCCAAGTGTACACTGTAAATTTAAAATAATTAATATCAATAATATATTTATAATAAATAAATAAAATCAGTCAAAGGTTGCCAGATCTTTACCATGAAAATAGGATGGCAACATTTTACTTTTTAAAATGAAATTTACCAAAGTATTTCATTAACTAATAAATATAGCAAATTAAGTTTACCTTTATAAAACCTTAAAGACACAGGTGGATATACGAGTTAAAGACGAATAGGGTATTTCAAGCATAAAAAAAAATAAATAAAAGTGTAATACAGCTTTAAATTTAGTTTTTTTCCCATACATTATAATGCGTCCTGTTTAACTTTATATTTTTCTGAACAAAACATAACTATCATGCATTTTTTTTCCATGATTTACAGAAGACACCCACTAAAATGTCATTCAGTGTAACAATATTAAATACCAAAAAATCTTGTTATAGGTATATTTTAAACATGGATCGTTTGATGACATATTAAAAGACTATATTTAAGCATCACAGTGCAGCCCTCAAATATAAATTCACTTTCAATCTTTATAGTTTGCTAAAGTCATTCAAACCACTAGGTTTGACCTATTTGTCAGAAAGAAGTTAGGGACGTAAAAGTCATTTAAATTAAGTCACAATAAGAATATTTTTTTCATTTTTACATAAATATATCCGTTACACTTAATGACGATTTGCCAAAAAGAGAGATAATATTGCCATTGTTCCCATAACTGAAATGTTTTTAGTATTAGTCCGTGTCATTAAATTAGTTTTAATAATATTTCTGAGTAAAGTGACTGCAGAAGCTAATTTTAAAATAAAATAAGCATTTTATTGATGCTCCCCTGCAATGCTTGCTTAGCTTGTCACTTTGTTTCTGATTTGCTCTGACCCAAAAATTGCTGCTTGCAGCTATATTTATTAACACCTTCTGTTTGCCAACATACATGACATTATCAGGATGAGTATTTGGGTGGAGAATCCCCTCAAATGATCTCTATTGAACTTTTGATTTACTGTGATGAGTATTTGGGTTGTGGTTAATATAAAATTGTGTATGTTCACTCGTGGTCTCCTTAGAAAATGTAAAGCTTTGAGTAGATGTCAGTGGTTAGCTGACAGCAGCAGGAACTTAGTTTCTCATGATATACATGTGAGTATTACGCAAACAGACACACAGCGCTCGTTCAATCAGCAGCTCAAACACACGGCCCTTCATCTGCCATGCTCTAATTATGCGCTTAATTCGATTGGCTGAATGTGATGATGTCAGAATGAATGAGTAATGAGCTGATTACCGTAGTAATGCTATTATGGGGCGTTTCAGGAAGAGGAATACGGCTGTAAATCAATTTATTCTATCACAGAACATGCCAGACTGTTCTAGAACACAGCCAGTATGTTTCTGAAACTCGTCATGTCATAAATGACACATCATATGCGTTTACTTATGAGGGTTTAAATATTATATTATTTTCAGACAAAGGTAACTAAATGTATAACTTCACACCTAAAATAAAACTTTTTGAATACACATATATCGGCAAATGTAATATTTCAACACTATAAAATTAGAAAAAAAAAAAAAAAAGTACTTAAAAGACAATTAAAATTTACATTTTAAAATGTAAAAGGTCAATTTATGCGATTGTAATATATTTATTAAAACTAGAATATATGATTTTTAAAAATATATATATATATATTTAGTTTTGAGGATTTTAAATATTTTAAATCACTTTTATAATATAAATGATCTAAAACGAGAAATATTAAAATATATAATTTGCTATATAATTGTATATTACATAAATTATTTATACATGATTATATTATTTATAAATTTATAGAAAAGCTGTATTATACAAATATTAATATATTATGTGAAATATAAATAATATAGGTTGCAAAATTATTTTGTATTACAAATTATTTTAAGATGATAAATAGTATATTATAAACATAATATTTTATATAATTTTTAAACACACACGTATTATAAACATTTTAGTTTTTTAAAATTCATTTTTAATCGTTTCTAAAAAGCAGTATTATGGTATTTTTAATTGTTAAATGTTAAGTACTTGAAATCATTTCAGCTAATTCTAAATATTATTCAAGTAATTTTAAATATTCTAGAATATGTAATTTTTTAAATTATGTATATGATTATATTTTAGTATTTTACAATATTTAAATTTTATAATACAACTTATGTTATAATTATAAGTATTATAAAATGTAAAATTTGTGTATTAAATAAATAAAAGAAAAATGTTAAGTCATTTTGTTCAGGAAGCATGGATATGTTACAAACAAACACAAGAGTCTTTCAAGTCCAAATCCTCTAAAAGACTGATTGGCCAAATTGTTACCAAAACTCATCAGTGTTTCAGAAATCTGCTAGAAAGGCAAGTTTCAACAAGCGTCCATCAACACCGTAACCTTCCTCCCGCTGGCACTCGGATTACAAAGTAGCCTAATTGACGCAAACAGAAAAGCAGAAATGATTGTCTCACACAGGTTTCCCCAAACACTCCTACCATGTCTCCACAGTCCTATGCAATCCACTTTTTACCATCCAAACAATTCCTGATCAATAGAGTCAAGCCCAGTGCTATATTTTTATCAGTGTATGTTTAATTTCACCAGGCTGTTTAAAACACATGCTTTCAATCTCCTGTTCAATCTCAATCAGTGTTAACTGTCAAGAGTGGGCGTGGCCACTCACGCTTTACTGCGATTGGGCGTGTCCTTAGTGGGTGTGGCCAGTATCGAGCAGTGTTTTATAGTAACAGGACACGCCCACTTCTCACCTCTTGTCCTCTGTTAACACAATCTCACAGATCGTCAAAGTCTTGTCCATTAATATCTTGCATATGCAAACTGCCCACAAACCAGATCACCGGATGTAAACTAAAATAATCAAATACATTCACTTTGATAAGTGTGTGTGTGTTCATGCTAACGCTAAACCGCAGATTCTCATAATTGTTTTTAATTTTAAAAGTTGTGTAATAATTCAACTTTAAAGTTGTTCCAATTTACAACTGCTCTGTACATGTGTAAATAAACTTGTCTTGTATTTATATACATGTATTTGTAAGAAATATGTATTATCTAATATTTTATACTTATACAATTTTTCATACTTAAACCCCTTCATTCAGTGGCAGTTGTGATGTTTAATATGAAAATAAACTGTTGATTTGTTAATTTAGAAAATACTTGGCCTATTAGTTTAATAATTATGTAACTCATAATAATGGGATTGTACCAGTCACACTTTTGCTCACCAAGGCTGCATTTATTTGATCAAAAATACAGTAATATTGCGATATATTATTAGAATTTGAAAGAACTGTTTTTTTATGTGAATATATATTAAAATGTAATTTATTTCTGTGATCGAAGTTACATTTTCAGCACCATTACTCCAGTCTTCAGTGTCACATGATCTTCAGAAATCATTCTACATTTCTTATTATCAATGTTGAAAACTGTTTATTTTTTTTGTAGAAAATCTCATACATTTGATTTTTCAGGATTTACAGAATAGAAAGTTCAAAAGAACAGCATTTATTTGAAACAGAAATCTTTTGTAACATTATAAATGTCTTTACTGTCACATTTGATTGATTTAATGCATCCTTGCTGAATAAAATTTGTAATTTCTAAACTAAAAGAAAAATTTAAAATTCAAAAACTTGAACAGTAGGCTACTCTATATTCTTTACAGAGCATAATAACTCTATTCTCTTATGTAATGAAAAAGGCTATTCTTATTGTGTTGTTGCATTGATTAAATAGTCATATGGGCTGTTATTTTTAGAAAAACAGCCATTTAAAGAGAGCACTAAACACAACAGTCTGACACCATAAAACTTCAATGAATCAATTTTATTGGCATCCTGATAAAAATGACTGACACACCAGGATGTGATCTTGAATCAAATGTGACTGAAATGAATGATGACATTATCATGTACCTTCCTGTGACCTCAAACAGTATTCACACACACACACACACACACACACACACACACACCGTTTCACACATCTACAGCATGTTTTCTGCTGCATAAAGTCCTGATTTACAAGTTTTTCATTCAGTATCACGTATGAATTGTTAAATGGTGACTGAGAATGGACTATTAATATTAACTAATATAAAGTTTTGCATGAATATTTGAATGACAATCACATTTACATAAAAATTATTATTAATCCACATGGTTCCCAAAGTGCATCTATAATCCAGATTAAGTACAAATTTACTGAACAAAAATTGTTTCACGGCCTTTAACTTGCATCAAGCCTGACATACATTTTTTTCAAACTGCATTTTGCATTGCTTCAAGAAAAAAAAAAAAAGAAAAGAAAAAAAAACACCTGTATTGCAAATTATAATGTTGACTAAAATAATAGTTCAGACAAAAATAAAAATCTGGTGATAATTTACTCACCTTTAGGCTATTCAAGATGTAGATGAGTTTGTTTCTTCATCAGATTTTGGAGAAATTTAGCATTGCATCAGTGTCTCATCAATGGATGCTCTGCAGTGAATGGGTGCCGTCAGAATGAGAGTCCAAACAGCTGATAAATAATCACAATAATCCACAAGTAATCCACACCACTCCAGTCCATCAGTTAATGTCTTGAGAAGACAAAAGCTGCTTCCAGCTAAAATATGTGTCCATGATCCATAATATTGCTTCCTCCAGTGAAAAAATCATCTGGTCTGAATCAGGAGAGAAATCTGCACAAATCAAGCACTATTTATAATTAGGGTTTTTTAAAATGAAGCTTTTTTCTTCTTCTGGTGTTAATTGAGGGACTGGAGTCGTGAAGATTACTTGTGGATTATTGTGATGTTTTTATCAGCTGTTTTGACTCTCATTCTGACGGCACCCATTCACTGCAGAGCATCCATTGCTGAGACACTGATGCAATGCTACATTTCTCCAAATCTGATGAAGAAACAAACTCATCCTAATCTTGGATCGCGTGAGGGTGAATGAATTTTCAGCAAATTTTCATTTTTGGGATCAATTATTCTTTTAAGTTAATGGTGCATATTCTGCACTTTCTTTTCTGCTATGAATATGGGTGCCAAAATAAAAACATGCCGCAGATGTGAGAAGCGCGAAACAGCCTCAGTCTTTACACAAATTCACACACATTCTGCACACAAACTGGAGGCCAAACACACATACACACAATCTTATAGCGGTTAATGGTAGAACACACACACACACACACAAGGGATCTTACAATGGTTAATAGAGAATTCACACACACACACACACACACACAAAGGATTTAAGTGGTTAATGGCGGCATTTAAAATGGCAGAGCATGTTTGTGGTGTGTGTGTGTGGGTTTTTGTTTTTTGTTTTTTTTTTTTTTTTTGGTTGTGTGTGTGTTCATGAATGTGTATGGGAAGTAAAGGCACCAAAGTTATGCATGTTAAATCTATTACCTGCAATGCAGCAAGAAATGTGTGTGTTTACATGAGTTTGTCTGTAGTATTTACATGTGTACACCATGAAAGTTTGGCTATGCCGTTGAGCAGAAGGCTTTATTTTAAATATATATCTATATATATTTTTTCTGTTTTTATTGTATTTTTCAGAACACAATTATCCATGGCTCCTTTAAAGGGCGGGACCGTCCTCCCCGCCCTCTCTGTGTCACGCCTCTGGGGCAACGCTCCGGTCGAGAGGCGGGGCCACCAGTTGCCACAGGCAACACTAGTCTCCAGGACGTGATGTCATAGCGAATGGGCGGGGCCATCTCAGAGGCTAGTCTCCCGTAGAAACATGGTCCCAATGTTATAGGACACTTTCCGGATGGGGGCGGAGCGAGTGCTGGTGAGAGAGGCGTGGCTCGGGTTTTTCCCCGCCTCCAGGAAATAGCAGATTCCCGGGATCTCTTTAGGGAAGTTGTCAGGAAGCTCCTGCCGGGAGCGAGGGATGAAGGTGAGCGTGCGCTCGTCACGCAGGAGTCTGAGAGGAAAAGCAAATGGAAAGGAATTAAATATACAAGACCTCACTCTGACAAAAACTCATTTGTAAGAACAAAATAGCAAATTAAGTAGTGCTGTCAAATGATTAATCGCGATTAATCACATCCAAAATAAACGTTTTTGTTTACATAATATATGTATGTATGTTTTTTTGTTTGTTTAGTTTTTTTTAATTCTAAAAATGCTAAAAGTTTTCTGTTAAATTTAGTCTGTTGCAGGGATTCCCAAACTTTTTTGCCAGCCAAACCACCTCCGACATAAAATATTTTCTTCAAGTATTTTTTAAGTTAATACTTCTATAATACTATAAGTGCATAATTATATATTGTTTTTATAATCTTTTTATATTATTATGATAATGATTTGATAATACTTTTAACTATAAAATTCAAGGCAAAATTAGATTTTATAATTATACATTTGTATGTTAAAGTAAAAAAAAAAATAAAAAATTAATTTAGCAGGATTCCCAACTTTTTTTTGTCAGCTAAACCCATTTGACATAAAATATCTTCTTGAAGTATACTTTAAGTCAGTATTTCAATAATTCAATAAAGCATATATCATTATTACTAATAATAATAGTTTTACATCATTAATATATTGTATAATATGTTTAACTATAAAAATCGAGAAAAAAAATGTATTTAAATAATTATAATAAATAGTTTACGTGTATTTCAAGTTAATATTTCATTAAATAATTAATTAAAATGTGTTCTTATTATAAAATTGTTTTTATATTATTTTCTTATACTTCTAACTATAAAATCAAGACAAAATATATTATTATAATTTATATATAATTTAATTTAAAAATATTATAATTATAATAAAAAATAATATTAGATAATATACACTCGACTCAAGCGCTGGTTTTAGTAGAAAACTGCAATGAGAAATTAAAGTCTGGTTCTGGTCACAAATCTGGTAAAATCCTAAAAATGCATGTCCCCAGAAATATTGGAAATAATGCAAATGTGAAAATAAAGTCATCCTTGTGCCTGCCGTGTTTCCAAATGCATGTTATAAGTGAAATGCAATGATGGACTGAATATAGCCACATCGTGACTTAGATTTTATTTCTATTTATTGTGCAGTCCTGTTTAATTTACTGTAATTCAATACTTTTATGATTTAAATATTTACCAGCTATTCAACAATTCACAAACCCCTGGAAATCTCATCTGTAGTATTTATAATGACATGCATATTAAAACAATAGACATCTATAGAGTACAACCATTTAGACATGTAAATGTGTGTATGTGTGTTTATATGCATATATGTGTGTGTGTGTGTGTCTGTGTGTGTGTGTGTGTGTGTGTGTGTATGTGTGTTTATATGCATATACTTGTGCGCATGTGTGTGTAGGCATATATATGTGTGCTTGATTATTCATACTGTGTGTGTGTGTGTGTGTGTGTGTGTGTATGTGTGTTTATATGCATATACTTGTGCGCATGTGTGTGTAGGCATATATATGTGTGCTTGATTATTCATACTGTGTGTGTTTATATGCATATACTTGTGCATAGGCATATATATGTGTGCTTGATTATTCATACGGTGTGTGTGTGTGTGTGTGTGTGTGTGTGTGTGTGTGTGTGTGTAATTGTGCACATGTGTGGCAGTTCGCCTGTGCATGATTGTTCATGTGGAGTGTTTGTGGATGTCTACAAACACAGGTGCTCGCTGCTGCATTTTGAAATGTGTGTGTGTGTGTGTGTGTGTGTGTGTGTGTGTGTGAGAGAGAGAGAGAGCAGATCTTCAGAGCTGCACTTGACTGCAGAGTATCGTCCTTGACGATCTCGACTGAAGCAGGTTGCCATAGAAACAGGTGTGACTGTCTCCACTGCAGCAGTTACACATCAGCTGAGAAACACTGGCTGGTGCGTGTGTGTGTGTGTGTGTGTGTGTGTTTGCGTTTTTGTGTGTGTGTGTGTGTGTGTGTGTTCTCTCACTGGTATGTAGTAGGGCTGACGTTGATGCACCGCGGGTGACTGCCCGACTCAAACTTGCTGGCCAGCGTGACGTTGTTTCCAAACAGACAGTAGCGCGGCATCTTCACACCGACGACTCCAGCCAGCACTGAGCCCGAGTGGATCCCGATCCTCAGCTACACAGAGAGAAGAGATTATTCATACAGCGCTTTATACAGTAGAGACTGCTTCACAGTAATAAACAGGAAAAACAGTCTCGCAAAACTCTTCAGTCGAGAAGAATTCCCAGCAATGAGCAACATACAGAATAAATCACACAGAAAACTCGACAGTCAGATTGTTTCTGATCTACACTGAAAAAAAAACAAGTGGAATTTATAAATTTTTTTGTTTTGCTGATTTTTCTGCAAGTAAAATCCAATTTACTAAACTAAATAAAAATAAATATACACACACACCATTATATAATAATAATAATAATAATAATACAATTGTTGCAATTAATAACTTCAATTTTAAAATAATACAATTGTACTTTTAAATTAAAAATAGTATTTGAATAATTATTTAATATTTTTTATTTCCTAACATGTAAATGTGTTTTTCTTTTGCATGTTTTGCACTCAGATCTTTCGAGTAAATGTCCCACATGGAATGAAGTAAAATCCACATAACTAAATAAAAAGTCAAATTGAATAATAATTAAATCCTTTCCAAATCCTAGTGAACTGGCTACTGTTCAATGCAATTAAAATGGAAAAATATTAACCAATATTCATGCATTCTATGTAGAATTCTACGCATATTACAGCATTAGTTAGCTTAGCAACATCTCTATTGGAATTACATGCATTCTTTCTTTCCCGCAGTGCATTCTGAGATTGCCTTGTGGCTAATACAAGATATCTTATGAGGCGGAATCATTTCACAGCATCTCTTTTTCAAACAGCTTTTGTGCCTCCGATGTCTTAATATGCTATCAAGGTTTGTAAGAGAGCTAATATGTGCATCTGAGACTAGCTAACTAGACACACTAGCATCACCATAGCAACTCTAGAGAAGAGCCAATACTGTGAACAGTGCAAGAAACACACACAACGAGTGCTGAAGAAGAATTCACGAGGGCAGCAGCGTCTGTGACTGACAGCTGTCAATCAAACTCAGGGCAGAGCAGAACAGATCACACTTCTGATCTGCTTAATCGCCACGATCTAACGGATCTAATGTCAATGGAAATGTTAGGTTAGGTTATTGTTTAAATAGTTTTCCCAAAAAATGACAATTTGCTGAAGATTTACTCACCCTAAGTCCATCCAAGATCAGGATGAGTTTGTTTCTTCATCAGATTTGGAGAAATGTAGCATTGCATCAGTGTCTCAGCAATGGATGCTCTGCAGTGAATGGGTGCCGTCAGAATGAGAGTCCAAACAGCTGATAAAAACATCACAATAATCCACACCACTCCAGTCCATCAATTAACATCTTCTGAAGCCAAAAGAAACAAATCCATCAAGACGTTTTTAACTTCAAACCGTTGATTCTAACTAAAATAGAAGTCCATATCCATAACGCTTCCTCCAGCGAAAAGATCTCCTTTTTTATTTAACATTGTTGTCTATAACATCAAAATCCACCAACATTTTTTTATTGTTGTTTGTGTTTGTTATGTGCGGTTTTTTATTGTGAGATTTCTCTCCTGATTCAGACCAGACCACTGTTTTACTGGAGGATGTGTTATTATGGATTATGCACTCAGATTTTAGATCAAAACGTCTTGCTGGATTTGTTTCAGTTTTTGTCTTTAACTGCTGGACTGAAGTGTTGTGGATTACTTGTGGATTATTATGATGTTTTTATCAGCTGTTTGGACTCTCATTCTGACGGCACCCATTCACTGCAGAGCATCCATTGCTGAGACACTGATGCAATGCTACATTTCTACAAACCTGATGAAGAAACAAACTCATCTGCGTCTCAGATTGGGCTGAGAGTGAGTAAATGTTCAGCAATTTTTCCTTTTTGGATGAACTGTTCCTTGAGTGACTCAGTGGTGGCTTTAGACACGAGAATCACACACACAGCTGTAAGCAGCACAGAGGTGGAGATCACCGTTACGTGATCTGAACCGAACTGCTCATAAACAGCGATGTTATGGAAAGGGCATCTTATTACTGCCGCTCTCGTGTCACGGAGAGTCCACAAATATACACACACATTTAATGATGATGCACGGTTACCCACGGCGACGACCCTGATATTATTCACGCCCTTGTTGTCACGCTGACAGTGCTGTCAATCACACAACAGACTAGACTACAACAGTCTGTGCGCCTGTCTTATTTTACTGTCACTGATGTACTATTATAGTTCTCCTTAATATGTTGAATTAGCTTTTATTTTATATTTTCTGTATTTTTACTTTCATTTAACAGTTTAGTAATTTTGTAGTTTTTGTTTTATATGTCTATATAGTTTCTATTCAGTTGTATTTAGCAGTTTTAGTTTACTTTTAGTTATTTACTTTTTATCAGATTGTTTATATTTCCAGTTTTCACTTTTTTATTGTTTCTGTGATTTCTATTAGTTTTTATTTTTTATGTACCTATGTAGTTTGTATTCATTTTTATTAATACATTTTAATTTATTTAGTTTTACTTATTGTGAAGGCAATTTTCTGTTTCCATTTTATTTTTGTCATTTTTGTTGTTTCTGTCATTTTTATATAAAAAAGTCTAAATATTTTTTATTCATTTTTATTAATTAGTTTTAATTTATTTAGTTTAAGTCATTTTTATTTTGAATTAGATATATTTTCTATGTTTTTTGTTTTGTTCTATATAGTTTATTAAGTTTATTTATTGGTTATTTTTAGTATTTCAAGTAAAAATTAGTAGTTATTTGTAAAGTTTACTAACAATGTCTGAGTGAGTAAAAGTAAAAGTAAATCCTATGCCAATTCTATTAAAATTTGCCAAATAAAATATACAAATGTTGTCATATTTCATTTCAGTTAATGTTTTTGCTTCAAGTAACTTTTTTTCTGTGGTTTTAGTTTTACTTTATGCACGCACACACTTAATTTACATTTCATTTGCAGAGTCATATTCCACAATCATTCAGTTTTATTAAACAAACAATCATTGCTGCAGTCATTTCAATACAGACTTGACACAACATGCTCAGAGACACTTCTGAACACACACACACACACACGCATGCCCGGGCCTCTTAGACACAGCGATTGGCTCGTTGACTCCCTCTAAATGGGAGAAAACAGCAACAATCTAACAATCAATTAGCGGCAAGCACTTGGAGTGTTCCGCCGTCTCCATGGCGACCAGATTCCACGCTCTCACTCCATCTCTACAGTGAGTCCAGTGCTGTCGATGGAGCTGTTAAACACAAGATCCTTAACACAACCCCACACGCTGCGAGCAACATGAAACCGCCGCTCCGCCATCAACACATGATGAACAATAGCTACAGACAAACGCATCTTGAAGGTTATGTTTGAATGGGATTCCAATCCCTGAATCCACACCAGCTCTGTTACATTTTGATCACATGACCGCCCATCGTTATGTTTAATTTAGCAAGTGGTGTGCAGTTATCAGAAATTTTACATATAATTTCATATATTTTAATATATTTATTTAATATGTATATATGTATATGTATATATGTATATATATATATTTACATTTGCAATTTTAATACTATTTTAATACAATACAATGCCTGAATTTTGGCTGTTTCATCAAATAATCAGTCAAGAAAGAAGTCAAAAAGAAAGATCAAGTGCTTTGTATTATGGGATACAGTATCCCACCCAGTGTGAGCTGCACATTTTTGCAAATATTCAAGATTCAAGACTTTTATTTGTCACATACATGGTTATATGGAGAGCATATGACCAGCAGTGAAATGTAAGTCAGGTCCGCTCCATGGACAGTGCAATTATTAAAGAATACAAACTCAAGAAAATTATACAAAAAATATGATATGAAAAATTAAAATAAAAAATTAAATAAAATAAAATAAAAATATAAAATAAAATAAAAATATAAAATAAAGTGTGCAAATACTATATCCCAAATAAGTAGCAGTAGGCATTTTAATGGAAAATTGCAAACTTTACTGCAAAAAATAGTACAGTAGTTCCAAACAAAACCTCTAACTCACCTTGATTGGCTTCCCGTCGGGCGTCAGCACTTCCTCCGACAGCTCCATCATCTTCAGCGCCATGAGCGCGATTGGCTTAGCATGGCTGTCAATCTTCCTGTGGAGCCCGCCTGCCACGCAGTACGCATCGCCAATAGTCTCAATCTGTGGAGAAGAAAGCGTTTACTGTATTTCTGTAAACAACAATCCAGAATGCCTTATTATTTCATATCTGATGATATCATTACATCATCTTGTTTCATGCAAAATATTTCTCTCTTTCTTCAGTTTGGGGTGAAATGTGACCCAGATGTGTCTTTGTGAGTGAGATTCACCCTGTCACACACACACACACACACAAGCTCAGATTCAGGCTCTTGACGCTCACAGGCGGCTGCTGTCAGAATATAAACACTCTCTGATGAATAACACTTAACACAAAGCAGGTGAGGGACACATGAATATGAATCGATCTCTCTCTGGAGACGCACTGATGCCAGCACAGCAGACCGCATTTACATACAGCCTTCAGAATCATCACACAAGCCACGTGTGTGTGTGTGTGTGTGTGTGTGTGTGTGTGTGTGTGTGTGTGTGTGTGTGTGTGTGTGTGTGTGTGTGTGTGTGTGTGTGTGTGTGTGTGTGAGTACGAGAATCAGAGCTGGCATCAGCAGTTCACACACACTTTTATTTGTGGTAATGGAGGGCCGCCGTTTATAATGCCAATTTATTGACAAACTCACTAAATGCCCTTTCATTGAACACATCGGTCCACACTGTGTGTGTGTGTGTGTGTGTGTGTGTGTTTGTGTGTGTGTGAGTGTGAGAGAGAGAGAGAGAGAGAGAGAGAGAGAGAGAGAGAGAGAGAGTGTCTGTTTAAAGATCAGCTTGTAAAGTTAAAAGCTTTTAAATGCTGATGGCCACTTAGAACAGTACTTTAGTGTAGTTAATATAGTGCAGTATATTTAAACCAGTCAAGAACATTTCACGGTCATATTTCACCCACACAAAATCAAAGCAGTTTAGTTTAAGAGAAAATAAAATAGTATTATTATATGTGTGTTGTGTTTGCTGGAATGATTAGTAATGATGAGAAAATAGTTGTTATTTTTTTGTTATCACAATTTCCATTAAAAGATGTATGATTTGACTGCACCCGTTTGAAGTCCCAAAGCAAAATGGATATCAGTCAGCGCGAGAAAAGATACTCCTCTCAGAAAAACTACAAATAAAGATCATTTTAGATGTTTAATTACTATTTGGAGTACTGGGATTGCTAGACAAGGGCTTAATGAACTCATTTTTTTGAAAACCACAAATATAATAATTCAACATTTTTCACTTTGTTTGCCTGAAGCTCAAAATCAGCCTGTGCACATTCTGACTCATTTTGCCAGCACGGGTCACATATGGTGTTGCTGTGCAGTTGCTAAGGTGTTACTAGGTGATTTTGGGTGTTCAGGGTGGTCTCTAGAGGGTTGTTATGCAGTGCTAGGGTGTTGCTGTGCAGTTGCTAAGGTGTAACTAGGTGATTTCGGGTGTTCAGGGAGGTTTCTAGGGGGTTGTTATGCAGTTGCTAAGGTGTTACTAGGTGATTTCGGGTGTTCAGGGTGGTTTCTAGGGGGTTGTTATTAGGTCACAGGGTGTTGTCTAAGTTGCTAAGGTGTGTTCAGGGTCTGGGTGGTCTCTGAGAGGGTGGTTACTAGGTGATTTCGGGTGTTCAGGGTGGTCTCTAGAGGGTTGTTATGCAGTGCTAGGGTGTCGCTGTGCAGTTGCTAAGGTGTAACTAGGTGATTTCGGGTGTTCAGGGTGGTTTCTAGGGGGTTGTTATTAGGTCACAGGGTGTTGCTATGCAGTTGCTAAGGTGTAACTAGGTGATTTCGGGTGTTCAGGGTGGTTTCTAGGGGGTTGTTATGCTGTTGTCTAAGTTGCTAAGGTGTATTTTGGGTGTTCAGGGTGGTTTCTAGGGGGTTGTTATGCAGTGCTAGGGTGTTGCTATGCAGTTGCTAAGGTGTTTTACTAGGGTGATTTCGGGTGTTTTCAGGGTGGTCTCTAGAGGGTTGTTATGCAGTGCTAGGGTGTCGCTGTGCAGTTGCTAAGGTGTAACTAGGTGATTTCGGGTGTTCAGGGTGGTTTCTAGGGGGTTGTTATGCAGTTGCTAAGGTGTTACTAGGTGATTTTGGGTGTTCAGGGTGGTTTCTAGGGGGTTGTTATGCAGTGCTAGGGTGTTGCTATGCAGTTGCTAAGGTGTTACTAGGTGATTTCGGGTGTTCAGGGTGGTCTCTAGAGGGTTGTTATCCAGTGCCAGGGTGTTGCTATGCAGTTGCTAAAGTGTTACTAGGTGGTTTCTATGTGATTGCTAGTGTGTTTAGGGTGGTTTCTAGGAGGTTACTATTCAGTTTTTAAGGTGTTGCTATGCAGTTGCTAAGGTGTTACTGGTTTCTATGATAGGGTGTTCTAGGAAGTTTCTAGGTGGTTTCTAAAATGTTCAGGGTGGTTTCTAGGAAGTTGGCTTCTATGTGATTACTAGGATTTTTAGGGTTGCTATGCAGTTGCTAGGGTGTTGCTATGCATTTGCTAAGATGTTACTAGATGGTTGCAATGCAGTTTGTAAGGTGCTAGTAGGTGATTTCTATGTTGTTGCTTTGATGTTTAAGGTGCCTTCTAGGAAGTTGGTTGCTATGCGGTTGCTAGGGTGTCCTGGTTAAAAGCGATGTATGGAGCGTGACAGATAGCTTTACCTTATAGACGTCCAGAATGCCGCACTGGTAGTCGAAGCGCGTGTAGAGCTCGTTCAGCATGCTGATGACCTGCATTGGTGTGCACTGAGCACACACAGCCGTGAAGCCCACAATGTCAGAGAACAGCATGGTGACGTCATCAAACTTCTTGGCTTGAACGGGAAGGCCCTGCCACAGTCTCTGAGCCACATCGCCGGGAAAAATGGAGTAGAGCAGGTCGACTGTTCTGCGCTTCTCCTCCTCTAAAGCCTGGTGGGTTTTCTCCAGGGTGGCTTTGAGTTTATCCATGCGCTTCTTCAGCCCATCCTGAGCTTTGGCCTGTTCTCCAACCTACAGAAATGATCAGATAAGAATTATGGCAGGTAACGTCCAGTAGTGTTATTGTTGTATTACATATACACTGTTAGAATACTTAATATTTTTAATTAGCTTTTATTTAGGTATTTTCAGTTTTCATTAAAATTTTAGTTTTAGTAATTTAGTTTTTTGTCATTTTTATGAGTTTTTACAAATATTTATATTTAGCTTTATTTTTATTTCAGTATAAGTTTTAGAAATTTTATGTAAATAAAAATAAAGCTAAATATAAATATTAAAATATTATAAAACCAAACTGATAATAATTATAAAACCAAAATGAATTAAAATTAACTGTTTTGTATATTTCTATTCATCTTTAATTTATTTTTATTTTAGTTAAAGTTTTAGTAATGCTGTTATGTATATAAAGTATATATATTATTTTATTATTTACAAAAACTAAAACTGAAGTAAAAATAAAAAATATATTTTTAGACTTTATATTTATTTCAGTTTTTTTTTTTGTTATTTTGTGAAAATATAAATATATTAAAATAAATGTAAATAAAATATATAAAATATAAAAAACTAATACAAATTACAAAACTTTATTTTTTTACCATTTCTATTTCGCAGTAATTTATTTTTTTACCTCAGTTTTAGTTTTAGTTATTTTAGTACTTCAATTTCTGCTAATTGCCAAAGCAATTTTTTATGTCAAGTTTTTAATCTAATATTTTTATTTCAGCTATATGTCAATTATTTAAATTTTTATTTGATATAATTTTAGATTTACACTGTAAAAAAATAATAATTTTGTAAAGTTATAAATAAAACTTGCATAGCTTCTTATTATTGGTGTATGTTTAATGAGAAAATATATTTTACAAGAAAATACAGTTTAAGTGTTTCTATTTCAAAATGTGTTGCTTGCCGTTTGTAATGAATTGTGAAATCTACTTGCAATTTCTAAATGTAAATTGTTTCTACATGTAAATTGTTTGTACAGTAACAACACTGTCATCCAGAACCAGAAATATAATTTTCATAATAAGCTATGAGAGGCAGCTTTTACCAGAGTTAAGGGGTGCAAGTATGATATGAAGTCAAAACAATAAATAATTACATTTATTAATATTAATAATTACAATTGTTCCAACAAGTAACAGTTCATTTGCCAAACTCTATTCTGTTTACAGTAAACTCATTGAAAATCTAATGACTGACACACCCACCAGAATGACATCACGTGTGGCGTCATGAATAGGAATGTCAGACAGATGTAAGCCCCGCCCCATGAGCTCCTCCAGCCTATCGACACGCGGCGAGCCCAGGAACATGATGGAGTTGGATTCTGGGAGGTGAAGCATCTGACCTTTCAGCTCCATCACCTGAAACACACACACAGATGAAAGTAAAGCACTGAAATGGAAAAGCAAATATGCATAACAAATTACAAATTCAATTTATTGGTTGGGAATTAATATTAATGCAATAAGCCCGACGTGTTTGTGTTGCCACGAAGGCGCACTCGCATGAATATGTTTACATGCTTGTCAAGAAAAACAACAAAGCATATCGGATTTTAGCGTCATACATTTCAAACACACATACACACACACACTAGATCTCATCACTTCACATCACTCGAGGAGAGAGAGAGATTTAGTGAGAGATGCTGTTCTTTTATTAGCATTTGGTTGCTATGGTGGAATTCTTGAGCACGTTTTTAATGTTCTCTGCATGCTTTATGACAATATATCTAGAATATGCGATGAATCCACGTTTGTTAGGAGAATGCATTTTATTTCAGCGTGTAACTCGTCTAGCAGAGTTTGTGCTCCAAACATGGATACCTCAAATCATGGTACTTTAAGTGATTAGACACCATTTTCATCTGTTTTTTGAAACTGTTATAGGGCCACATATGGTCCAATCTCCATGAAACTTTACATGCTTATTACACGTCCTCTTACACATGTTTTTGTTTAGGTTTTATAGGCGTTTGGCCATGCCCCTTTTTAAAATGACTCCATTATAACTAACCAAAGGACAAAATTATTATTATTTTATTTTTTTTTGATAATTATTGTTTTAGAGAGTCCAGAGAATATTACTGCAGAGGTTTGAAAAAACCTAAGACGAGTTCACAAAATTGAGAATATTTAATGAAATTATTTAATTTATAGAAAAATAATAATAAAAATCAAAATAATACTACTATAACACTTACCAAGGTTGACCTAGTTCTAGTTTCACATGCTGCAACAATTTAGTGATTTTATAAGGATACTAGGTTAGAGATACTGAACACATACTAAATTGCTGTCTTAACTAACCACAGTAGTAACCACAAAACACACTCAGAGTAAATACTAACCACTGTGATGAATCATAACTTACTGTATAACCTTTAACCGCTGGAACAGCACAAATTAAATGCGTGTGTTGACTAGTAAATAAGGCACAATCCATGTATCTCTCAGTTACATAGAAATTAAGAATTTTAAATGTATGCCACAGATTAAGCAGAAATGCAGACGGTTTGCGATTAAGGTAGCAAGAAGTAGCAAGACTGTTTAATGATTTCACCCCACAGAGTAACAAACCCATTACAGCACAAACACTGAAGGTCTGCGTGAAGCAGCTGCTAATCTCTCCCTCCTGCAATGAGAGCGTTTGAGCACAGCACAATCCTGCAGGAACCGTCCTGGCTAGAGTTCAAGCTTCACTGCAGTGGAACCGTTTATAGAACGATACAATAAATACATAATCAGCCCTGAGATACAGACATATGCTTCCTCTGGCTTCACAGAAACACAGATTTCCATAACAAACCGTTCAGGATTGATTACTCTACATATCTTCATCATCAGTCAGATCTAAAGATGTGAACACAAGCAGAACATAAGATGAAAATCTCTCTCTCTCTCTCTCTCTCTCTCTCTCTCTACAGTAGTCCATATCAGTCTCTTTCTATTTGTTGAAACTCACTAAAAGTTTCTCATGCCGGAGTACGGCTGTGCATCATTCAGAATTGAATCAAGAACGACTTTTAAAATCCTGAGTTTAAACTGTATTTGTATTGCAGTAGAAAAGAGGAACTGCAGCTTGAGTTTAATGAAGTGAAATGAAATGAAATGAAAATGAAATGAAATTTTCACTTTTACAATGCAAGCAAAGTTTCTCATAAACATTGAATGTTGGCTTAAAAAGGCTTTAAAGAGTAAAAAAAACAAAGTGATATAAAATAAGGGAATGGATGATGGAATGATAGAATGAACGACTGATGATGAATGAAATGATAGATTAATGGATTGATGAAATGGATGGAATGATAAACAAAGGATGGATGGATGGATGGATGGATGGATGGATGGATGGATGGATGGATGGATGGATGGATGGATGGAATGATAGAATGAACAATGGATGGATAGACCAATGGATGGGATGGAATGATGGATAGACGATTGATAGATAGATGAATGGATGGATGAATAGAATGAACAATGGATGGATGTATCTATGGAAGGATGGAATGATAGAACAACAGAACAAACGATAGATGCATGGAATTATAGAATGAACAATGGATCAATGGATGGATGGTTGGAGGGTCTGATGGGATGGATGGATGGATGGAGGGTCTGATGGGATGATGGATGGAGGGTCCGATGGGATGGATGGATGGATGGATGGATGGAGGGTTTGATGGGATGGATGGATGAAGGGTCTGATTGGATGATGGATGGAGGGTCTGATGGGATGGATGGATGGAGGGTCTGATGGGGTGGATGGATGGATGGATGGATGGAGGGTCTGATGGGATGATGGATAGAGAGTCTGATGGGATGGATGGATGGATGAAAGGTCTGATGGGATGGATGGATGGATGGATGGATGGATGGATGGACGGATGAACAGATAGATGGAAGTACGGACAGATGGATGGATGGATGAAAGGTCTGATGGGATGGATGGATGGAGGGTCTGATGGGATGGATGGATGGAGGGTCTGATGGGATGGATGGATGAAGGGTCTGATGGGATGGATGGATGAAGGGTCTGATGGGATGGATGGATGAAGGGTCTGATGGGATGGATGGATGAAGGGTCTGATGGGATGGATGGATTGAGGGTCTGATGGGATGGATGGATGGATGAAGGGTCTGATGGGATGGATGGATGGAGGGTCTTATGGGATGGATGGATGGAGGGTCTGATGGGATGGATGGATTGAGGGTCTGATGGGATGGATGGATGGATGAAGGGTCTGATGGGATGGATGGATTGAGGTTCTGATGGGATGGATGGATGGATGAAGGGTCTGATGGGATGGATGGATTGAGGTTCTGATGGGATGGATGGATGGATGAAGGGTCTGATGGGATGGATGGATTGAGGGTCTGATGGGATGGATGGATGGATGAAGGGTCTGATGGGATGGATGGATGGAGGGTCTGATGGGATGGATGGATGGATGAAGGGTCTGATGGGATGGATGGATTGAGGGTCTGATGGGATGGATGGATTGAGGTTCTGATGGGATGGATGGATGGATGAAGGGTCTGATGGGATGGATGGATTGAGGTTCTGATGGGATGGATGGATGGATGAAGGGTCTGATGGGATGGATATAGGAATGGATTGCTGGTTTGATGGATAGAGGGGCGGATTGGATAATGCAGCAATGGATGGTAGATGGAATGATAGATGTTAGAACAAAGGATGGATGAATGGATGGATGAATGGAATGAGAGAATGAACATTGGATGGATGGATCAATGTATGGATGAAATGATAAAACAATAGACGATGGATGGATGGATGGATGGATGGAAGGATAGAATGAATGATGGATGGATTGATGATGGATGGATGGATTGATAGATAGATGAATGGAATGATCAAACTAATTATGGATGGATCTATGGATGTTGGAATGACAGACAGAAGAATGCACATATGGATGGATGGAATGATAGAATGAACAATGGATGGATGGATGGAAGAATGGATGGATGGAAAAAGAATGATAGATGGATAGACAGATGGATGGATGGATGGACGGATGGATGGATGGATGAAAAAATAGATGGTAACACATCATTATATTGATTAATAAAATTATATTCACAACGAACAAGCTCTTGTTTTGGCTGTGAAATATGTTGAGTGATTCAACAATTTACTCATAACACTAATACAGACACTGCTAGTCTAGTGATGGAGATTTTTGTTGAATCAAACAATTCGACATCAATTCTCAATCAGTTTGTCTCTCCACAGGCGCAGAGATCAGACACGCTTCTGCCATTGACACTTGACTTTCATTTCATCATCTGTCCGTCTGTTTAATTATTTATCTTCTCCGTTAGCAAAACCACCTTGATTCGGAGCTTTCAAATGTAGCTGCGTTTTACATGACAAGACAACAAACGGCTTTCTGTGACACACAAAAACACGTTTACACACATCAGATCTGATGACACCATCCTTCAAAGAACAACAGATTAAAGAGAACAAGGGCTGAAGAGGAGAGCTTTGAAAAGACATTTGCACTCCAGAGCGCGACGAGGTGCTAATCAGAGCGAGAGCGTTACAATTCATACTTCTGAGTAAACACTGAACACAAGTTCTACCACCAGTGTTGGGGAAAGTTACTTTTAAAAGTAATGCATTACAATATTGCGTTACTCCATAAAAATTATGTTAAGTGGAAAGCAATGCATTACGCGGTAGGGGGGGATGGACAGTTTCGGTCTGTTAAATAGAGAGGGCGTGACAAAAGCCAGTAAGCCGGTAAAAAGTACTTAAAGAGCTGTTTTGTAAACGCCTGTCAGAAGAAACAGTCGAGCGACAGAGAAGGACAGCAGTTTGTAAGTGTTTTTGCCTGGTTTTCTCATTAGAGTACTGCGTGATTATCGTTGCTAGGGAAACTTGCTTTAATCACTGTGTGTCTTACGTGTGAATTGTGGCGTTTGGTTTTGCGTTTGCCTATCGCGGGACCCCCCTGGGACTGGACAGTTTCGGTCTGTTAAATAGAGAGGCGTGACAAGCTGACTTCAATCACAGGTAATCAGGCAAATATATAAGTGGTAGGTGGCACCGCGGCAGCGGTCGCGGCAGCCCTCGTGTGAAGACCAACGAGTGTGAAGACCATCGACTCTACCCTGCGCGACTCCACCGAGCAAGGACACCGACAGGGCACTTGAGTATTGCTTTTCTCCCCTTCAATTTTTGTACCGCTCTTCCTCAAATACTTATTTTGCTCACTTGTACTCACTATGTGCTTTCAGATCTCTACTATCACTACTAACACTCGGAGAACACGCTATGTACGTCGAAGGAAGGCCTGCCTGACAAGTCTAAGGCCTGTCCCTCTGACCTCTACTCCGACGCTCTCTATTCCACTTGGTCTCTGGAACTGCCAGTCCGCTGTTAACAAAGCAGACTTCATTTCTTCTATTGCTACTCATTCTGCTCTCAGCCTCATGGCACTGACTGAGACCTGGATCAAACCTGAGGACACTGCCACTCCCGCAGCCTCTCCACTCATTTCACTTGTTCCCACACACCCCTCGTACGACTGGGAGGGGTGGAGGTACTGGTCTCCTTATATCGAAAGATTGGAAATTTGATCTTCTACCACCACCTACAGGTCACGGTTCATTTGAATCACATGCTGTTACTGTAACCCACCCTGTTCAAATCCACTTTGTGGTCATTTTATCGTCCCCCAGGTCAATTGGGAAACTTCTTGGAGGAGTTGGACGTGCTGCTATCAACTATCCTGAAGATGGTACTCCTCTGGTACTGCTTGGTGACTTCAACATCCACCTAGATAAGCCCCAGGCTGCTGACTTCAACACTCTTGCTCGCCTCATTTGATCTCAAGCGAGTCCTCTACTACAGCCACTCACAAATCGGGCAACCAACTGGACCTCATCTACATGCGCTGTTGCTCAGTGGACAACACTTTAGTTACTCCACTGCACACCTCAGACCACTTCCTCATTACTGCTAATCTAACACTTACTCCTGAAGCGGCACGCGCTCCAACGCGGGTCACCTTTCGACGGAACCTACGCTCACTCTCTCCATCTCGCCTATCCTCTGGTGGTTGCATCCTCACTTCCTTCACTCTCGCAGTTTTCAGCTCTGGACACGAACAGTGCTACGGACACTTTTTGTTCCACTCTGACCTCCTGCTTGGACAACTTTTGCCCACTGTCGTCTAGACCAGCACGCACCACCCCATCTGCCCCCTGGCTGTCCGATGTACTCCGTGAACATCGCTCTAAACTCAGGGCCTGCAGAGAGGAAATGGCTTAAATCAAGAAACTCTACCGACCTCAGTGTGTATCAGTCTCTCCTCTCCTCCTTCTCTGCAAACGTCTTCACTGCTAAAAACATCATATTACAACGACAAGATTAACAACTGTTGTGACGCTCGGACACTCTTCAAAACCTTCTCTTCTCTTCTTAATCCGCCTCCACCTCCTCCTCAATCGACTCTTACAGCTGATGACTTTGCAGTTTTCTTCACAAATAAGACAAGAACCATCAGTGACCAATTCTCCACGCCGCAGACTGAGGATAACTTCACAACGACTAATGCTCACTCGTTCTCCTCCTTCTCTCCACTCTCAGAGACGGGACGTTTCCAAACTTATCCTGTCCAGTCATCCTACTACTTGCCCTCTGGATCCGATCCCCACTCACCTCCTTCAAGCGATTTCTTCTTCAGTCATACCTTCACTTACTCACATTATCTTGTAAATAGGTGCATACTACAACCTTTGAGCATGAAAAAGAGTTTTTTCTGGTTTGCACACTGCTGAAGAAACCATCTCTAAATCCAGCACTTCTAGAAAACTACAGACCGGTATCCCTTCTCCATTCATTGCAAAGACACTCGAACGAGCTGTGTTCAACCAGCTGTCTCTCTATGTTTCTTGTACAGAACAACCTCCTGGACAGCAATCAATCTGGCTTCAAAAGTGGCCACTCAACTGAGACTGCCCTGCTCTCGGTTACTGAAGCCCTGCGACTGGCAAGAGCAGCTTCAAAATCCTCAGTACTCATTTTTGCTGGACCTGTCTGCTGCTTTTGACACTGTTAATCACCAGATTCTCCTGTCCACCCTCAGAAAGATGGGCATCTCTGGAACCGCACTCCAGTGGCTTAACTCCTACCTGTCTGATAGATCCTTCATGGTGTCTTGGAGGGGGTGAAGTTTCTAAGTCACAACAACTTGCTACTGGGGTTCCTCAAGGCTCAGTACTTGGACCGCTTCTCTTCTCCATCTACATGACGTCATTAGGATCTGTCATTTAAGAAGCATGGCTTTTCCTAATCACTGCTACGCTGATGACACTCAACTCTACTTTTAGTTCCATCGAGATTACCCGACGGTAGTTGCTCGCATTTCAGCCTGTCTGAGTGACATTTCTAGCTGGATGAATGACCATCACCTTCAGCTCAACCTTACTAAGACTGAACTGCTGGTGGTTCCAGCTAACCCATCGTTTCATCACAACTTCTCTATACAGCTGGGTTCGTCAACCATAACTCCTTCCAGGACAGCCAGAAACCTAGGAGTTGTGATGGATCATCAGTTAAGCTTCACAGACCATATTGCTACAACGACCCGCTCCTGTAGATTTGCCTTATTCAACATTAGGAAGATTAGACCTTCCTGTCAGAGCAATCCACCCAACTTCTTGTCCAAGCTCTTGTTCTCTCCAGACTGGACTATTGCAATGCTCTCCTGGCGGGCCTTCCTGCATGTACTATCAAGCCTCTACAACTGATCCAGAATGCAGCAGCGAGGGTTGTCTTCAATGAGCCAAAAACAGCCCATGTTACTCCTCTCCTCATCAGGTTACACTGGCTACCAGTAGCCGCTCGCATCAAATTCAAGGTACTGATGCTTGCCTACAAAACGACCACTGGCACGGCGCCAACTTACCTAAACCTCACTAGTTCAATCTTATGCACCCTCCAGAAGTTTGCGCTCTGCAAGTGAACGACGCCTTGTGTTGCCATCCCAAAGAAGTTCAAAATCACTCTCACGGTCTTTTTCCTGGACTGCGCCCAGCTGGTGGAATGTCCTCCCGATCTCAATTCGAACAGCTGAGTCTTTACTCATTTTCAAAAAACATCTAAAGACTCATCTTTTTCACCTGCACTTAACCAACTAATACTAGTACTTACCTTTTTTCTTTTTTTCTTTTCTATCATATTCCAAAAAAAAAAAAAAAAAAAAAAAAAAAAAAAAAAAAAAAAAAAAAAAAAAAAAACCCTGGCTACGTGTTCTGTACTACACTAACTGAGACTTGTCATAGCACTTGTATACCGTTGTTGTTCTCGTTGATCTGATTGTTTCTACTGTTCTCATTTGTAAGTCGCTTTGGATAAAAGCGTCTGCTAAATGATTAAATGTAAAATGTAATGTAAATGTAAATGTCTCCATAAAAATTATGTTAAGTGGAAAGCAATGCATTATGCTACTATTGCATTTTTGTCACCTGGGCTGGGTGACAAAAAAAAAATAATTTATATTTAATATAACTGACTTTTTTCATTTGACCTCACTGTCACATACAATACAGTTTGTGTCTGCATCAAGGTTACTAAGTAAATAAAAACAAAGTTTTCAACATGAAAAAACAAACAAAAAAAAACAATTATATTTTCATTTATATTTTATATAAATGACTATTTTAATTATATAAATAGTTAATATTTACATTTTAAATATGTTTGTTAATTAAAAGAAAGCTAGTAGATAAGTAGAACCACTAAAAAAATTTTTAAAAAAAACTGGAAAAAAATTAGAAACTAAAACAGAAATACAAATCAGATACAGGAATATTAAATGAAGTAATAAATTAAATGAAGTAATAAAAAGAACAAAAATTTAAATTACATAAGCACAAAACAAAATGACAAAAAAATTAACTAAATTAATTGCAAAATATTACATTGCAAAATATCAATAAGAAACCATTCAGAAATAATATGGGCACCTTATACAGTGCCTTGCGAAAGTATTCGGCCCCCTTGAACTTTGCGACCTTTTGCCACATTTCAGGCTTCAAACATAAAGATATGAAATGCTAATTTTTGTGAAGAATCAACAACAAGTGGGACACAATCATGAAGAGGAACGAAATTTACTGGATATTTCAAACTTTTTTAACAAATAAAAAACTGAAAAATTGGGCGTGCAAAATTATTTAGCCCCTTTACTTTCAGTGCAGCAAATTCTTTCCAGAAGTTCAGTGAGGATCTCTGAATGATCCAATGGTGACCTAAATGACTAATGATGATAAATAGAATCCACCTGTGTGTAATCAAGTCTCCGTATAAATGCAACTGCACTGTGATAGTCTCAGAGGTCCATTTAAAGCGCAGAGAGCATCATGAAGAACAAGGAACACACCAGGCAGGTCCGAGATACTGTTGTGGAGAAGTTTAAAGCCGGATTTGGATACAAAAAGATTTCCCAAGCTTTAAACATCCCAAGGAGCACTGTGCAAGCGATAATATTGAAATGGTAGGAGTATCAGACCACTGCAAATCTACCAAGACCTGGCCGTCCCTCTAAACTTTCAGCTCATACAAGGAGAAGACTGATCAGAGATGCAGCCAAGAGGCCCATGATCACTCTGGATGAACTGCAGAGATCTACAGCTGAGGTGGGAGATTCTGTCCATAGGACAACAATCAGTCGTATACTGAACAGATCTGGCCTTTATGGAAGAATGGCAAGAAGAAAGCCATTTCTTAAAGATATCCATAAAAAGTGTCGTTTAAAGTTTGCCACAAGCCACCTGGGAGACACACCAAACATGTGGAAGAAGGTGCTCTGGTCAGATGAAACCAAAATCGAACTTTTTGGCAACAATGCAAAACGTTATGTTTGGTGTAAAAGCAACACAGCTCATCACCCTGAACACACCATCCCCACTGTCAAACATGGTGGTGGCAGCATCATGGTTTGGGCCTGCTTTTCTTCAGCAGGGACAGGGAAGATGGTTAAAATTGATGGGAAGATGGATGGAGCCAAATACAGGACCATTCTGGAAGAAAACCTGATGGAGTCTGCAAAAGACCTGAGACTGGGATGGAGATTTGTCTTCCAACAAGACAATGATCCAAAACATAAAGCAAAATCTACAATGGAATGGTTCACAAATAAACATATCCAGGTGTTAGAATGGCCAAGTCAAAGTCCAGACCTGAATCCAATCGAGAATCTGTGGAAAGAACTGAAAACTGCTGTTCACAAATGCTCTCCATCCAACCTCACTGAGCTCGAGCTGTTTTGCAAGGAGGAATAGGCAAAAATTTCAGTCTCTCGATGTGCAAAACTGATAGAGACATACCCCAAGTGACTTACAGCTGTAATCGCAGCAAAAGGTGGCGCTACAAAGTATTAACTTAAGGGGGCTGAATAATTTTGCACGCCCAATTTTTCAGTTTTTTATTTGTTAAAAACGTTTGAAATATCCAATAAATTTCGTTCCACTTCATGATTGTGTGCCACTTGTTGTTGATTCTTCACAAAAAATTACAGTTTCATATCTTTATGTTTGAAGTCTGAAATGTGGCAAAAGGTCGCAAAGTTCAAGGGGGCCAAATACTTTCCCAAGGCACTGTATGTAGTATTTTTACATACAGTGAATTTAGACTTAGCATTATTTCTGTTTTTAAACATTATCAAAACATCATACCAGGGTAATTATACTTACGCTTGTCAAAATATAAGACCATAAAAATGGTCTTAAAAATATAATATAAAAATATAAATATAATATACCCTCCATAAAATATAATTTAATAATTCAATAATTCTAAAAAAATAAATAAAACACTTGCTGTATTTCAGGTAATTGCCAAGGCAACATTTTTCATTTTCATTTAGTTTAACTTGATGTACTGAAACAATAAATAAATAAATAAATAAATACATAAATACATTAAAAATACAAATAAAGAGAAATAAAAAAAACATAACCACACAACAAAACTACTAAAACTTATATTAAAATAAAAACTAATTAAATGTTTTATTATTATTATTGCACAATAAAAATATAAAACATAAAATAACATTAATAATACTATTACATTAACACTGTGATGTGATAAAACAAAACTACAGCACTCCCATGGTAATGAACGCAGCTGTCCACACCGTTGATTATAATCTATTTTTGTCGCACTGCATCACGCTCTTTTAGTGCTGACACGGTGTTATGCTGTTTATTCATATTTGTTCACATTTATCATCCTCAGTCCAGTAAGCAGCTTCAGGACACACACACACACACACACACACACAGCTTTGAAGAAAAGTGCTTTGTTCCTAAGTTTCTCCTAACGCAATCACCACTGTACCCCAGAGCGAGGCACTGATGTCTCCAGCGGGACGGCCTGTTCCTGCCATCAGCACCCTGCAACTTCCTCTGGATAAAAATAAAAGCTGCTGCTAAATTACGTGGAACAGAGACGAAACTCTCAAATTCATCACTGAGCAAAGAGTTTCAGCTCTGATGTGACAGCAGGAAAAATGCAAAATGCGAATATTACAATGCAACCAGTCATGAAAATGCAGATAGGATAGCACAATAAAAAGACAGGACTTGTTGAAAAATGACATTACAAATTGGAAGTCCGCTGAATTTAATGTATCCAGTACTTTCAAAATTTTGTATCGTATTTTTGACTCCTAAAAAAAACCCCTGAAATAAAATAAAATTAAATGAATATTGTCAATCAGCCTGTGTCACGTTATACATTTTATATATTATTGCATATTAATTCTATTAAGATCATGGGAATATTAAACATTTTTAAGGATTTCAATAAATCCAGAAATCCAGGATCTGATCAAAGAAAGAAAAAAAAAGGTTATAATTTCAGGGAATTGCCAAGGCAACATTTCTATTTTTTATTATTAAGTTCAACTTGATGTACTGACAAAAAAAAAAATAAAAAAAAAAATAACACAAACTATATAGAGAAATAAAAAGACAAAAACAAACAAAACTACCAAAACTTCAATTCAATATACATAAAATTAAAAAGAAGCAGAAAATAAAAAAATAAAAATGAATCCAAAATATTTAAAAAATAATAATAATCATAAATAAGTCATGTAAAATATAATTTAAAAACAAAACAACTAGGATTTTAATTAAAACAGAAAATATAAAAATAAAAACGAATTAAAAATATTAATAAAAACTATAATACTATCTCAGGGATACTAAAATAAAATTTTGTCAACTTTGTATATTACTGAATATTCTTTATTTATAACTACATTTATATGTTTTTGATTCAATAACACTTAAATCTGGGTTTTGAAGCAAAAACCAATCCGGGTTCCCATTCATTTTCTCCATAGGGACTGCAAAGAAATTCTTCAATAAAGATTCACTGTTGACAAATCAACACATTTTTTTTACGTGTTTAAATATTTTCATTTGCAGTGCAGATGTATTACATACATCTATACTTAAAGCTTTACAAACTATTCTATTTAGTGAAGTATCTTGATATCTCACGACTTGCTCCTCATGGGATTTGAACCAGAGACCTTCCGGTTGCCAGCGCTAAGCCTAAACACACAAAACCAAATCTTCTCGTTTCATTACGGCAGGTGGTGTCTGTTCTATTCCCATTCTGGCTGTAAAACCCTGCGTGTGTGTTTGGTAAAGCTCCTCTCCAGGGTGAACCACATCAGAACATAAGCTGCATCTCTGTCCAAATCATTTCATAATTATCTGCGCAGATTTAGGAAATAATCCTGCGGGTTTGGCAACAGCTTTCAGTGATGGCAAACTCTGTAATTAGGACACGCTCCCACTGTCTATCGCTGCCTTCAAGTCATGTCAGGACGATCGTATTTATGAGACGAGCGGACACGAACACCACTACAGTCTTGTAATTATTAGTGGGAGACCTGGGATTTTCTTCCAGCCAATTAAAGGATTATGAAGGAAGCTGATTTACATATGGGTCACTGTTAATGTTGATTAGCTCTAATGCATTTCCACGGTTTCAAAACCATGAGAGTTGACTTTGATATACATTTTGTTGCACCAGTGCTAAAAAACATCAAATTTTCAAACTTTTCAAAACACCTCGTTTAAACACGCCCCCACATGTCTACGTCACTGTGTGGGAAGATTTGCATAACGCCGCCCAAATGTTCACGCAAAGAAAGAAGTCGTAATTTTTATTCTCGCTGTAGTATTTGTTCACGCAAAGAAAGTGAAAAGTGACGTGACATTCAGCCAAGTATGGTGACCCATACTCAGAATTTGTGCTCTGCATTTAACCCCATCCGAAGTGCACACACACAGAGCAGTGAACACACACACACTGTGAACACACACCCGGAGCAGTCAGGGCAGCCATTTATGCTGCGGCGCCCGGGGAGCAGTTGGGGTTCAGTGCTTTGCTCAAGGGCACCTAAGTCGTGGTATTGAGGGTGGAGAGAGCGCTGTACATTCACTCCCCCCACCCACAATTCCTGCCGGCCCGAGACTCGAACTCACAACCCTTCGATTGGGAGTCCGACACTCACTCCTAGGCCACGACTTCCCCCGTAATTTTTATTCTCGCTGTAGTATTGTTGTCATGGAGAAGTTGTGTGATTCCAAATATGGTAAGGGGCGTAGCATTTCCATTAAAAGCTTGATGTATTGGTGGAATATCAAAGCACTGGGTACTTTTCAGAATGATGAGCTATTTAAAAATCAAGGAGCTACAATAATGTACTGTATGTGGAAAATAATGTTTTTTTAACCTTAAACCACGTAAACTGGGGATGTAACGATATCAAAATCTCACGATACGATATTATAGCAATATGAAGTCCAAGATACGATATTTATTGCAATATTTAAAAAGAAAAAAAGATAATTTCCCAAACTACTTCTCTTACCTTCTCTCTGCAGTCGAGTGCTGATCCGTCAGGTCGTGTACGAATAGTGAACGGCGTGGACAGCCGGAGCAGAATGTTCTGGAAGGAGCAGGGGATTCTGGGAGAAACCAGCTCAAAGCTGTTGCTGAAGGTGAGCGTCCGGTGCGGGTCGCTCTTGGCCTGTTTTCGAAGCCCCTCCCCGACCTGCAGGACCTCCATGTTGGGTCCCAGAACCAGGTGAAAGGGAAAGGCCCGGCAAAACGTGCTCAGACCGATGCGCAAATCCAGCGGCGAGCGCGACAGCTGGCGAGATGCGGCGGTGTGCGCCGACGAGGATGCGGGTTGAGTCCGAACCTCTCGAATGAGGAAGGACAAACAGGCGGGGGATGAAGAAGAGGGCGGAGATGGGGATGAAGAGGGGGAGGAGTCAGTCGAGAGCTCGCCGTCCTCATTGGCCGTGTGCAGCCACGTAGGAGGAGCTTCCTCCACCGAAACGTCCGATTGGTAGATGCGACGGGCGGCGGCACGGATCAAGCCCGGCATGGCCACGCCCACAGTAGGGTCGGGGTTGAAGCAGTGGAGGAGAAGAGTCCGTCCAACATCGCTCTCCGCATTCGATTCTTCGCCCGCCTGAGGAGCGTCTTTGCATAGGAAAGAAGGAGCCTCAGACGACGCTCGGCGGCCGCAGGACGTTCTGATGTGTTCTAGAAGTGCGTCGAAACCGTTGAAGAAGTCCTGCAGGTTTCCACCGAGAGCTCGCAGAACCCTCTCGTTCTCCTCCAGACACAAACCGAAGAATTCCTCCCCAAATCGGCCACGGATGTCGGCAAAGTCTACGCCTTTGAAAAATAATGCAAAAAATTATCAATTTGCTTAATAATCTTTTTATAAATAATCTTTTTATAAATAAAAAAAATACATTACTGTTCAAAATAGATTTTTAAAAGTAAATAATTAACACTAATAATAATAAGAAATTTTATTAGTGCTGTCAAAAGATTAATCGCGATTAATCACATTCAAAATAAAAGTTGTTGTTTATATTATATGTGTGTGTGTGTGTGTATTTATATACATAATAAATGTACACAGAACACACACACACACACACACATATAATATAAACAACAACTTTTATTTTGAATGTGATTAATCGTGATTAATCGTTTGAAAGCATTACATTTAATACATTTTAATTTAATTATTTGTTTAATTATTTTGTTTTTTTAAGAAATTATTGCTTTTGTTTAACAAGGATGCATAATCAAAAGTTACAGTAAAGACATTTATAAATATACAAAAGTTCTTTTGGATTTTCTATTCATCAAAGAATCCTGACAAATAAAATGCATCACAGTTTCCATAAAAATACTGAGCAGCACAACTTTTTTCAACATTATTAATAATCAGAAATGTTTATTCAGCAGCAAATCAGCATATTAAAGATCATGTGTAATAATATATCATAACTTTACTGTTTTAACTATTTTCTGATCAAATAAATGAATCCTTGGTGAGCAGAAGTATGGAAGCTTGTTTCTGCTATTGGATTTAAAAAAAAACATAAAAAGGCAATTGCAACTTTTTATCTAACAATTGTGACTTTTGTTTCGCAATTCTAAATTCATAATTCTAAAATAGAAATTCAACAGTTAGATGTAAACTTGCAAATGCAAGAAAAAAAAGTCTGAATTGTGACACAAAAAGTTGTAATTTCTGTGGTGGAATACAAAAAAAAAAACAGAACTGTGAGATATAAACTTTAGAGGAAAAAAATTCAGAGGAAAAAACTCACAATTGCAGAAGTGTGAGACAAAAAAAAAAGTGTGTCAGAAGTGAGAGACAATTGCTTTTTAATTTTTTTTATTCCATAGTAGAAACAAGCTTAAGAGATTTCATAAGAGGATGACTTATTAAAAACATGAAAAAACTGTACTAACCCCAAACATTTGAACAGTGGTGTAGCCTATATTTAAATGAATTAATATTTGTATTATAAAAGCAATGCAGCACTTGAGAGGTAATATAGCATTTTGTTGAGTGGATTATTGCTTTAATAAACGTAGCAGCATTGCGTTTTAACATGTAACATACAGTCACAGATTATTACTGACATATACATCGGAATGAACACGACTCATGCGATCTGTATTTAGCAGAACTATCTGTTTTGTAAACATGCTTTTACATAAAGATGGAAAGTTTAAAGGTCTGCCCCCAGCGAAACCATCGATTGACAAAATAATCAATCGCTGCAGCACAAGCGCGTGGTGAAACGCTGCGGCTCTGCTGCATAAAAGCGAGATGCGCAGCAGGTTTAGCTGGGCAGGGCTCAGTTCAAATGGCTCATTGCGGTTTATTTATAAACGTGTTCTCGTTAGGGATGGCAGAGTTAGTATCTTAGCAACAGCTCGGGAATGGAGACTGCAGCAATGGAGGGAGTTTTTAGGAAAGTGTCAGTGAGTGTGTATTGAGGTCAAAGTTTTGCCGTTTCGTGTGTGTGCGCACTACAGCTGCACGATTTGGTCAAATCATGAGAAATATTGCATTTATGATGCACTTTATTTTGTCAATGCATGCTAAAAGTGAACCACTTTGCAGACAAAAAACAAAATTCAAATACTGAAACAACACAAAAAGTCCCATGCATGCTTGAATATGCAAAGTACATACAAAATATTACTCTGAGGCATGCTTGACATATACTGTATTTATTGCAGCCTTTTAAGGTTTAATAATTGCACACGGTCATATTGTGATTTTGATTTCTTCGGTCGATTGAGCAGCCCTAGTTTGTACTTACCTAAAATAGTTGCTGTGTATTTCAGTATTCCTGAGATGTCAGTCTGGCTGTCACAGCGAGAGTTCTCAAACAAACCCTTCTGCTCATCTGACAAGCTGCGTACAAACTCTTGTCCACTGCAAGAGAAAGAGAGTTTGATTAACATTTACCAGGGTTTAATCAAAATATCAAAAGATAATATTATAGCTTAAAGCTTCCTCCTTCATATCTGAGGAGAACTGAAGGTCTTTAAATTTAAATTTCAACTTTTCTAAGATATTCCTATGGACGAGTAAAAATAGAAATAAATGAAACCCAAAAAAGTATTTGGACTCTTAAGTCTCACTTCTAAATGTTTACATGTCAAGTCGAGTCAAATTTATTTGTATAGCATTTTTCACAATACACAATGTAACAGAAAATCATGATGTTAACATTTATAACATATTCATATCTTAAAGTTTTTAGTCGACTTTAAGCAGATTGGAGCAGGGTGATAATAATATAATTATTATATAGTATATATCGCTGTACTTAAATATACTGTATGCATGCAGATAAAGTTGGATATGCTTATACATCTAACTTTACATAAAGAGCTAGATGATAGTATAGTTACATTTTGAGACAAAATAACCAAAAATCAGGCAGTTACTGTATGAGGATAAAGTTAGACATACTTTTACATTCAACTTTAAATGAAAAACTGCCTAATGATACATACGATTTGAGCTAAAATAAAAAATAAAAAATCATCACATTTGTACAAATTTCTAAACATATTGTCGTTTATTGTAAAGAAAACAAAACACATTTTACAAGCAACAACTTTTGACAAAAACCTAAAACGATATAATTAGATCTAATGTTCAGAATTGGTTACTTTGTTTTATTATTTTGCATCACAGGAAATGAAATTCGTTTTAAATGTGAATTTGGTGTCAAAATACAGCATTGTAGGAGCATCCACCTTATCTTGCAATGAAGAGGTAAACAATGTCCTGTGAATGTGTGACACTTCCGATTCATTCCCTACAGGTATGACTAGAATAACAAATATGACAAGAATAAAACTACGCTACTACTATACTACAATATACATTAAAATTATATGATTACAAATACCAATTTGCAATATCAAGCAGCATAACAGATTGTTTTTCTACAGGTCAAATAACTGAATGGAATAAGACTGGAAGTACCGCACATTCAAGTCACAATAAGGTGTTTATACATCTGAGTTCATATTTAGACTTCTGTCTTCTTGATTGCAGACTTTAGTATCTTGGTATAATTGCTGAGATCTGAAACTCTATTTTCTCAGTAGGCTACAGTCTAGGAGAAACCACTGAGACATAAAGGATGTCTAATAATTTCTCTAAGGCATTATGGATGTACCTTATTTCCCTCTGTCTGTAAAACTCCACTGTTCTCTGCAGGGCCAGCTGAATTGTCTGGGTCTAAAAAGAAGAATAACAATGCAGTCAGAAGTTGCTCGATTGAGATTCACGAGTAAGAAACGATTTAAATGGTAAACAACAACATTCTCGTCGCACTGCTCCACTTGGAGAGCTGCTTTCGTGGGCTCTAATTAAAACGGATTCAAAAGACACCAGACACCACAAAATCAAAAGTTAAAGCAACTGTATGTATTTTTTCTTTTTAACCTGAAATTTGAGTTTCAAAACTTTCCCACTCTTCCCCAAACATCTTTTCTGGGAGTGTGTAAGTTTGACGAGCGGGAACAAAATTCCCCAAAAAGAACGGATTGGTTTACGGCAACAACAAATGCACCTGTACAGCCGCTGTAATTACGACAGTGAATTCCAATCGCTTAACTGTAGGGGACTCCAAAGTCACAAAAATACATGAAAATACATGCAGTTGCTTAAAAAAACAAAAAAGTATTTTCTCAATGGAAATTCATTGATGCCAGATTCCTTTGGCTACACATAGCCTATTAAAAATAACTGTAATTTTTTTTTCTAAGTTGTAAATAAAACAAAAATAACTGGAGTATTTATTTAAAAAGAACATACTACTTTACTGTTTCAATGTGTTACTTGCCATTTCTTTGTAATTGTGAAACTTACTACCAATTTCTGGTTCTGAAAATTGTTTCTAACTAATTAAACTAAGTTCTCCATTTCTTGAATGAAGTAAAAGGTGATGGTAAACCGATAGTCTTTATTGGATTTGTCTGTTTGTGCCGTGTTTGTGTGATTTGGCGCTTTTTGAAGGGATTTACAGTGCTGATCTACCTGTAATAGAATACACCCTTAAGCCTTATCCAATCAACTGCCTTTATCACGCTACCACGGCAACAATATTCCAATCAAAATCCTCCTCATTTCAGGAAAGCTCTTAATAGCTCAAATCCAGCTTTACCTGGCCAAAGCTGCTTTAGTGAACTCACAGCGGTCTCTCTCTCTGGAGAAATTAAACCTGATTTATACTAACGTAACTGCGGAGAATTATACGAATTAATAAAATGCATTATGGTGATGAGAAGGTGGGGGTAATTAGCTTGATTGTTGTGAAAATAATGTCACAGTGCAAAAAAAATCTTTATGATCTTTAAAGTGGCTTCATTTTCTTCATGCTTTGTGTAGTCATCTGAAATTATTTCTATTATTCAGCAAGATTGCATTAAATTATCAATTAAGACATTTAGAATTTTCCAAAGGATTTCAATTTCAAATAAATGCTGTTGTATTGAAACTTCTATTCATCAAAGAATCTTGAAAAAAATAAAATGCATCACAGTTTCCACAAAATAAATAAATGAAGCAGCAGAACTGCTTGAATAATAATCAGAAATGTTTCTTGAGCAGCAAATCAGCATATTATGATTTCTGAAGATCATGTGACACTGATGATGCTGAAAATTCAGCTTTGCATCATAGAAATAAATTACATTTTAATATATATTCAAATAGAAAACAGTTATTTGAAATTGTAATAATATTTCATGTTTTTACTGTATGTTTGATCAAATAAGACCTCTTTCAAAAGCATTGCTGCAATGCATGTTGGGATTGCCTTCATGCAACAGTAGCTTAGATTTCGACTTAAACTAGTTATAGAAAGCATCATGAAGTCACTTTGGGATCAGTCTTTGCATCAGGAGGAGTATCTGTTGCCTAAAATGTTGTCTATGTAGGCAGTTGGCTAGCTTCTGAAACAGAGTTTTTCATTGTTTGCAGAGCTCTATACACTCAGTGTAAATCTCTCTATCACACACACAAAAAAACAAAGGACCAATGTTATCTTCTAAAGAGCATGATAGTGTGCGTTCAGTGAACATTTGTTTTGTCTAATCCCCAAATAGGACGGATGTGATTTTAACTGACATGCAAACATAATCCGCTGCTTATAAGAACGTGAGTGAAAAGTACTGATGACGATGCTGATGTCATAATTAAAAACCATAATTAAATAATAGTCATAATTAAACCTATCTTGCACTGTAAATAACTAAATGCATACATACATACAAAAATACATAAAAAGTATTTTTTTATAGTTGTAAATAAAACAAAGATTACTGGAGTGTGTTTTGCAAGAATACTATTTCAGTCTTTTTACATCAAAAATTTGTTTAGGCTAATTGTGTTTTGCTGTTTCTTTGTAATTAAATGTAAAATTTACTAGTCATTTCTGAGTGAGATTTTTCTATTTTTTTTCACTCTACACAGTAAACAAAAATTGAAGTTAAGTAATTTGATTCTTGGAGTACATTTTACAAGAAAATAAATACAATTTCAGTCATTCTCCTTTGAAATATCATGCATAATTAAATGTTACGTGCCATTTCTTTGTAATGAATTGTGAAATTTACTAGCAGTTTGAGAAATTAAAGTTGTTTTTACACCAAATTTCTTTTAGTGAACATTACACTGTAGTTGATTAAAAACAGTAGTTAATGAAATAACAGTGTTGTCAGCTCAGGTCCATTAAATATTAACCAATCCAACTTTTGATTTTATTAATATTTTTGTAAATGTTGGAATTAAGTACATGCTTTAGACGTGTTTTTAATTGTTAGTTCATGTTAACTAGTGTAATTAACTAATGTTAACAAGTGAAAGCTTATTGTAAAATGTTAACATTTTTTCATTCAACATTAAAGTTTTAAGAGAGAATTTACATGCATGTAAAGATGTGTATTGTAATTGAAATCTACAGATGCAAACAGATAAAGTGTAATAAGTGTAATAAAATAAACACTTAAATGTGTGTTTTGGATGTTTTCTTTATGCTAGTCTGAAAGAAGACATGCTAAGGAAGCAAAATACGCAAACATCTCAAAACTGACCAGTGCATAAAAAACTCAGATTTATGTCAGTATGCAGCTGGTCTGAGTGTTTTACATATAATCCAGATAAAACACACACACATATTCTGGATTTATGCTATTGGAGCAGTAGGTTTGCTATGAACCACATTTTCAAGTGCCTAGTACAACACACACACACACACACACACAGTAAATCCACTGGAGTGAATCTCAGAACAAGAACATTCTGATGCAGAGATGCATGCGCTATCGCAGCTCTGCGGTACAGTGTGTGTGCTTCTTTGAGACCCAAACGCACCAGTGCCCAGTGTACTGAGACGTTATCCTGCCCTTTCACTCACACACACACACACACACACACACACACACACACCACACACACACACACACACACACACACACACACACACACACACACACACTCTTCTGCTCTACACATGAGACATGATGAATATGTACACATGCTGACACACACACACACACAACACAGCAGGGCCTGAACAACCACAGCACGCTCTACATTGATTCTCCATTCACACACACGCTATGAATGTAAGACGGTGTGAGGGATCGGGCTCTCAGACATCTGCACTGTCACCGGTTCTGCTGTTCGGAGGAGATTTACAAGCCGTATAATCCGCTCTCATGCACCGAGTCAAATCCATCATCATCATCAGTTCTCTAACTGCATCTAGACTAGTAATACTGATGTAAATGGTTAGAGAGGGTGGATGTATTTCACTGGTGATAGGATGGATTCATGGATAGAACCATGAATATTCTCCATGCTGATAGATAGATAGATAGATAGATAGATAGATAGATAGATAGATAGATAGATAGATAGATAGATAGATAGATAGATAGATAGATAGATAGATAGATAGATAGATAGATAGATAGATAGATAGATAGATAGATAGATAGATAGATAGATATTATATACATATATACACATACTACACTAGATTCTATCATATAAAATAATATAATAATTGTATATATTGTATTTACACTGTTTTCTCTTCAGAAATGTGCATCAATTATATATTTATAGTAATATATACAATTTGTATTTATAAAAACACCCACATCATATATTTGCATATATCTATAAATATGTGCATTGAGTTTCTGAAGAGTAAACGGCAGGAGCACATCTGTGTATATATATATATATATATATGTGTATTTGTGTGTGTGTGGAAAGATAGTTAAGAACACATCTGCGTGTGTCTGTATATATATATATATATATATATATATATATATATATAATATATATATATATATATATATATATATGAAGATTTCAGATGCAAAAGCCCCTAAGTGCTGTATGTGTATATTTATGATGAAATTTTATTTTGTTGTTATGTTTTTTTTTATATTTTTTGTTTTTTTTGTTCAGATTTTTTTGTGTAGTCTAATTAGTTTAACTGCAGTTTGATTGAGATTAATTGGAACACACAATGAAAAAAAAAAAGATTTTTGAAAATTGTTTAAAACCGAGTTATGTGTTTTTGCACATGAACACACGCACGCACGCACACACACACACACACACACACACACACACATCTTGAATTGAGTGTAAGGTTGTAAGGTAAGGCTCGGTACCGTCGGTGAGGTGAGGCGTCTCAAACTCTCCCCGAGCGAGTCCAGATTGACGCGTTTACGCCGAGCGAGCCTCCTGCTGACGGCCGCGTCCTCGAACGGACACGAGAGCGTCTCCACGGGGCTCCTGCCGTTCCAGAAGACGCGCGAGAACGGGCACTCTCCGTCCTCTCCGGGGCTCTCCAGGTAGTCCGAGCCCATGGAGCTGAAGGATTCGGAGGAGATCTTCCGCGAGGACATGCTGCTGCCGGTGCTGGCGGAGTCATCAGACGCGCAGGCGACACAGAACCATCGCGGAACCGGTACGCGCGCGGCAGAGAGAATGCAGCAGCAGCGCCAAGTGCGCAAAACCCAGATTCTGTCCGCGTGGGTGTGGGGTGGGATGGAGCGGGGTGTTCGTATTACCGGATCCCGTCGGTGACCCAGCAGCTCCGTAGACCGATGAAGACCCCCGGAGACCTCATGATCGGGTTTGACGCGGGGAGAGTCGCGTCCAGATGCGCGTAAAGACGAGAAATAGACTATTCCACCGTAGAGCGCGCACAGAACTAAGAAACAGCCAATCGGTTAACATTCAGCAAAAAGCCTCTACACCCTCCTATTAGAGAGAGAGAGAGAGAGAGAGAGAGAGAGAGAGAGAGAGAAAGAACGCGCGCGCGCATGCAAAGCAATGCTGTTCACACTTTATATCACAGTGGCCGAATTAAACATTGCAAGTATAGGCACTGTAATCCCTCTAGAGATTTAAGGTTACACTAACCATGTTGTAATGGCATGCACTGAGCATTATTCTAATATCCCGATATCTAGGAATCAAAACAGGCCTGTATTAATCAGAATTTGAGCAAATTTGTAATTAATTCTGTGTGCTTTGTGATGCAGGTGTGAACAGCCCAATCAAAGAAGCATGTTTTGGAGTGATGCAGAGATTTTTGGTTTACAATCATTAAATGAAAAGGGGCAAAAAAATAAAATAAAATCAATACATAGATGGACAAAAGCACCTTAGGAATCCTGTGACCTATATTTTTGCACTCACATGTGCTGTTGTCAAGGGAATGAATGAGAATTAAAGAGATGAGTCAATTATGATTCAATTTCAACTGAAAGACTAAAATTCTGTGCTCGACAATGGATGCTCTGCAGTGAATGGGTGCCGTCAGAATGAGAGAACAAACAGCTGATAAAACGTCACAATAATCCACAAGTAATCCACAGCACTCCAGCCCATGCAAGATGCAAGAGAGAGTGCAGGTCCTCGAGAGAGAGAGAGAGAGAGAGAGAGAGAGAGAGAGAGAGAGGGAGAGAGAGAGAGAGAGAGAGAGAGAGAGAGAGAGGGAGAGAGAGAGAGAGGGACACAGACAGTCAGGTCATATTAGCAGGGGTGAAGGTTGAAGGCTGTGTGCGTCTCTCTCTCTCCCTCCGATGCCTTCCAGATATTTCTCTTCTCTCTCCTCTCTTTTCGTCCTTCACTCTTCTCCCAGCATCCCTCTTTCCGCTCCTGAGTCTGACCCACTTTCCCCGTTCTGCCTGTTTTTGTTCCCATATTAACACGGGAACAGCCTCGTGTCTGTCTGAGTGCGTATAAATAAACTAACACAGTGCACTAACACATTTGTAAAAAAAAAAAAAAATTAACACCATACTGAAAAAACATTATTTAACATTCATTGTGCATGGATACAATGACAATCAAAGCTTTTCATTTCTGTGCCAATGGCATCAGTAAGCAGAATTATAAAAATAAGTTTCCATGAGCAATTGTTCAAAAACTGATAGTCCTGCCACTCAATTCATGCTATCTGTGCTGTTTTGGGCCATTAAAATAAGCACAAACACTAGGACTTGGTATTTGGAGGATCTGTATGGAAACCTGTTTGGAAATATATATATATATATTTTGGAGATATATATATAGATATATATATATAGGAAATATATATATATATATAATTTGTCCAAAATAATACAATAAGATCCTATGACATGCATTTTGAAAATAGGTTGAATTTTAATTTCATACCAACTGAAATAAGTGGGATCACAAATCTGATTGCATAATTATAATCTGATTATATAAATGTTTTTGTTTATCAAGATTAGATAGTTACTTGCCATTTAGTACAATTGCTATTTTCCTTGCATACACAGTATATAGACAATACGTACACAAATATATCTATATAATTACTCATTACATTAGTAATAATTTTGTTATCTAATTTTGTTTTGATGTAAGATTACAAAAAGAAGCATTAATGAATAAATATAAAGACTGGGGCAAAAGTATCTACAAATAAATTGTATAGCTCGTTAATTATATAATCAGATTTGCTAATCACATCCACAATCTATAACTCATCTTACACAACTGCTGTTTATTAGTTGTGTTACCTGTGTGTGACCTTTACTAGAGAAACGGCTCTATTGTAAATGGAATGGAGGTCTTCATGCTGTCAGTCTGTGTCTGTGCAGTGCTGCATGACAAAATGTGCAAATCAGTGTTGTAATTATTTGTGTGTGTGTGTGTGTGTGTGTGTGTGTGTGTGTGTGAATGAACAATAAAGCAGCTGTCAGGTCACGCCACCATGACCTCCACCTTCACCTGTGACCCTGAGCGATCTGTGATAGTGCTGTTTAACACCCTCATAAAACATCAGCTCATCTGCTGTTACAGACCGAGTACACAACAGCTTCTCTCCTGATGCAATTACATCAAATACAAATCATGCCTATAGCTGTACGAGCAAAATGACCTCTACAGGATTGCCTTTTTTTATAAAAACTTAATAATAAAATTAATAAATAATGACTTCTTTCAAGCAATTCTGAGTTTATCTCTCACAATGCTGAGTTTTTTTCTTCTTCTATAAACTCAGAGTTGAGATGTTAACTTGCAATCCTTAGAAGAAAAGTGCAGTGTTAGATTTACTCACAGCTCACCACTCCAAAAAGTTTTGACAAATCTGAATAGAATTTTGTTTTGAACAGAATTGTGAGAAAAAAATTCAGAACTACAAAATTAAAAAAAAAAAAAAATCATTTACATTTGTGAAAATTTCACATAGAATTACTTGTGAGCTAAGAAGTTGCAATCACATTTTTAGATTCCATGGCGGGAACAAAAAACAGAAATGTGAAATGTAAACTCAGAATTCAAAGTAAAAATTGTGATGATTGTGAATTGTGAGTTTTTTTCTCAAAATTGCAAGTTTATGTCTCGCAAATGCAATTTTATAGCTTGCAATTCTGTTTTTTTCTCTCAGAACTAAATATTTTTGTGGCGTTTTGTCTTCTATGCAATGCAAATTTTAATTCTTTAATGTTTTTTTTAAAGCAGGTTTCTTTAAGAAACTGCATTTGCAACATAACAGTTTAATGTGCATGTTCTTGAAAAGCAGCACAGCCTAAAATATAGCTATAAAAACAAAACTGATTTCTTTCTTTCACTAAATGAATGGTAGGGCATAAACAGCATCACCCCACAGTGTGCTCAACAGGGTGAACTCAAGGTCAGGTTCACAGGAACGAGTGAGCGAGACGTCATCTAAACATAATCAGATTATAAAGACAGAGCACATAATCAGCTGAGCGGCTGGAGGTCTTGTAATATTTTATTCAGAGTTTAATTGCTCAGGAAAACATGATTTACATCAACACTGGACGACAGCAGGTATTATATTTAAGAGAAAACCAAATATTTCCTGGGTTGACATTTAATTAAAAAACAAAACATTTATCTAGATTTGAAACATGAAAAGTGTCCCATAAAAATCTTCAGACCAGATAAAACATGCCTGGTTTAAATGACTATTTTCTAGACATTTTACTTTAGATACTAGAGCCATGTACACATGACCAGCTCTCTAAAATTACAATTCAAGTACGGAAAAGTCAGTGTCTAGCTGTCGGTTTTAGTGCAGTCAAACGCTTTCCACCACTGAGCGAACTTAAGAACCTTCTTTCGCTGGTCGTCGAAATTCTCGCGTATCGGTTTCCGCCACCGTCTCGGCTCCAGGTCCAGCATCCCGCCCAGGATTTCCTGATGCAGACACATCAAATCTCAGTCAATATGCTGATTTGTTATTCTGAGAACGTGATTTAAAGTGGGATTTTAAAGGGGTCATGAACTGAGAAATCAAAATTCCATTGATCTTTTGACATATAAGAGGTCACGGTTCTATAAAAACACGATATATCCTGTAAGTTTCAGAACTCAAAACTTTCTCGTTATTCTAAAAACAGCTGCTTTTAGAATGTAATTAGTGTGGATAAACTCTGCTTCTACATCGCTGTCTGTTTAGCCCCGCCCACTGATTCGCTCATGTTGCTGTAGCATGTAGCATTCGCGCACCAAACGATAAAGATGCTCTGAAGACAACAAGATGCTGTGCAGTGACAAGTTGTGGAAGAACAGTGCTTGCATTGCCTTCCTTCTGATCCCAACATTAGGAAAGAGTGAATGAACTTTAATTTTTATGAAGATCCAGACCACGTCAGTCAGAACACAGTCCTTTGTTCACTTCATTTTACCGAAGATTCGTTTACAAACAAGAAACAGTTCGACTCGGGATTCTCAGAAAGATGAAAAAAAAGTAGGGCTGTCAAATGATTAATCACGATTAATCACATCCAAAATAAAAGTTTTGTTTACATAATATATGTATGTGTACAGGGTATATTTATTATGTATATATAAATACACACATATAAATTATATATTTAGAAAATATTTTACATGTATATACATTTATATATTTATATTCTTATATTTTATATTATATATAAAATATATAATATATAATATATAACATAATATATTCTTCTTAATATACTTTAGCTGGGTTTTCACAGGCAGGGTCACACATAAATATTACACAGTATGCACACATATATTATGTAAACAAAACTTTTATTTTGGATGTGATTAATCGTGATTAATCATTTGACAGCCCTAAAAAAAAGACGATGCTGTGCCAACTATATTAGACACGAGTGTGAGTAACTGATCACTACTGCTTTGTCTGTTAAACAGATCATTTAATATCTATTGAGTATTTATGCCGTTTTAACCTAAATCACAGCAGCGTCCATCGATGAGGAATGTACACTGTATTTTTGATGTAAAAATAACATTATAAGTGACCTCGAAGAACACTACAAAATAAAAAACAGGTCGTTCATGACCCCTTTAAAAAATCCCGTTTTGCTCTGCTTGTTTGTAAAGCTTCACAATAAGACTACTGTCAGGCTTACTTTGCCGAAATAGTGTGGGAACTTCTGCTCGTTTTCGATAACGTGCGCAAATCCGCCCTGCAATCCAAAATCCACGGAGAAGTACGGCAACCCGCGAGGAACCTGAGAAAACACGAGCGACGTCAAACACTGAGAGAGAGGAGGAAAAATAAAAGACATCAGGAGAAAACAGAAAAAACTCACAGCTTGTCTGATGTCTCTGGATGAGAGATCCACAAGCTTCTTATTCATGGCCCATTCCTCGTCTGACTCCATTATGGCTTTCTGAAAACACGCACGCAGTAGATGTTTGTTTTTTAATTCAGATCAGTCAGATTTATAGAATTCTGCGTCATTGCTAGATGGTTGCTGAGGTGTTGCTATGCGGTTGCTAAGGTGTTCTGTTTTGTTGCTATGGTGTTGTGGGTGGTTGCCAGGGTGTTGCTATGCTGTTGCTAAGGTGTTGTGGGTGATTGTTGTTATGCAGTTGCTAAGGCATCTTAAACAGTTACTAGGGAATTGCTATGAAGTTGCTAAAGAGTTCTGGGTCGTTGCCAGGGTGTTGCTATGTGGTTGCTAAGGTGTTGTGGCTGGTTGACAAGGCATTGCTGTTTGGCTGCTGCTATGCAGTTGCAACAGTGTTTTAAGTAGTTACTTAAACTTCAGTTAAACTTAAGTTGCTAAGGTGTTCTGGGTGGTTGCCAGGGTGTTGCTATGCAATTGTTAAAGTGTTATATGTGGTTGCCAGGGAATTGCTGTTTGGCTGTTAAAGTGTTCTGTGTTGTCGTTTTGTTGTTGCTAAGATGTTCTGGGTGGTTGCCAGGGTCTTGCTATGCTGTTGCTAAGGTGTGTGTTCTGGGTGGTTGCCAGGGAGTTGCTATAGTGTTCTGTGTAGTTGCTATGCCACTGATAAGGTCTTCAAAACGGTTATTAGGGCATTGCTATAAGGTTGCTAAGGTGTTTAGAGTTTAGAATTAATTTATTACATTTAAAATGCAGTTTTAATGAACTTTTTAATTACAAAATTAACACCAATTTATTACATAAACATTTAAATTATAGCTGTCATAAAAAAATTCATAACAGATTTATTCAAACTTTCATTAAAAAAATGAAGACAACATATAAAGAATATGCAACAGTGCATATGTTTATCAAAACGCTCTTCTCAAAATAGTTTTCCTACAAAGATCTATGGGAAAAATTAAGAGGAAAAGCACTTTCAGGATCAAAGCCGCTGAAGAACTGGACAGTCACTGCTGTGCTCTATTGTGACGCCTGTTTGTTCAGTTACCTTAAAGTAAATGGGTGCCATGTCTCCGAGCTCTCTGGGCAGCGGCACACACTCGTACACCATGTGCAGGTGCCTCTTCGGATTCATATGAGTCTCCAAAAACACACAGTCCAACTCCTGAGACTCGAACATGCGGACCAGAGCCCGTCTGAACATCTACGAGAGAGAAAGGGGCGCATTAGTAGTCATTCATTTAATCCATTAATCTGCTAATCAAATGTTTATACTATTTTATTACTTAAATAATGGGAGTGGGTTGGAGACAACACGGCAGAAAGCACATTCTAATTGTCTTTTATTTGTGTTTTACTGGAGTTCTGGCTGGTTGTTAGGGAGATGCTAAGGAGTTGCTAAGGAATTCTGGTTGTTGCTAGGGAGATTGTTCTGGGTGGTTATTAGGGAGTTGCTTAGGTGTTCTGGATGGTTGCTACGGAGTTGCTAAGATGTTCTAGGTGGTTGCGAAGGAGTTTTTTCTGGGTGGTTGTTAGGGAGTTGCTTAGGTGTTCTCGGTGGTTGCTAGGGAGTTTGTTTTGGGTGATTGTTAGGGAGTTGCTTGGGTGTTCTCGGTGGTTTGCTAGGGAGTTTGTTTTTGGGTGGTTGTTAGGGAGTTGCTTTGGTGTTTCTCGGTGGTTGCTAGGGAGTTGGTTTTTGGTGGTTGTTAGGGAGTTGCTTGGGTGTTCTCGGTGGTTGCTAGGGAGTTTGTTTTGGGTGATTGTTAGGGAGTTGCTTGGGTGTTCTCGGTGGTTGCTAGGGAGTTTGTTTTGGGTGGTTGTTAGGGAGTTGCTTTGGTGTTCTCGGTGGTTGCTAGGGAGTTGGTTTTGGTGGTTGTTAGGGAGTTGCTTGGGTGTTCTCGGTGGTTGCTAGGGAGTTTGTTTTGGGTGGTTGTTAGGGAGTTGCTTAGGTGTTCTGGGTGGTTGCTAGTGAGTTTGTTCTGGGTGGTTTTTAGGGAGTTACTATGGTGTTCTGGCTGGTTGCTACGAAGTTTTTTCTGGGAGTTTTTCTGGGTGGTTGTTGGAGTTGCTAAGATGTTCTGGGTGGTTACTAGCGAGCTTGTTCAGGGTGGTTACTAGGGGTTGCTAAGGTGTTCTAGGTGGTAGCTAGGGAGTTGCTAAGGTGTTCAGAGAGGTTCCTTGTTCATAATTCATGCCTGTAGCACAAACTAATGAGTTTGTACACCAACACGTGTTTGCAACGTTTGTACCTGTATTTCACTCCAGATGTCCTCATCCAGACCCGTGGCCGCTGTGTGATGCTGGATAGGGACGATCAAACAGTGACCTTCGGTCAGAGACACGCTGTTCGGCAGACACAAGTACACCTGCACAAAAGAAAACACACTCGTCATGTGATTAATGAGGACAGCGCCCTAAAATCTTGACAGTCTGTCTCCTGTCATCTCAAACTCACGTTGCTATGCCACTGCTAAGGTGTTTTGGGTGTTTGCCAGGGCATTGCTATGGTTTTTTAGGTTGTTACTATGCCGTTGCTAAGGTGTTCTAAGTGGTTACTGGAAAACTGCTATAAAAATGTTAAGGTGTTCAAAGTTGTTGCAATGAGGTTGCTAAGGTTTTCTAGGTGGATTCCATGGCATTGCTTTGGTGTTCTGGGTGGTTGCTAGGCAGCTGTTAAAGTCTTCTAAACAGCAATACAATAAGGTTGCTAAGGTGCTGTGGGTTGTTGCTATAAGGTTGCTATGGTGTTGTGAGTGGTTGCCAGGGTATTGCTATGCAGTTGTTATAGTGTTCAGTGTGGTTGCCAGGGCATTGCTATGTGTTGCTAAGGTGTTCTAGGTTGTTGCTATGCAGTTGCTAAGGTGTTCTAAGCAGTTAATGGGACATTACTGTAAGGTTACTAAGGTGTTTTGGATGGTTTCCAGGGCATTGGTATGGTGTTCTGGGTGGTTGCTAGGCAGATGATAAGGTCTGCTAAGCAGATGCTAGTGTATTGCTTTAAGGTTGCTAGGGTGTTTGCTAGAGTGTTGCTATGTGGTTGCTAAGGTGTTCTGGGTTATTGCTATGCAGTTGCTAAGGTGTTCTATGGTAAGTGGGATAGGGATAGTGGTAAGTGGTTGACAGGGTGTTACTATGGTGTTCTGGGTTGTTGCTATGCAGTTGCTAAGGTGTTCTAAGTGGTAACTGGGACATTACTGTAGGTTACTAAGGGCTACTGATTGTCAGGACATTGCTATGGTGTTTTGGGTGGTTGCTAGGAAGATGATAAGGTCTTATAAATGGTTACTAGTGCATTGTTATAAGGTTGCTAGCATGCTAGCGTGCAACAGTAATATATCGTGCCTTGTTTCCGACAGCAGCGATCAGATGTTTGGGCAGTTCAGGGCTATCGAAGCAGTGTCTGCATTTCTCCATCTGGCCGGCTAACCGCCGCGTCTCCTGCACCGCTTTGTTCCTCTGCCGCTCTTCGTCTCGACCCGATCTTTCCCTCTGAGCCGCGCTGGACACAAACATGTCATCCAGCGTGTAGTTATCGCCGTCTGTCTTCCCCATCATCTGCAAATTAATAACACAGTAAAACATACACACAGACAGAGTTATGTTTGCATGCAGACTTTTATCAGTCACTTTATCTTGCATGTCTGCGAGTTTTATCTTGATTTAAGAGCTGAAAGCAGTTCAGGACGGAGGAATGAGAATCGTTTTATGAGTCTAATAACTCATGCGCCAAAACAGGGGTTTCTAAGTTGATGAAAAGCTAGTAATTAGTTATACTGAATGTGAAACTAAAATACATGAATAAATGCAGCTGTGTGATAATCCACTGTATTCAGTGCCTTAGTTCAGAGTAAATGTGGCTTTTTACTTTGCCGCATTTGGGATGCAATACTTTATTTACACATTTGCATAATTTCCAAAATTGTTCTGGACAAAATTTTACAGGATTTCACCAATGTTGGGACAAAATAAAAGCTTGAGGACCTGAAATGTAAAAAAAAAAAAAAAATTGAGGATTTGAACATTTGAAAGTGTAAAATGTAAGACATAAATATTAATTTGTAGTTTAAATAAAATAATTATTATAATTATTTTCAAAATCAAATTTTTCATTGAATTTTGTACAACAGTATTATAGTAATAGATATACAGATAATAACTATATATATATATATATATATATATATATATATATATATATATATATATATATATATATATATATTTACATTTTTATTATTGGACTTAATAGTACTGATAATAATAATAATAATCATATAAATGCATGTTTCTTTATATATTTCTTTATTTTTAAATTTATGTATTTATTATTTATTATTAATAATAGTAAAATGAACGAATTAATGAATAAGTAAACAGATACATAACCAACTATATAAATAAATACTGAACACCTGTGTCAATGAGGCCTGAGACACTATTACAACTAAAAAGAGGTTTCACTCAACTTTAAACTAGAAAGTCAAACCACTAAAACACTATTTAATAAAACAAATAAACTTATAAAATAAATGTAATTAAAGATTAAATATTTTATCTATTTACTTGCATGTCATGTTGCCATAAAAAGACATGAAAGAACCTTGAACATATGAATGTGTCATTAAACCACTACAATATTAATATTAATTCTCATAAGGACCTCAAGTAAATACCCCCACCACTCTTATACTTCACTAGTAAGAAACGTATGTACTAGTATTTGTGTAAAAAATAGTCCAAGTACTAGTATAAGTCAAAAATACTTTGGAAATAGTACACTATTTTGGAAGCTTTACATCCTATGATTTAAGGCTCCCTAATTATTATCTTGTATACTATATAGGAGTGATAATATGCAGATTAGGAAGAAGCCATGCACTTCTGCGAGAGAAACAGAGGTCAGGTGATCTGATTGGGCGGCATGTGGTCATGTGATCTGATTGAGGGTCAGGTGCGGATTCACTGCTGATTGCTGGCAGACCTGCTGGTCATTATCTGGAGCAGAGTCCAGAAAGCAGTAGCAGATGCGACCGGGCCGCAGAGATTACACTAACAGAGCATGTGTGTTTCTCTCCAACACACGCGAGAGCAAGAGAGCTTTAACGCTGTGCTACAACAAGCAGACAAAGAGGCAATGTATCCGTAGCAACGGGTGATCTGTGTGGGAGGCGTGTCTGTTCACACTGGCATGTTTGATTGACAGATGGAGAGGAGCCGAGGTGAGAGTGAGGGTGTTGGAGAGTCTGTCTGCACTTTCAATTCTGTGTTTATTCTCTGCTTTCTGACTCCAGCTAATGCAAATAAAAACCTAGACAGAGCAGAGATTTTAATGATAGTTTGTGTGCAGGTCTGTGGCTGGCTGACATCCGTCTGGATTACATACACCAATCTAACAACTAGATTTGCATTTTCAGTTTTATTTAAATGCAGGTTTTAGCACATCATGGTTACGGTCGACTGTTTAAGAATCAACACTTAACACATGACTGTGTTTGCACTGTAAAAGTGGCTGTTAAGGGTTAAATAGATGCAAGGAATAAACAAATCTGTTTGCAACAAAATTACCCCCCCAAAAAATTTACTAGTCAAAATTACTTTTTACCAATCAAAATATTACAATAAGATCATCATGGCTGGGTTTACATTTTATTTATTTCAAATCAAAATTAAAATGTAAATGAATGAATCAAATAAATAAATAATAAATCAACAAAGTTGCAAATATTACATTGTATTACTGTGAACCAAAGGAGATTTTCATAATTTAAAATGCATTTAAAAATATATGTATTAAAAGTCACATTAATGAAATAATTAAAAATCAAATTAATTAATTTAAATCAAACAAATTAATTCATCAAATAAATAATAAATCAACAGTTGCAAATATTACAATAAATATTACATTGTATTACTGTGAACCAAAGAATATTTTCATATTTGAATTATACATTTAAATTGATTTCACATTTGAATTTAAAATAATTAGATAAATTAATTAAAGAATCAAATGGAGATTCATTTTTTTTCCTTTTTTTTTTTAAATAATTATTAAAAATCACATTAATGAAATAATTAAAAATCTAATAAATTAATTAATTCATTAAATAAATTAATAATTAAAATAAAAATATATATATTTAATTAATTAAGTAATAAGTAAATAAATAAATAAATTATAAATAATAAGGTAAAACTTACAATAAGCTTTGATTTGTTAACTTGTTAACTTAGGTAAGTGAATTGATAAAATTTGTTAATTTGAACTAACAATAAAAACACTAAATTTTTCATTTTAGTTAGTGTTTCTTTTTTACTTTTAATAGTATATTATTAAAATTAAAATTCAAAAGTCACATCTGTTAGTATTATATAATGGAGCTGAGTTAACAATGAACATCTGTATTTTTATTAACTAACATTAAAAAGGTGGATAAATACTGTAACATGTATTATTCATTGTCAGTACATTTTAGTTAATGCAATTATTAACAATAACTAATGGAACCTTATTATAAAGAGTTACTATATGTAAAGAAAATCGACAAATCAAAAAAAAAAACAACAACAAAGTTGAAAAAAATACCACCATGCACATTTCATTATGCAAATAAACCCAAGTGAAAAAATTAAATGCATATTTAACATGCAAATATTACAATAGCATGATTGCTGTTGGTGAGATTTCAAATTGTGTAAAAATCGATTAATGCATGACAATGAGAAATGCACAAAATGAGAAATGCACAAACTCTTAATTTTCTAAGCATAAAATGTAATAAAACAAAGATGATAATGAAGAAATGAATGCTGAAAAAGACACCAAGCATATTTCAGCATGCAAACTATTTTTAGGGAGCAGACCAGTTGTCTATTAAGTGTGCAAATATTTCAATTACATTACTCGCTCTCAGTTAGATTTTGAATCGCGAACATTCTATAAAAGTGACGTCGACATTCTAAAAATTCTCTACAAAAGTTTGAATGGAGACGAACGTTCCGCAGTTCAGCTGAAATTAATGCACTGCAATTACACAAACACACACTCTGCACATTCGCACACAATACCAGACACAGCAACTGGTGAAATTGGTGAAATAAATATATTAATAACACTTTTAGCTGCTATGCCATGGTAACTTGGCAGAGAGAGAGAGACGGAGAGACGTGCCGCTAAAATGTGCAAATGTTTGTCACTTTTATATTTCTGGTCTCCATGGCGACCGTGACATCTTAGTTTATTATAACGGATTTTAGTAGCCCTGCCCGGGTTTAAAATCAGAGAAACACCAAATCACACGGGAGCCAGAGAAGAGGACAGACTGAGAGATTGATCACACCGCCACCATCTGCTGAGGCCAGTCTGTCTTACGAACATAGACCAGCTCAGACAAATATACAAGCACAGGCTGTCCATGCACGTCTGCCGCTCACAAACTCTGGCCTGATATATTAAAGCAGCCGAATATTTCTATACGTCACACTGGTGCTCTAATGTCTTCAGGCTAATAATAGCAGTTACAATGCTGCTCATTTGCATAAAGCCAAAAAAGGTCAAGTTTATATAAGCATCAGCACTCTCATTGAAAATAATGCAGCCAGTGTTATTTTAGTAACCTTTATAATTTTTACTAATATTTTGAATTCGATTTTTAGTTTTTTATTTCCCATTTTCATTTGAATATTAATTAATGTTTTAGTCATATTGTTCTGTAATGTAATAGCTATATAATTTTTTTTTTCAGTTGTAGTTTATTTTAACACATCAAATAAAAAAAAAGGTTTAAGCTTTTTTTATATTATATTTTATTTCAGTTTATGTTTATTTTATTTCAATCAGTGTTATTTAGTATCATTAAGATATTATTATAGTTTTTATTTACCATTTTTTATTTTTCCTATACGTTTTTGTTTGTTTTAAATAATTCTATGTAGTTGCACCATATAGTTTTTATTAATTTATTAATATTTCGGTTGTACTTATTTTATTCAAGTTAAACTAAATTAAAATCAGAAATGTTACATTGGCAACTTGCTGAAATAAAGTGTTTTCATATTTTATTTCAGTTAATGTTTATGTCAAGAGACATTTTTTTTATTAATTTTAGATTTAGTTAACTATAATAACCCTGAATTCAAGTAATGAAATAGGTTATAGTTTTAGTAAACCATAATAACCAACCCTGAATCCAGTTTTTTAAAATGCATATTAAATCTTTGTGAACACGCTTTAGAAACACACACACACTACTTATTGCCGTTTTCTGCTGATTGGCTAAACTCCACGCAGTCATTTCTCAGTGTTTGGTGTGTACAGAGTCAGTAAAGGAGACTGAGGCTCACCTTAGCCGCCATGCGTGAGTAAAGAGCGTTCTGATCCTCCGCAGAGCTCATCTTCTCCCGTCTGACCATCTCTCGCAGATCCATACCATCATCATCCTCAAAATAGCGCATACGCTCACCATCCTGGTGCGTCTCGATCTAAAAATCCCAGAAGAGGAGAAAACGTGACCTCATTTGAAGTTGTAGCTTAAAGTTAATATTAATTATAAGTAAACTCCAATCAAATTACCATATTTAGCAAAATCACATCATGTCAGGAGAAAAGTTACTTAAAAGTACAACTAAAACTATTAATTTTGTTATTTGAAAATAAAGTTGAAATAAAATATGAATACTAGATTAAATTTAAAAATGAATGAAAATCAGAAATAATGCCTTGGCAACTAACTGAACGGAAATTACTAACAGGAAATAAGTAAATCCTAAAAACCCTAACTGAACTAAAAAACTTAAAAATAAATTAATCCTAAATAGCCATACTTAAAAATGTAAAAATATAAAAATAGCAAAGCTGCAGTGTGTTTTAGTGTCGATGAGAAACTATTATAAATATTCATTTAATATTTTGAATTAGTTTTTTTAATTGTCTTTTTGCACTGACTTTTTAAATTAAAAAAAAGTTTGTGTTTTTTTCATTTTTAGTATTTATAATTTTTTTAATGCCTATATAGTTTTTATTCTTTATTTCAGTTTTGATTTGAGTTGTTTTAGTACATCAAGTTTAGTACATTATTTCAAGCAACATTTTTTTTATGGTTTTAGTTTTAGTTAACTATAATAACACTTCAAAGCTGAGTGTCTCACCGCTTTCTGCTTCCTGCGTCCTCCTCTAGGCTCCTGTGGTTGGGACGGGGCTTTGACCGGCCAAGCTCGTCCTGAAGGGTCAGTCCTGAACAGCACCATGTCCTTTTCTGAGTCTGTTGGTGCAGAAACCGGTTTGTTCTGGGCTCTTCTTTGAGCTCGGTTCTCTTTGGCTCGACGGGCCGCTTGCATCTGAGCCTTCAGTTTTTCCACCAGCGCCTGTCAAAACATACCATCAGTATCTGAGTCTACTTCTAGCACGTGAAGACCGTGAGCTTCCTACTAAGGAATCATGTCTAGGTCACATGGTTTTCAGGAGTGTTTTAATGAGCTCACCGTGTTTCCCATGAGTTCTGCTTTGACGAGTTTGGCTCCCAGTTTATTCATCTCTTCATCTGTCAGGATCACCTCTTCCTCCTCCTCTTCCTCGCTCTCTGAACTGGTAGATTGACAAAACCAATCAGTTTTAGCATAATGTCAAAACTTGTATAGAATCAATACATTTCCCTGACTTGATGACATTTCCAATTAATCATTTGTGATTACTGGACATAAATTTCTAAAAACCATTTTGTATTTATATTTACATTGTAATATTTTATATATTTTAAATGTAAATATATGACCCTGGACCACAGAACCAGTCATAAGGGACAATTTTTTAAAATTGAGATTTATACATCGTCTGAAAGCTGAATAAATAATCTCTCCATTGATGTGTGGTTTGTTAGGAGGACAATATTTGTCTGAGATACAACTATTTGAAAATCTGGAATCTGAGGGTGCAAAAAAAAATCTAAATATTGAGAAATTCACCTTTAAAGTTGTTCAAATGAATTCTTAGCAATGCATATTACTAATCAGAAATTAGGGTTTGATATATTTATGGTAGGAGATTTACAAAATATCTTAATGGAACATGATCTTTACTTAATATCCTAATGATTTTTGGCATAACATTTTTATATATTATAATATATATATATATATATATATATTAAATAAATGTAAAATATACTATTACAATATATTATAATTTAATTATCATTTTAATTATTTAATTATTTTTATATACAAATTTAAATATATTATTTTGTAATTAAATATATATACACACACATTAGATATTAATATACACCATATATTACTAAAAAATTATAATTATATTGTATTCAAATAATATAATTAATTTTAATTAATTAATAATCAATAATCATAGTTTGGCATAGCTAGAAAAATAAATATTCATTATAAAAATGTATTAACGTACATGACACAATGGGAATCCTGGTTCTTCAAAGAAAAAACAGCTGTTAAGAGGGTGTATTAAAGCAAGAAATATCCGAGAAATATCCTAGTTTTAGTTGTTTTGTCTCATTTTGAAAAAGTGGATTGTCTTCTAATGTGGGTGTAAAGGTCAGAATGACATTTAGTGAAATCTCTTCTAAAATCACATGATCCCTTGATTCTGACCTGCTCACTGTTGAGGATGTTGTAGTTTTGCTCTCTTCCAGCGGGGCGGCGCTCTTCTCTGTGTGTTTCTGTGGGATCGGTGTCTCCGTTGGATCCTGCACAGCACTGCTCTTCCTCCAGGCAGGCACAACACCATCATCATCATCAACAACAGGTTTCCTGAATCCTGCACTCTGATTGGACGTAGAGCCTTTCAGCCCCGCCTTCCTGAACCCCGCCCCTCCGCTCATATCCTCATCAGGTTCTGAGGGTTTGAGGAACTTGAGGCTAGACAGAGAGGAAGTGTTGTGTCTCTGGGAATGCCGTTCCTCGTCTGGATCCGGCCGGGATCTCGGAGGACGTTCGTCGCGGCCTCGAGGTCCTCTCTCAAAGTCTCGCTCTCTTTCTCTCTCAGCGTGTGGAGATCTGTCTCTCCGTCTCTCCTCCCGGTCTCCTCTCCTCCATCTCTCCCTCCCTTCTCCTCTGTCGTCTCTCCTCCATCTCTCTCGGTCTCCTCTCCTCTCACCCCTCTCTTCTCTCCTCTCTCCATACGCTGCCTCTTCTGCCTCTCGCAGTTTCTTCTGGAACTCTTCCATCGACTGCGGTGGGAACAGAGAACCATCAAAACACATCATTAAGGCCTGTTTCCACTTGAAGCAGAATAAATTCACTACAGTTTAGTACTGATTGCTCTCAGTGTGAAATGGTGCATTGGAAGGCACTAAAATAAACTAATAAGTTTTAAGAAGTCAGTTTCCAGAAGTATTAACTGATGGTATACGATTCTGTTAGTCATCATTCAGCGTACTTTAAAAAAAAATATATATATATATATATAATTTTATTTTATTTTTTTTAAAAAGAAAATCATATTTACAAGCTGTACCACCCATGAATTCTGAAGCTAAAAACAGCTCAGCAGTGAGATACATTTATTTTTTATTATAACATTTGTTCAAATTGATATATTTGAATATATATATATATAAAATACACACACTTTTTTTGTTAAATAAAATATATAAACATAATACATAAATTCATTATATATTAATTATAACTAATACTAATATATTAGTATACATTAAAAATTATGATATATCATAATATTTAAAACAATTGTTTTCCTTTCTCTCTATATATATAACATTTTGCATTACATATAAATTACATTAATATTTTATTCATATGCATTTATATATTACTATGTTATAACATTATACTAAAATATATTTAATACACTATTCAAATATATTATTTTGCAATAAATGTAAAATATATAAATTTATTAGTTTATATATTAATATACAACATATTACAATATATTAAAATAACATATTCAAATATTATTTTGCAATAAATTTAAAATTTATTGTATTTTATAATTACAATCAATAATTTCATATTATGCTGTTGTTGATTTTTTTTTTTTTTTTTTTTTACTTTAAGTCAAAATCTGTAATGTTTGATTCAAAAGTCTGATTTATTTCTGAGCATAACTGTATGAAGAAAGTGAATAGTAAAATATTTTTCTACAAATTTGGAAGCTCCGCAAAGTAAGATTTTCTATTTTGAGTTATGATCTTGCTGTCTAAACCGAATGTGACTAGAGAGAAAAACTGGACAGTGTGAAATAATACAACAACATCATCATCATCACGTGGCATCATGTCCGTATTGGTTGCACAACAGCAATGATTTCTTCAGTTTCATGAACAAATTAACATTATAAGCTAGTTCTTTAAATATGAATCAAATTAAGAAACACTGCCATGCAAACTGTGAACTATCGCAGAAGAGAAGCAACTTTCCAGTGTGTTGAAGTACAGAGAGATGCTATTGTTTACCGCTGCTGTGTGTGTGTGTGTGTGTGTGTGTGTGTGTGTGTGTGTTCACCACCTGTTTTTTTTTGTGTGCCACGCTCTCCAGACTGCGCTGTTCTCTGTCGGCCTGCTCTTTCATCCTCTGATATGACTTCCTGAGCCAGCTCACCCCTCCATCATTCACCACTCCAGCGGAGACAGAGAGAAATCAGTGTAAAACATCTGTCAAATAAACACTTCCCGCTCGGCCTGTACAGCGCTCAGATAAGAGCTGCGCTGTCAGCTTCACGTCTGTGCCACACGCCTGTGACAAGTGAAACAGTATATTTAAACGACAGAGAAAACGCACTGAATGAATCATGAAAAATGAAAAAGGACGAGAGCAGCTCATTGGCTTTAAACTCTCTCTACAAGAGCATGGGTTACAAAATTAATAGCTCCACATAGTCTAAGTTTTACATAAAGTCTGGTTAAATTAGCAGCTCATTTTTGCCACAAACAGCCAATTTAGCTTTGTAGAAGGTTATTTGACCAACGTGTAAATGCTAATTTGTCTTTTTTTTTACATTTAGGGTGAATAACATGAAATTTTACACAACTCTGAACAGAGAAGATGGGTTTTTATGGCCCATGTTAATTTGATCTGATATTACAGATACCTGAATACATTCTCAACATTCTGCACATTAAATATTAACGAACTGGAGACAAAAGTTGTTGTTCATTGCAAGTGTTTGCAACAAATGTCTGTGAAAGATGCTCACAAAAGCAGTTTCTGCACAGGTAAAAAGCACTGTGAAATCTGTTATTATTATTATTATTATTATTATTATATTACTACAAATACTAAATAGTATATAATATATAAGACAATTTACCATTTTACAGAATAGAATTGAAACTTTTTAAAGCAATAATAACAATCTACAATATGAAATACATATATTAATAATTGTTCCCATTCCATTTTATATTTTCACAAGTTCTATGTTTTCTGTTTGAATTTTTCTAGATTCCGTTTCTAATTTATTTATTTATTTTATCCACTGTTCTAACTCGGCATCAAGACTATTTCATGGCGATCTCAGAATAAATTACACAAGGTATACAATTAACAAAAAGTCATTCCATTTCAAATGGTTTAATTAAATTTGAATAATCTAAAATGATGTCTAATCAACTGACTTCATAAAAATGAAGGAAGAGAAGAATAACAACACAAAAAAATGCCAAAGGACAATGTTGAACTGCTCTACACTGTTTACGTAAACAATTTTCACTCAGAAATTGCTAGTAAATAACTACAAGAGCAACAAGTAACAATTAATTAAACATGAAATTTTGAAGCAGACAGACCAAGAAAGTAGCTTTGTGTAAAATGTACTCCAATAATCTTTTTTAAAAAAAAAATTAACACATAATAATCATGCAAAAATAATCTTGTGTCAGATCATCACACTTGGTTTCGGCGTTTACCTTTTTTAACTGCGGTACTGGAGGTGTCCTCCGGGGGCAGACCACTTCCTCCGTCCTTCCAGTAAGGGTTCAACTCTAACCTGTGAAGACCAGCCTGAGAGAAAGAGAGAGAGACACACACATGATAAACACAAAAACATACAACAAAAGTGCTTATTTTAACACTTGGTTGCTTTTAACAGCTGTTTGCATCAAGGAGAGGATAATAAAATGAAAAGAATATAAATTATGACACACTGGTACTGAACCGAGGTACTTTCTCAGCATTATGCATGACATTTATATGACATATAAAGCAATGAAAGATGTATTGTTCATTGCAAGCATTCGCAACACAAACTGAGAAAAGAAAACGCTCACAAAAAAACATTTCTGCAGAGATGCACAGCAATGAGAAGTGCATAAAATAGGCCAGTTATGTGTTAATAATAGCAGTTCAGTTTCACAAACTCATTGCTTGTTTATTTTAATGCTATACCAGAATTCAAGGCTATTTTCAAGGTGAAAAAGGATTAAAAAATATATCTGTTAAAACCAAAACTATTTACATTTGACGGCTTTTGTTATTGGGATCAAATATGAAAAAATCTTTTTGAAAAGCATATTTTTGAGAGCAGCATGCTCATTAGGAAACATTAGTCCTTTTTAAGATGCACGGCTGTGTCATTAACAACAGACTGCTTAACACTATTACAAATGCACCGCTGCCTTCATGAACTTCATGCTGTTTGGAGACAAAACATCGCTCACCTGTTCGATAGCCTCTGCTTTCTGTCTCTCCGCCTCTTTCTCGGCTTCTTTTTGAGCTCGTCTCTCTGCCAGAGAGGTCGTCTTCATCGCCAGGAAGTCAAAGGTCATCCATTCGTCTCTCTAAGAATAGTCAAACAGACAGAGGCTACAAAAACAAGAATATTCTTCATCGTAATGGACGTTTTGGAAAATCTGGTCATAAATGATAGGTAAAAAAAAAAAAAGATGTCTTTCTATTTCGACCCACAAGCAAATGTATAGCTGCTAAAAATAACTATTCTAAAAGACACAAAAGCAATTGTGTGCATTCGGCCCATTTGTGTAAAGTTGAACCTTTCGCATCTTCGTCACATCGCATGAAAATGAAAATGAATGACTTCTGGTGGCTCTGAAAACGGATGTGAGTGTGAACGCCCTCACGGCTCAGAGAGAGCTCTTCAATTCAACTAATAACAGTATTGAAGTTTCCACAAGTGGCTTTACTGTGTAGGACAACAATCACCCACTCCGACACACACACACACACACACACACACACTCTCTCTTTTGCTCTCTTATAATCTCAATGTCTTTCTGAAGACTGTGATTACGGACCACAGCAAGGATAGTAATCAGATCACATTAAACTGCTGCATGACAAACCGCCTCCATTAATTCTGGAGAACACAAGACAGACTTGTCAGGTACTAGTAACTATAAATCTGTTCTCACTGAAAGTGAAATAATATTACTGAGATTTTAGGGATATTGGGAGAGAGAGATTATTGATTTAATAGTGGGGCTCATTTCAGATAACCAACTAAACTCACTCAGCAACAATAGAGTAGGATCTTACTTGGTTAGCACTGGCTGAGCTGACAGCGGGCGTGGCTTCATGCTCCGCCTTACATGCCTTGTCTCCGCCCCCTGACGGAGCCTGGGCCTCCACCCACTCGTCCTCCGAGTCCTGAAAAGAAAAGATTGGCACAGAAAAAAAATAAGATTTTATACTAAAACGCAATTTACGGCAACAAATTTCATCACGCAACCTGAAATCTTTGGAGAAAAGAAAACTGCGTGAAACACAGTTAAGTGTGGATTAAAGGAACGGTTCACCATTTGCCCTGCGGTGAATGGGTGCCGTCAGAATGAGAGTCTAAACAGCTGATAAAAACATCACGATAATCCACAAGTAATCATCCATTAACATCTTGAGAAGACAAAAGCTGGAGGAAGCATTATTATAGGTTTTGGCCAGAAGCAACGGTTTGAAGTTAAAACGTTTTAATGCTGGATTTATTTCTCACAAACACACAGCTTTTAGCTTCACGAGATGTTAACTGATGGACTGGAGTGGTGTGGATTACTTGTGGATTATTGTGATGTTTTTATCAGCTGTTTGGACTCTCATTCTGACGGCACCCATTCACTGCAGAGCATCCATTGCTGAGACACTGATGCAATGCTACATTTCTCCAAACCTGATGAAGAAACAAACTCATCCTAATCTTTGATGGACTGAATTTTCACTTTTTGGGTGAATAATTCCTTTAATGTGATTAAAAGGGCTAAACGTAACGTGAAAACCTAATAAAATAAAACCCAAAACATCCAGGCACATACTTCAGAGCTGTCACAAGATGCACCTTCCTCATCTTTCGTCTCTTTCTTGGCTTTCTTCTTCTTCTCTTTCTTACTCTTTTTTGCTTTCTTCTCTTTTTTCTTTTTCTTGTTTTTCACTGTATGCTCCTGTGTGCAAAAATAACAAGCACAAAATGTGAATCCAGTGTGAAGAGAGATGAAAGAGTCAAGACGGGGTGCACCACATCTTGTTAAAGATCACATGAACTAGCTTTCATAGCATTTGAATGTCTACAGTATGATTTCTGAAGGATCATGTGACACTGAAGACTGGAGTAATGAAGCTGAATATTCAGCGCTGCATCACAGAAATAAATTACAGTTAACAATATACTCAAATAAGCAATAGTTGTTTTAAATTGTAATAATATTTCACAATATTAGTGTTTTTACTGTATTTTTAACCAAATAAATGCAGCCCTGGTGAGCAGAAGAGATGAGTTATATTAGGATTCATCTTCATTAAACACATGCACATTTATATGTGTTTCTTGTCGTCTGTAGCGAGGCTCACGCTTCAGTTTGACCTCTGACCTGGCCTATCTGCTGCAGTCGCAGGTCAACATCCGGAAGCATCCATGTGTCCTCACCCCTGGCCCTCCTTTCGGCCTTCCTCCGCTCCTCTTTCTCATACTTCTCTTTAGCCTGCAGAGAGATAAAGTGGTGATTTCTGAAAGCAGGTAAGTATAGAGCAGGTTGTGCGTGTGCACTGAGGTGATAAAGGTTTGTCAGGGTTAAGTCAGACTAAAGTAAATGTGTGCACAGAGAAAACCAACACAGCTGGCAGAGAGATAACACACACCGTATGTGTACCGAGACCTGGACACGTCAGTGATTACGGTTGGAACAGCAAACTACTTGTATTATTTCTGCAGCTTCTGAATTTTCTATTCGTAAACCCAACCAGAATGACCTTCGATATTTGCTAAAAATGCCCCGAAATGCAACATCATAAGCATGTTTATTTCTGAGATGATTAAACATGCAGAAAAGTGAGTTCATCTAACAATGCAGCGTACTCCTGTTTGAAATACTGTTTCACATCATACAAGTATTTAGTATTTATATTCTATTAGAGTATTTATAAAATCTTTAACCTGTTAACTGTCACTGGGATGCCACTATATTAGAATTAAATCCTAATCTAGTCATGACAAACTATATATCATTGGAAAGCTGTTTTTTTTTCTTAAATTATGTAGGAAAAGTAATAGTTTAATTTATGACAAGAGTGCACCCTCAAAAATATACATCATAACAGGAGTTCTTTTTCGTTGTCTTTTTCTCTGTCACACTTTAGAAATCATCAGAAATTATATATCACCTGAAAACTTAAAATCTTAAAATCCCTCCTTTGAAACCCATTTTAAAATCAAACATTGCATTACCATGAAAATGGTACGTCAATATCATGTTACAAAATGTTTTTGTTTATGAATTATAAAAATGTAGGTTTGGATCGTGCACTTTACAAGTCTATGTTTAAAAATGTAAGTGACAGTTAAGGGGTTAAATTAACAATTATTTAATTTTCATTTACATTTTAGTTAAATTCCTTGCAATTTTGTTCTTATGTTAGTTTTATTATTTTTTTTTTTAGATTTTTTTAGATTTCTATTTAGCTTTCACTTTATACAGTTTTTATTTTTATATTTCAAATTTTATATTTTAATTTTAGAAAAAAACTGATATGTGCCCGTGTCATTTTTATTGTCTTTTAAATGTTTCTATTTAACTTTAATGTTATACCATTTTTAAATGAACTTTTATTTTTACATTTATAGTTTAATTTTTGTAGTTTTTTATGTGCTTGTCATTTATATAGTTTTTGATAGATTTGGTTTTAATTTATTTTTTATTTATTTATTTAGTGGTGATGCTAATGCATATCATCATTTACAATTCTTCAAAACCAGATTATAGGAACAGTTCAAACATATTTGAAGGTCATGGCGCTTTCTCAAATCAGAGACCATGAGAATTCACTGTACAAAGGGAGGAAAAAATGTTTATTTCACAAAACTCAAAGCCTTTCCTCTGATTTGTACCTTCAACATAATAGGTCACATTCTATATAAATTGCAAATATTAATTGCTAAGTGTTTTGTGGACTGTTAGTGCCACCTGAAAGTAGTATGGGTGTGTGGGTATGATTTGAATATTGAGTGAAATTAATTATAATCAAATCCTCTTTTAAGAACATCTCCTTTAATATGATTAAATTAGATCATAACTTTACACTAGACATAACTTTTTAGAGAGTGTCAATTCATAATGAAATATTTCTCTAACTGAAAAAAGTGAGCCTGGCTTTCTTTCTCAAAATAAATAATTTATTTAAAGATTAAATTTATTTCCTAAAATAAATGACATTTTATATCCTGTACTTAAAAAATACTATTTCATATAGAGAAAAATTCTGTCTTTAAAACAATTGGTATTTTGGACACGTATTTTGTCGATTTAATGCTGATTGCATTTTATAACAGTATATGAAAGCTAGTGTCATTTATTTTAAGAATTATTAAGTATTAATATTTAATTAATTACTTTTATATAATGAAACATATTTACATAATAACTACATCGAAATAAACAACAAATATTTACAAACATTATATAGAAAAGCTCTGATTAAGTTCAAAACACGCTTTGGGACATTTCATAAAAAAAAACATTACATAATAAAGAGATAAATTCATAATCGAGCTGTAACGTTATATTCACGAAACGTGATGTAAACAGCTGTCAAACACAGCATTCGCTTCATATTCTGCTAGGTCTTCGAGTCTTATTCTGACTGAATGTTAGTTTTAAGAGTTTATGTGTTTTACCTGTTGTAAAACGAGCTCTCTTTCTTCTCTTTTGGCCTCTTTTCTGGATTTAATGCTGTTTGCGCTCTCAAAACTCCCACTGTATGCTGCCATGATGTTGCCGCAAACGCGCTCCAACTGTCGTAAACATCTACCGTAATGCGTCTGCCGCAGCAGATGCCACTCGCTTGTTTCCCTCCAGGTGGCGCTGAATGCTGCTGAACCACATTGAAACCTCGGGACGGAGACATTTTTGCAGCACAGCCATGTATTAATAATTTTAAGACAAATCGTGAAATATGTAAGCTCCGTATACTTTTCCAAGCGCATTTATCAACAACAACAAAAAAAAAACCATGCGCGGTACGGAAGGTGTTCACGACAGTGACGAGCGCGTTTGAGGCAGCGATATGAAATCGCATGATGTGAGTTTTAATAACAAAAACATTAAATACACAAAAACGCGAGGGGAGACGAGATAGAGAACAGAAGGTAAAACAAACAAACACTATAAACTGACATTTTCCATGCATGTTGGCTACGTCTGTGTGTCAAAATGATAACATATGAGCTCATGCAATGTAACGTTTGACTCTTTAAACTGCTTTAATTATACGTCACGAGATTAATTTATGCATTATGCAGTTTTATTTATTATGATTATGTGAAACTACACTGTGTTCGGTGTTGTCAGTGAAAAATAAGCATCAGCATCATAAATGATAATTGTTGTGTTCAAATATTTGCATGTAATTGCACATAATATTATTAATTATTTGACTCTGAGTCAAGGTATGCACTCAAATGCAAAGGAAAAGAGAAACTACTTAACAAAAATACAAAGACTGTAATAAAATCTGGAAAATTAAAGAGACAGGTGTAATAATTAGCATAAAAAAACAAATACTGACTTGTTATTTTTGTCTTTTAGGACAGAACTAGTCCTTTGGAGCATTCACAGCTGAAGCTGCTTTTATATTCCCATAATCTTACATCAAGTGTAATATATGTACACTATGGTAAAGACAGAGTTTGTTGAAGAGGAGATTGAAGACATGAGTGATCCGGAACCATCCAGAATGAAACATGAAGATACTGAGGAGCAAACAGGTCTGCGTCCATTCTTGATATATTATTATTGCTGCTGAGGAATATTAATAAAACAAATCTTCAGTTGAAATTTGCTGGCTGTGTTTAGACAATCATATACCCAGCTGACAAGGACATGTTATGAGAATGTTTTTCCATTAAGTTATCAAAGCAGTCAAAGTTTTAAAAACGTTGCTTTATTTGTCGCGTGAACATTCCATTTTGGAATTTTGTGAACATCATGGGAACGTTACGTTTGAATGTTCTTTGAATGTTCTGAAACAAGTACAGTCGTGGCCAAAACTTTTGAGAATTACATAAATATTGGAAATTGGAAAAGTTGCTGCTTAAGTTTTTATAATAGCAATTTGCATATACTCCAGAATGTTATGAAGAGTGATCAGATGAATTGCATAGTCCTTCATTGCCATGAAAATTAACTTAATCCCAAAAAACCTTTCCAATGCATTTCATTGCTGTCATTAAAGGACCTGCTGAGATCATTTCAGTAATCATCTTGTTAACTCAGGTGAGAATGTTGACGAGCACAAGGCTGGAGATCATTATGTCAGGCTGATTGGGTTAGAATGGCAGACTTGACATGTTAAAAGGAGAGTGATGCTTGAAATCATTGTTCTTCCATTGTTAACCATGGTGACCTGCAAAGAAACGCGTGCAGCCATCATTGCGTTGCATAAAAATGGCTTCACAGGCAAGGATATTGTGGCTACTAAGATTGCACCTAAATCAACAATTTATAGGTTCATCAAGAACTTCAAGGAAAGAGGTTCAATTCTTGTAAAGAAGGCTTCAGGGCGTCCAAGAAAGTCCAGCAAGCGCCAGGATCGTCTCCTAAAGAGGATTCAGCTGCGGGATCGGAGTGCCACCAGTGCAGAGCTTGCTCAGGAATGGCAGCAGGCAGGTGTGAGCGCATCTGCACGCACAGTGAGGCGAAGACTTTTGGAAGATGGCCTGGTGTCAAGAAGGGCAGCAAAGAAGCCACTTCTCTCCAAAAAAAACCATCAGGGACAGATTGATCTTCTGCAGAAAGTATAGTGAATGGACAGCTGAGGACTGGGGCAAAGTCATATTCTCCGATGAAGCCCCTTTCCGATTGTTTGGGGCATCTGGAAAAAGGCTTGTCCGGAGAAGAAAAGGTGAGCGCTACCATCAGTCCTGTGTCGTGCCAACAGTAAAGCATCCTGACACCATTCATGTGTGGGATTGCTTCTCATCCAAGGGAGTGGGCTCACTCACAATTCTGCCCAAAAACACAGCCATGAATAAAGAATGGTACCAAAACACCCTCCAACAGCAACTTCTTCAACAACCCAACAACAGTTTGGTGAAGAACAATGCATTTTCCAGCACGATGGAGCACCGTGCCATAAGGCAAAAGTGATAACTAAGTGGCTCGGGGACCAGAATGTTGAAATTTTGGGTCCATGGCCTGGAAACTCCCCAGATCTTAATCCCATTGAGAACTTGTTGTCAATCCTCAAGAGGCGGGTGGACAAACAAAAACCCACTAATTCTGACAAACTCCAAGAAGTTATTATGAAAGAATGGGTTGCTATAAGTCAGGATTTGGCCCAGAAGTTGATTGAGAGCATGCCCAGTCGAATTGCAGAGGTCCTGAGAAAGAAGGGCCAACACTGCAAATACTGACTCTTTGCATAAATGTCATGTAATTGTCGATAAAAGCCTTTGAAACGTATGAAGTGCTTGTAATTATATTTTCAGTACATCGCAGAAACAACTGAAACAAAGATCTAAAAGCAGTTTAGCAGCAACATTTTTGAAAACTAATATTTATGTAATTCTCAAAACTTTTGGCCACGACTGTAGTTACATTTAAAAAAAAAAAAATGTAAATGTTAAACGAACGGCCAATTAAGACGTTTCAGAAATAAAATGTTACATGAATGATGTATAATAACATTTTTGTGCTGATGCTTTGAGAGCCAAATATTTTCTAAGAATGTTTTGCAAGTTATGAACGTTCGCTGAATTTTTTTTAGAAACGTTTTAAAAGTGTTTTGTTTGTTTGTTTTCATTTAATGACATGCAGACATTATGGAAATGTTATTTTTGAATGTTCCCTGAATGCACAAGTAGTACATGTTAAATGGACGTATCACCAAGAACAATTCTTGAATAATACAGTAATTGAACGGCATTGAATGAGCATCATAGAATTTAATTCTAGTGTATCAAATATCGTTGTATTTAATTGACTTTGTGTGTACGTCTGTGTGTGTGTGTGTGTGTGTGTGTGTGTGTGTGTGTGTGTGTGTGTGTGTGTGTGTGTGTTTTGCAGACTTGACATACATAAAAGAAGAAAGTGAAGAGAAGGAGGAGAAACATCAGAATCAGGAACCTTTCAGAACTGAAGAAACGTGTTCGGAGACTGAGAAGAAAACTCAAAGAACCGAGACCGAAAACCCCTTCACGTGTCCTCAGTGCGGAAAGAGTTTCACGCGGAGAGACGGCCTTAAAGAACACTTACGAATTCACACGGGAGAGAAACCTTTCAGCTGCCATCACTGCGGGAAGAGTTTCACGCGTAAAGAGAGCATGAAGTATCACCTGCGGATTCACACCGGAGAGAAACCATACACCTGCCATCAGTGTGGAAGGAGCTTCACCTTCAAAAACAACCTCAAGGTTCACCTAAGAATCCACTCCAGGGAGAAGCTGTTCATCTGCACTCAGTGCGGAAAGGGTTTAACGTGTAAAAAAGGCCTTAAGGATCACATAAGAGTTCACACCGGAGAGAAGCCTTTTAAATGCCATCACTGCGCAAAGAGCTTTAAATGGGCGCACAGTCTCAGTAATCATCTCCACTCTCATTCTGGGGTGAAGCCGTTTAATTGCGTTCACTGCGGAGAAGGTTTCACGTCATCATCCATCCTGAAAAACCACCTGAAGGTTCACACGAATGAGAGGCCGTACGTGTGCTCTCTGTGCGGAAAGAGCTTCATATGGCCGGGCAATTTCAGAGAGCACCAGAAAAGACACAGCGGTGAGAGAGACCACGTGTGCTTTGAGTGCGGCAAGACCTTCACCACAGCCAAGCGACTGAAGGAGCACCAGAGGATTCACACCGGAGAAAAACCCTACAAGTGCACGCACTGTGACAAGAGCTTCACTCAGTCTGGATCGCTGAAGGTTCACGAGCGAGTTCACACTGGAGAGAAGCCGTATCACTGCCCGTCATGCGGGAGGAGCTTCTCGCAGCTAACCAATCTTATTACTCATATTAAAAAACATTGCAAGAAATCATCGCACTCTTAAAAATAAAGGGGCTTCACGATGCCGTAGAAGAAGCTTTTTTTGTCTAAATGGTTCCGTAAAGAACCTTTAATCTTTCTGTTTCACAAAAAAAGGTTCTTCAGATTATAAAAAGGTGTTTTTATAAGAACCTTTGACTGAATGGTTCTTCTGTGGCATCACTGTGAAGTTCTTTTAAGCACCTTTATTTTTAAAGAGAGAAGGTTGTTTTCATGTGCAACGGTGAAGTGTTTCTTATGCTTAACATGACAAAAATACAGTAAAAATTGTGAAATTTTATTAGAATTTGAAATAATTCTGTTAATATATTGTCAACTGTAATTTATTTCTGTGATCAAATCTGTATTTTCAGCATCATTCCTCCAGTCTTCAGTGTCACATGATCTTCAGAAATCATTCTAATATGATGATTTGCTGCATTTATTTTTGATCAAATCAATGCAGTCTTGGTGGAGACTGGAGGAGATATCTTTCTAAAAACATTTAGAAAATTCTTAATTATTCCAGACTGTATTTTTGGATGAACAAAATGATTTCCATCACACCACGTTCTCTACTGTCATTGCAGGCTTGAATAGGGTTATTAATGTCATTAATTTATTTGGCTCTGTCTTAAGGAGCGCCTGTCTTGTGTATAATGCGCTGACTGTACATGAAGAATAAAAAAGTCAAATCTTGCAGAATATTGTATCAAGTGACCTGCTACATTTGAATTCATCAAAACATAAAATAAATCAATATCATGACAATCTGAAGATTATGTATCAATTGGAAAAGATATCCGATCAAAATATATATATATATATATTATATATATATATATATATTCTGAAATTCTGTGTTTTCCGTTTTAAATTTACTGGATTTAAGATTTAATACACATGTATTATAACAAACAGTGGTAATCAAATAAAAACAAAAAAAATATGATTTTATAATGACGTTTATCTCACAATTCTGAGGTAATTGCGACTTTTTTCTCAAAATTATAATTTTTTAATGCATTTTTATTCACCCATCTTTATATTATAACAATTCCTATGATTTTTATATATATATATATATATATATATATATATATATATATATATATATATATATAAATAATTGTATGATTATCACATTAAATGATTATATATTATATAATTATTAATTACAGCCACCACAAATGGTGAACTTCTGTGTTTGTTTACATTAATGCTCCTCAGTCAGTGGTCATCAATAATGAAGAATCATGAATGAACATCAACCTGTTTCTTCCTCAGTATCTTTGTTTTATTCTGGATGGTTCTGGATCACTCATGTCTTCAATCTCCTCTTTAATAAACTCCATCTTTAACACAGTATGTCACACAGTTGTTAGAAATGCAGTGTCTCTGCTGTACACTCGCTCTGCAGCGCGCATGCGCACTGAGCAGCAGCTGTTATTCGCTTGTCTTCCTCCAGGGGGCGCGGAAAGCCAAAACTCATTTGATGCGGATTCAAATCTCAAAGTTGACTTTTACTGGAGACGTATGCAGATGTAATAGTTTTAAATTAATTTATTATTTTATTCCCATTGAGACAAAACAATGAAGATGAGACTTCCTCAGATATCAACCAAACATTAAAGAACCTGAAACCAATAAATGTAAGGTAAATAGTGAAAGCATAAACACATAGAAAATAACATCAAATATACCTGTTTGTTTACATGTATTTCAATTGAGTTAGTATCATATCTACAATGCCATGCAATATGCAAATTTAAGCATGACACTCAGGGACACTACACTTTTATTGTAGGCTATAGAAAAAAGCAACTATGGCTACCAATTAGAAATATTCTCAGAATTTTAGCTAACATTCTGGTAAGGTTCCTTCACAGTTCTGGTAACAAAAATAAAACGTTAGTGCAAAGAATATTAACAACGTTCACATCATGAATTAGTTTTTTTAGAATAAAAAAAATAAAATAAAATGTTGTTACTAATTGTTTCAGAATGTCCAAAAATAATGATCAAAAGAAACTTGCCTTACATATTTTCTCTAACGTTTGCATAACCAAGAAAAAATGTTTAAGAAAATTAACACGCAGAAGCATCGAGGGACTTGTTTGATACCAGCTTCCTAACACACACAAACAAAATCTCAGACGTCATCAAAACTGTATCATGATGACGTCTGAGATCTATACTGCAAATGAATCACATTCTATCGGCAGCAAAATCATCATCTTTAAAAGCTGTTTTAAAATATGTTCCTGTCTCTGAATTCGAAGACGGGTTAAAACATTTGACTTAAGTACTATAATAAGGGACTAATACATTAATAAACTAATACACTAATATATCAGTTCAATTTTTTTATTATTTTTGCCATTATACAGAACCCATATACATTCAAAAGAAAAAAAAAACATAATTAACCAAACTTAAAACACAGAAATGTGCAAATTTATAAATTCATATCCATCCATTACCATTACAAAATAAGATGACACACTTAACTTTCGCTTTATCTGAATCTCATATTTTATTTTATTTTTAAAAGCATTAATTCTGTAGATAAGCTCTGCTCACTGTGACAAGAACAGTGTTTTTCCACATGAGTCACCAGACTACGGAAGCGTTTGAAACTCTCTCCACACTGCGTACAGTGATACGGTTTCTCTCCGGTGTGAACTCGCTCGTGTACTCTCAAGTGCTCCGGCCGAATGAAACTCTTCTCACAATACGAGCACTTGTGGGGTTTTTCTCCGGAGTGAATTTTTAAGTGCCTTTTCAAATCTCCAGCGGTCGTGAAGCTCTTCCCACACTCGGGACACACGTGATCTCTCTTACCGGTGTGTATCATCTGGTGCTGTTTACAATTGCTCAGCTGCGTAAAACTCTTTCCACAGTAAGAGCAGCAGTGAGGCTTCTCGTTTCGATGCAGCTTTCTGTGTCGACTGAGACCTGACAGTGAATTCAAATCCTTACCACACTGATCACAGTTATACGACTTTTTTCTAGCGTGCACGTGCAGACGTTTTTTGAGACTACCTGCGTTTTTTTTGCACTGTTTCTCTCCATTGTGTTTTTTCTGATGCCGTTTATAAGTGTCCAGTCGCGGATAACTCTTTCCACACTGAGTGCATGTGTATGGTTTCTCTCCGGTGTGGACTAACATGTGCTTTTTAAGGTATCCTTTGCACTTGAAACTCTTTTCACACTGTGAGCAGGTGTGCATGTTTTTGTTTTGTGTTTTTTGAGTGCTCAAGTCGCGTTTCTCCTCCTCTTCGATCGGTTCTCGTCTTTGCTCTTGCATCTCAATCCGCTCTAAAATAAACACTTAGAATCAGTTCAAGTGAGCATTGCATTTACCTTCTATATTGACCTGCTTCTTAACTTTTCATAGCTACAAAACAGTCAATAATGAAGAATCGTGAATGGACACCAACCTGTTTGTTCCCCAGTATCTTCATGTTTTATTCTAAATGCTTCTGGATCACTCGTGTCTTCAATCTCCTCTTTAATAAACTCCATCTTTAACACAGTATGTCACAGATTTCAGCTTCACTGTTCATTGTCTGATACTGAGACACACAAAAATATAAATAAAGCGGTGCATTTTTAGTATATAAACAGCTGTATAAAAGCAATCTCGTCTTTATGTAACCCAGGACTCTAAATAACGATAAAGGGTTAAATTCTCGAATTATAACTTGCTTGGCACATCATTTCTTGACAATGTTAGCATCGAACAAAACAAAAAAAAGAAAAAGAAGAAGAATGCACGCATATTCAATACTAATACAAAAGCAGTGCGTGTATTTATTAATAGCTAAATACCTCTTTTATCGAGGGGGTTCATGTCAAACTCTGTAAATCGGGAAAATCTCTCACATGTTGCAACAAACACTAAAAATGCATTTATATTTCTTCTTCTTCCTGCTCTAGTTCTTCTTCTTCTTCGTTTTTAACAGCGGCTGGCAACCAACATAACTAGGTGCATTACCGCCACCTTCAGCTCCGGAGTGTGGAACAGAGATTTATATTATATTCACCAGTACAGTCTCGCTAATAAAATCAAATTATCCCAATTATTTTAAGTGTGCTGTTTAAATTTGAATGCTTTAACATTATTCTGTTATAGCCTAGATAACCTCTTCTTTATTGATTTACCTATACACTTTACATTTGGATTTACTTTATTAATTAAACTGTAAAAAAAAAAAAAAAAATTGAAAATTGAAAATTGAAAATTGAAAATATACTACATCCAGCTCATGGATTTATATTTTAACCAGCACTCGAACTGGTCATACTTCAAACTTTCTCTGCTCATGTTTAACGCTACTCTTTTGTGCATTATATATATTATATTCATACAGAAAAACAGCGATAACTAAATAATAAAAAAAAATTAAATAGCATCACAAACATTTGTCGAATTCATTTAAACGAACCCTAAACTTTACAATATGATTCGTAAATACATGTGCGATTTCAATAATTGACATTTATTGAAAAGAATGCTGACATATATGTCAAATGAGCTTTTTAGTTTAGTTTAGTTTTTGTTTTTTTAGTAAATATTGACTTTCAGTGGGATCAAGTTCAGTTTATGGGATCAAACTTAAAAAGTCAATTTTAAAAGTTGAAAACTCAAACTGAGGAAATTGTTTCATACATTGGCCATTTTTAAGTTTAGTTTTAAAAGAAACACCTCCACAAACTGTGCAACCTAGTTTCTGAATTTCACGGTTTACTTGATGTTGAAAATATTGTATATGAAGAAAAAAATTTGTTCATTGTGACAAAGAACAATGCTTTTTAAGATTTGTTGATGCACACAGGCTATACACAGGTTTACAGCAGGCCTATAGGCTAAATATATTTAACTATTCATGCATATATAATCTGTTATATCCTAAGTGAACATTTGGAGATCTGTTAGGGAAAACATCGGATGTAACATTATATTAGATCCGTGCATTATACTGTTAAAAGTTCACTAAAGGAGCTTTTTCACAATTGGCTCCCAAACTCTGGAATAGCCTTCCTGATAATGTTCGGGGTCCAGACACACTCTCTCTGTTTAAATCTAGATTAAAAACACATATCTCTGGCCAAGCATTCAAATAATGCATCTCATAATTTTGGACTGCAGTTATATCTGATCAAATGAGCATTATTATTCTTTAGCTTGGGTTAAACTAATCAGTTTTTGCTTGGTTGGAACAGCAGCTATTGTGTCTCTATTTGTAGGATTTACACAAGCTTCAGTCTGGATCCAGAACACCTGAGAAGAGATGATGCCAGCCCTGAAACAACATACAGAACTACCACATTTTGCTATAAGTATGATTGCAACATATAATAATTGATTTTTACCATAAATTTTTGCCATATGTATACATCAACTTGACATAGTCACCACTGATAAGCTAAATATATTGTAGAAGCTTAATTTCATGTAAAGCTGCTTTGCAATGATTTGTATCGTGAAAAGAGCTATCCAAATAAACTTGAATTGAATAGAATTAATGCAGGCCGTCTGTCACATTAATGTTAATCCCAAGATAAAAGAAAAGAGGGAATCACATAATTTATTTCTATTTTATTTTTATTTTTGAAAGGGGGTAGGGGGGTTACTGGATCGTTTTTGCCCACTTCAAGCACTGCACATAGACAACGAGTGATTAAAACAGGATAATCAAATGATTGGGTTACACAGATGATGGGGCATTGTGCAGTGGAATGATGTTTGGTTATAAGTCGGATGATCTTATGCATTTTTGATACGTTAGGGCAGCCATTCCTCAAGAGAGAGCTCTGTTCTGTGAGGAAGGCCAAAAGGATTTTCTCTCTGTCCTCGGTGGGGAGGGAGTCGGATCTCTTCCACCATTAATCTTGAGTTATCTGCCTAGATTTAACAATCTTCTTCTGTGAAGGAGACAGCCGGTATTTCGCTCCAGACTTGTTGGCGGCAGGATATGTGATTCACGGTCATCCATGTTGCCTTTGGGGCCCGCTGCTTTTCTTCTGCTTTTGCTCAGTTCTGCTCTCATTATAGCTTTAATGTCCTACACTCTATAGTTCCTTAATCAGACTAAGAACAAGTGAAAATTCACAAAATTAAACTAGATGTTTTTTGTGCTTTTGAGAGAAACTCAAGATTTTGTTTATCTCACACTGTTCTAACATTAAAATGTAGCTCACTGTGACAAATTAGGACATATTTTCATGTGTTTTTCAAGGCTTTTTAAAAATCCGAAGCTCTTCTCACAGGGAGGGCAGTAGTATGGTTTCTCTCCAGTGTGAACTCGCTCGTGTGCTTTCAGGTTTCCAGACTGATTAAAACTCCTGTCACAATATGAGCACTTGTGAGGTTTTTCTCCGGTGTGAATTCTTTGGTGCTGTTTCAGTTTGTCAGCTCTAGTAAAGCTCTTCCCACACTCACGACACACATGATCTTTCTCACCGGTGTGTGTTTTCTGGTGCCGTTTACAATGATCCAGCCGAAAAAAACACTTTTCACAAACCGAACATGCATACGGTCTCACATTTGTGTGAATTTTCATGTGTTCTTTCAGAACAGTTGATGATTTAAAATCTGTACCACACTGATCACATGTAAATGGATTTTCTCCAGAGTGAACGAGGAGATGAACATTGAGATCAGTTCTATATGTGAAACTCTTTCCACACTGAGTACAGTGATACGGTTTCTCTCCAGTATGAACTCGCTCGTGTATTTTCATGGTTCCTGCCTGAGTGAAACTCTTGCTACAATATGAGCACTTGTGAGGTTTTTCTCCGGTGTGAATCATTTGGTGCAGTTTCAAACTGGTAACTTTAGTAAAGCTCCTCCCACAATCACGACACACATGATCTTTCACTTCATTATGAGTTCTCTGGTGCTGTTCACAATTTTCCATCAATGAGCGACTCTTTCCATGGAAAGAAGACGAGAGAGGTTTCTCGTTTATATGGTCCTTCAGGTGTGTTTTCAGATGTGATGAATCTTTACCACGCTGATCACAGGTCTGCAGCTTTTTGGCTTTTATTATTTGGGTTTTGAAGTCACGGTGTTGTTCACTCAGTTCTTGTCTTTGCTCTGTCACTTTCATCTGGTCTAATTGAAAAAGTTAGAAATAGTTCAAAAATGAGAAATGTAAAAATTCAGATTAGCCTCAGTAGTCAGTAGTCAAGACTCAAAAATTAACACCAACCTGTTTGTTCCTCAGTATCTTCATGTTTTATTCTGGATGGTTCTGGATCACTCATGTCTTCAGTCTCCTCTTTAATAAACTCCATCTTTAACAGGCACAGATTTCAGCTGCTGCACCTGGAGTTTGTTCTTCTCCTCTAGGAGGATGTGAATATTTCCCAAGTTTGTATCAGCCCAGAGATGTCAAAGTGGGTGGACCTCACCTCCGTGTGGGAGGGGCTTGCGTCACATGGGGGCGGATGCCTTCAGTTTAGTGCTACTGAGTGTGTTACTTTTATTACACTTAAACTAAGTGAACATATGTATTTGCTGTTAGAAATACAGAATATTTTGACATGGTATGTCATCAAATTGTTGGGTTCTAAATAAGGATGAAACAGGTAAATTCTTCAATTAACACATAAACTAAACTTAAATTTAATGCCGAAAACATATAAGCATTTCATATTCAAGGTAATCTCCAGAGAGGCAAAATATAATCCAATTAATGACTAAATGACTCAGTTCAATTCATGTTTATTTGTAGGCTTATGCTGCTTTTAGTACAAATCATTGCATAGCAGCTGCACAGAAAATTAAAGTTTCTACATTATACCCGGCGAAAATACTCATAAATTTTTCCATTCTTTACACGGTCGTAACAAGGTTGGACACTGAAAGTAAATTTGTACTTTTCAAAGAAGTAAACATCTACTCGAAACAGTAAAAACTTCCAGCGCTCCTGCTTTGAGCTTTTCTCTGTTTGTTTGGTTTTTTTGGACTCATATGGAAAACTCTGTAGTGTTTGCTTCCACCCACTGGATACTCCTGGTCATTTATAAATGGACGTGGAAAGAAAAACCAACAACCTGAGAGACCAGCTACAGGACCAACACAAATAAAATATATTACGGTCTCCGAACTAAATAAAATATGACCAATAATAGACAATCACTCTGTGTTGCTTTTACAATAATAATTGTGCATTCCAAAAAATATTTCCTGCTACAGTATTAATGTTTTAAGCTCATTATTGTGCATTAGACATTATTTCTGATAATCTCTTGTACACTCAGAACACTAAAACATGTTTGTGGCTTGTTCTATTCCTTATTTGTAAGCTGCTTTGGATAAAAGCATCTGCTAAATTAATAAATGTAAATTATTAAGCAGATGACATCCTAGACCTTGTTAGTGAAATAGTCATTTATTTTTGTTATTACACAGAGACAGAAGCAGACATCATATTTTCTGATGCTGTTTATATGTGTCCAGTCCTGAAAAAGTTAGATTTTATGGTGAAATAAAGGATTTACCACACTGATCACACTTAAATGGCTTTTCTCCAGAGTGAATGTGCAGATGATAAAAGCCTCTTTGTCTCATCCAAATAGTTCACTGTTTTCAGCTCATTCATTATGATGATGAGATCTTTTGTAAATTGGCACATTAAGCACATTTCATTGGTGTCAACGTGCTGAGACTTGTGTTTTCATACTGAAATGATACATTTGTTAATTGTTAATCTAATTGGTATCTGGTTCCATCTTATTATGACAGTTCCAGTTATTATCGATCATTCGAATCATTTATGCATTTAGACATCTGATTATTATCTATAAGCAAACTTTGAGTCAACAATCTCAGAGTGAGTCAGAGCAAAATCAAATATATAAATTTATTATCAATTAGGTAAAAATGTAATTCACCAATTACAGATATATCAAATCAAATTTCAAAATTCAAATATATAATTTCAAAGTTAAACACTAAGAGCAAAGGATGCATATCGAACGGAGTATATATATGCAACATTTTTTTTTAAGTAGGGCTACTCAGAGCAAGACATACATCCTCCAAATGGAGACAGAAACTAGCAACTGGAATATGCATTGATTAAGGCCTAGACGTTAAGAGTTTTACACCTTTTGGGGGCAGATGGTAATTTGCATTAAAGACACTGGGAAAGAGCCAGTTTACCAAACAGTAAACGAACCACCTCTAAACTCTTAGGATCCATTATCTTTTAGTCTACTTCTTGTAAGATTGAGACCATTGTAGTCACACTGAGACATTTTAAATAAAATCAAACACGACTTTTCAATCACTTGCATTGTCACAAAAGATTTTATATTTATATAATCATTCTGAGATACTGAGCGAAGGGAAGAAAGGGTGGAGGGATTGAAGAAACATGAGGCCTCCTCATTCCACTTCACATAAATTGAGGCTTCCTATCTACTTTTTAAAAACAGATCAGTTGAGTAGAGATCAGTTGAAAATCAGACTGGAGTCACAGCCAAAAAAGGTAAAACAAAAAAAAAAAGATCAATAATAATTGCTTAAAGCTATTGAAGCTTCAAGAATCACTCTGTTGTACATTTTATAATTAAATGCACAAAATTAAACTAGATGCTGTTATGGTATTAGTTGAAATTATATTTTGTTTCTCTCACACAGCTTAATCGACTGTTTTAACACAAAAATGTTGCTCACTGTGACGACGTGTGAAATTTTAAGGCTTTTTAAATGTCTAAAGCTCTTCTCACAGGGAGGGCAGTAGTATGGTTTCTCTCCGGTATGAACTCGTTCATGTGATTGCAGGCTTCCAGACTGAATGAAAGTCTTGTCACAATATGAGCACTTGTAAGGTTTTTCTCCGGTGTGAATTCTTTGGTGCTGTTGCAGAGTGTCAGCTCTAGTAAAGCTCCTCCCACAGTCACAACACACATGATCTTTCTTACTGGAGTGTGTTTTCTGGTGCTGTTTAATAGAGACATAATTAGCGTAGCTGCTGTTCCAGCCAAGCAAAAACTGATTAGTTTAAACCAAGCTAAAGAATAATAATAATAATGCATATATATATATAAATTTAAGCATTTACAGAAATAAGTCATTACATGTACTCTATATGTTGATTTGTTTATTATTTTTATTAAAAAAAGAAAGAAAGAAAGACTATATTATTATATTACTGCTATTATTAATAAAAGTTTTGTAGTTCTATTTAATGGGTCACACAGTGTGAGCACCAAACCATATCTCCAAGTGCTCTCATGAGAACCGGACTGAAAAACTTGCACCCGTAAATTATTTCTATTTTATTTTTATTTTTGAAAAGGGGGTAGGAGGAGTACTGGCACTTTTTTCCCACTTCAAGCACTGCACATGAACAACAAGTTATTAAAACAGGATAGTTAAATGATTGGGTTACACAGATGATCTGGCATTATGCAGTGGAATGATGTTTGGTTATAAGTCGGATGATCTTATGCATTTTTGATATGTTAGGGCAGCTTCTGTTCTGTTCTGTGAGGAAGGCCAAAAGGTTTTGGGTTCTCTGTCCTTGGGAGGAACCCATGGCTTTCCTCACGAGAGTCACATGTGTCGTCTCTTCCACCATTAATCTTGAGTTATCTGCCTAGATTTAACAATCTTCTTCTGTGAAGGAGACAGCCGGTATTTCGCTCCAGACTTGTTGGCGGCAGGATATGTGATTCACGGTCATCCATGTTGCCTTTGGGGCCCGCTGCTTTTCTTCTGCTTTTGCTCAGTTCTGCTCTCATTATAGCTTTAACGTCCTACACTCTATAGTTCCTTAATCAGACTAAGAACAAGTCAAAATTCACAAAATTAAACTAGATGTTTTTTGTGCTTTTGAGAGAAACTCAATATTTTGTTTATCTCACACTGTTCTAACATTAAAATATACCTCACTGTGACAAATTAGGACATATTTTCATGTGTTTTTCAAGGCTTTTTAAAAATCCGAAGCTCTTCTCACAGGGAGGGCAGTAGTATGGTTTCTCTCCAGTGTGAACTCGCTCGTGTGCTTTCAGGTTTCCAGACTGATTAAAACTCCTGTCACAATATGAGCACTTGTGAGGTTTTTCTCCAGTGTGAAGTATTTGGTGCTGTTTTAGATGATCAGCTCTAGTAAAGCTCTTCCCACAGTCACAACACACATGATCTTTCTTACTGTAGTGTGTTTTCTGGTGCCGTTTACAATGATCCAGCCGAGAAAAGCACTTTTCACAAAATGAACATGCATACGGTCTCACATTTGTGTGAATTTTCATGTGGTTTTTTAGATGTTTTGATAATTTAAAATCATTACCACACTGATCACATGTAAATGGCTTTACGGCAGAGTGAACGAGGAGATGAACATTGAGAGCAGTTTTACATCTGAAACTCTTTCCACACTGAGTACAGTGATACGGTTTCTCTCCAGTGTGAATTCGCTCGTGTATTTTCAGAGAACTTGACACAGAGAAACTCTTGTCACAATAAGAGCACTTGTAAGGTTTTTCTCCGGTGTGAATTCTTTGGTGCAGTGTCAGATTGCTAGCTGTAGTAAAGCTCTTCCCACACTCACAACACACATGATCTCTCACATCATTATGTGTTTTCTGGTGCTCTTTAAAATTTTCCATCACTGAACAATCAGCTGAATGTGAGCAGCGTTTTGTTTGGTTATCTTTGAGTTCTGAAGTCACTGTGTTCCTCCTCCTCTTCAGTCAGCTATTGTCTTTGCTCTTTCACTTTCATGGGGTCTAAAATAAACATATTAAGTAGTTATAATTAGTTCCATAAATGTGAAAATTCAACTGCACCCTGATTAGCAGAAAATAGCAGAGATCAGGTCTGGGGAGTATCAATAATCATATTTTTAAGCGCCAAATTAGTTCTACTATGAGAAATCACTCTTGAAGTCTTAAGGTTTTGATCCCAGAAGATTTTGATTATGAAGCCCAGAGACTCTGCAGAGAATCTGTCTTTTCTTTCTCTTTTTATATAGGTTTCCATAAACAATACATATCATTGAGGCCACTATGACTTATTAACTTTTGACCCCAGTCTATATCTCCTCATCACAGCATAATAGTAACACAAAGAGGTCTCAGTTCATATCACGTCAGCACAACCTCATGTTTTTACTCATAGGCCTAACAGCAGCTCATTGAGCACACACAGTGGAATACATGACTATAATAAAGAATAACTCATATATATATATATATATATATAGTGACATTCACATTGATCATGCTTGATTAATTCATAAAAATCTTCTACACGAGTTAGTAGTATTGAAAGGCACCCCAGGGTAGTTTAACTTTAGCATCAGAGTTAAATATAAAATAATCCTCATTTAAGCACTGACAGAAATCAGTATTTACCTGTGCTCTCTATTGTGTTGGAGGAGTTTTCCACCGAGTCTGAACAGTGTGAAAGAGCGCCAGGAAAGAAATAGCCACGTAAGCGACTCTCATCGGCTCCGCCCCCAGAGCGCATTTAGGTCACGCCCACACTGGGGGGTGCAATCCAATGCTCTCCATTGACTTTCTATTGCGGGAAGCTGCCTTCTTGTCATTTCTGACTTATAACAAAAAAACAGAGCAAAGCCTAAGAGCTGCTATGTGACAAGGTGTACAGCAAACAAAACTTATAAAAACGTAGTTCTGGGGTTTTTAGCTTGTTTACTGTACACCTTGTCACATAGCATCTCTTAGGCATTGCTCTGTTTTTTGTTATAAGTCAGAAATGACAACGAGGCAGCATCCCGCAATAGAAAGTCAATGGAGAGCGTTGGATTGGTTTTCTCCCCGGTGGGCCTATTTGCACCTATTTGCATATGCATAAAAGTTGCCCAGTGATAATGTACAATGTCTGTTTGAAATCGAAAAGCTGTGATGTTTAACTCAATCACTGTTTTCACCTCATTCATTATAACTGATGATGTCTGATCTTCGGTAAATTGGCACATTAAGCACATTTCATTGTGACTCAACAGACTGAGCCAAAATACAGATCATCACCACTGAAATTTCACTTCATTCAGTACTTGGCTTTGTTCTTTTACTTCCATTTGGTTAAAATCAGTTCAAGGAGAATAAATGTCAAAAATATGTGAACCCTGATTTAACAGCAGAAAGCTATAATATATATAATATATAAGGTATGATATCAGATCTGTGATCTTCAAAGGTTAGTTCTGTCATTCACTTGTTAATACAATCAAAATGTGGATGACAACTGCTGTACAAGATAATGATCTATGTATTTAATGTCATGGATCCCTTATTTGCTTTTTTAAATTATTATTATTATTGTTATTTAGTTTTTTTACATTATAAACCAAGCCAAACAGCCAGTGATCCTTGTGCATTCAAACTTAAAACAAATATTAAAACATATTTTAGACATGATTGTTGTTTTTGTTTATGTTAAATATATATATATATATATATATATATATATATATATATATATATATATATATTATATATATATTTTTGTTTATGTTAAATATATATATATAATTAAATATAATTAACACAGTCTGGTGTCTCAGATGATACATGTTTTGTCTGTAAACTTGTATTATTCAAGGCAAACTATACACCAATGATCATCTTGCAACTTAATGGAATTTTAAAACATCAGAAAATAAAGAAAACAAACTTTTTTTCAGTTGATTTTGTGGAGTGTTCATTAATCTTGATGAAATATAATAAACTATTCATAAGAGAAAGGTATTCTACTAATCTGTATTTGACTGTGTGTAAGGATTGTGTTTTTCAGTGAACTATTTAAAACTGGTTGGAATGCATTTATATATGGAGAAGGACCCTTTCCCTTAATACAGAAGCTAGAAAGCTAGAAAAGATGTCTTTGCAAACAACTCAGCTTTTGTAATAAAATTATCTCAACCTCCAAAAATTTAATAGCAATTTTTCCAACAAGATAGATACAGCAATTTATTGTTTATTCTCTTTCAGTTGTATAATCAGAGCACAATATTGAAAACAAGTGAATGACAGGAATATTTCTTATTAAAGCAAGACCTGCTTAGCACAGCCTGACACATTTAGCAAACTAATTACTCAGGAGAAAAGATACAAATTATTATTTACACTCTAAGAATTATCAGGTGAAGCTTCAAACATCACTCAATCGTTCGCTGACCTGGCTGTGAAATCAAATTCACAAAATGAAACTAGATGGTGTTGTGTTTTGGGGTGAAGCTCTATATTTTGTTTATGTCACAGAGTCATCAGGTTTAACTGAGATGCTGAAAAGCCTCTTTGTCTGCTTCAAATAGTTCCTTGTTTTCTCCTCATTCAATGTGAAGATGTCTGAGATCTTCTGTAAATTGGCACATTACACACATTTCATTGTGTGTCAACAGACTGAGACAAACTACAAGAAATGGCTTTTTACATTGAAATTAGTTTATAGTGTTAAATATAATTAAACAAAATTATCTAGTGATTCAGATTATATATATTTGTCACTGAACTTATATTATTCAAATTATACAACAATGTTTGTCTTGCAGCATAATGCAGCCGTTTTAAATGAAATTCTAAACCAGCTGTAAATAATGAAAACTTTCTTCAGCAGTTTTTTTTATTATTATTATTGTTTAAAATCTTCCAACTCATGTACAATCTGAGCATATAGAAAACAAGTAATTGTGTCACATTCAAGCAAGACCTCCTTAGCACACAGTCCAGCCTGATTTTACAAACTAATTACACAGCAGGAAAGATACAAATTATTATTTACACTGAGAATTATTTTCTGGTGAAACTTCAAACATCACTCTGTAGTTCCTTAATCAGACTACAAACAAGTCAAAATTCACAACACTAAACTAGGTGCATTTATCTCACACTATTTATTTGACTATTTTGACAAAAAGTTTGGTCACTGTGACGATGTGTGACATTTTTTCAAGTGCCTTTTTAGGCTTTTTAAATATCCAAAACTCTTCTCACAGGGAGGGCAGTGATACGGCTTCTCTCCGGTGTGAGCTCGCTTATGCCTCTTCAGGTCTACAGACTGAGTGAAACTCTTGTCACAATATGAGCACTTGTAAGGTCTTTCTCCGGTGTGAACTCTTTGGTGCTCTTTCAGACGGTCAGCTCTAGTAAAGCTCTTCGGACACTCAGAACACACATGATCTTTCTCTCCGGTGTGTATTTTCTGGTGCACTTTACAATGATTTAGCCGAGTAAAACTCTTTCCACAGTAAAAACATACATAAGGTCTTACATTTGTATGAATTATCATGTGTCCTTTCAGAAATGCTGATGATTTAAAATCTTTACCACACTGATCACAGGTAAATGGCTTTTCTCCAGAGCGAATGAGGAGATGACAACCGAGATTAGTTTTATATCTGAAACTCTCTCCACATCGAGTACAATGATACGGCTTCTCTCCAGTATGAATCTGCTCATGTAATCTCAGGTGTCCAGACTGAGTGAAACTCTTGTCACAATATGAGCACTTGTGAGGTTTTTCTCCGATGTGAATTTTTTGGTGGCGTTCCAGATTGTCAGCTCTAGTAAAGCTCTTCCCACACTCACAACACACATGATCTCTCACACCGGTGTGTATTTTCTGGTGCACTTTACAATGACCCTGCTGAGTAAAACACTTTCCGCAATAAAAACATGCATAAGGCTTTTCGTTTGTTTGAATTTTCATGTGTTCCTTCAGAACAGTTGATGATTTAAAACCTGTACCACACTGGACACATGTAAATGGATTTTCTCCAGAGTGAACGAGGAGATGAACATTGAGATCAGTTCTATATGTGAAACTCTTTCCACACTGAGTACAGTGATACGGTTTCTCTCCAGTATGAACTCGCTCGTGTACTCTCACGGTTCCTGCCTGAGTGAAACTCTTGCTACAATATGAGCACTTGTGAGGTTTTTCTCCGGTGTGAATCATTTGGTGCAGTTTCAAACGGCTAGCTTTAGCAAAGCTCTTCCCACACTCACAACACACATGTTCTTTCACTTCATTATGTGTTTTCTGATGCTGTTTATAAGTGTCCAGTTGTGAAAAACTCTTTCCACACTGGGGGCACGTGTATGGTTTCTCTCCAGTGTGGATTCTCATGTGCTCCTTAAAGTTTCCTTTGTGTGAGAAACTCTTTTCGCACTAAGAGCAGTTGTGCAGCTTTTTGGCTTTTGTTCTTTGAGTTTTTTTAAAGTCACAGTGTTTCTCCTCCACTTCATTCGATTTTTGTTTTTGCTCTTTCATCTCAATCCGGTCTAAAATAAACAAGTAAGAATCAGTTTATGTGAACCCTGATTAAACAGCAGAAAACAACAGCGATCAGATGTTTGTATACAGTATCAGATCTTTGATGTGCTAAAGATAAGTTGATTGTCATGTGAATTCAATTAAATGGGGATGACAACGGTGTTATGATCATTTAAATGCATTTCTGTATCATTTATCATCCATATACTGATCATAATTAACAAAAACAGTCAATAATCAAGAACCAACCTGTTTGTTCCTCAGTCTCTTCATGTTTTATTCTGGATGGTTCTGGATCACTCGTGTCTTCAATCTCCTCTTTAATAAACTACATCTTTAACAGTCACAGATTTCAGCTGCCGCACCTGGAGTTTGTTTTTCTCTTGTAGGATGATGTGAATATTCACCAGTATTTATAGGTGGATTGTTGTGGGGGGGCTTCACTGTAGGTGTGAACTGTGATCATTGATACTGAGACCCACAGGACCAGATCTGGAGAAAATGCAGGACTAGGCTACGTTAAAATCAGATGACCTTTTCAAATAACTACAAGAAAGTTTTACAAGAAAATTTTGAACAAGAGTTACTTTTTTAAATAAGTAACGCAAGTTAGGGCCTACTTTGTTTTCAGTTACTGACTGACAGATTTAGTTACTGTGTTGCCAGATTGGAAATATCCAAGTATCGTACCAGAAGCCCAAAATTATCGTGCAAGAGTCAAACATACAGAACGTACAGCTATTTCTCTAGACCAGGGATCCTCAAATCTGGACCTCGAGATCCATTTTCCTGCAGAGTTTGGCTTTAACTTTAATCAAACACACATGAGCATGCTAATCAATGCCAATCAATGTCTTTGGGATCATTAGAAAATCACAGGCAGGTGACTTTGATCAGGGTTGGAGCTAAACTCTGCATCGCATTGGACCTCCAGGGCAAGATTGGAGAAAGGGGGCTCGAGACGAACAACGTTTTTCTTTGTCTGTATCGTTAAAGTTGTGGTGTGGACTCTGCTATTCTTTAATACTGAGAACGATTTTTAGAACTATCTTTATCGTTATCTTTATTATCGTCCTTAGTGTGAACAGGCCTTTAGAAGGTCTTTATTTATAATAAATAAAAAGAAAATAAGTAGAAAGAATAGAGAATGCTAGCGTTAAAGACTTTTTTTTATTTTGTTATTTTGTTTAAGGTTTTTTTTTGAATTTATTTTTTCCTTTGTCAAAGACAGTTTTTAATAATAATAATATAAAAAGTGACTAATGCAGTTGCTATTTTAGGAAGTATCACAGTATTGTAATTCCTTCAAAAAGTAACTTTTCCCAACATAGTTTCTCTTTTAAAACAAATAAAATGTGGATGGCATATGCTACGCAAAATTATGATCTATTTACTATGTCATAGATTCCTAGCATATTTGCTTTTTAAATGATTTTTTTTTTTGTGCAAATTTGCAATTTAATGGAATTTTAAAACCATATCTAAATAAAGAAAACAATCAACTTTATTTTTGTCAGTTAGTTTATTAATATTTCCCAACTCATGTACAATCTGAGCATAACATAGATAACAAGTACATGACATGAATGTCTTATTAAATAAAGACCTGCTTATCACACAACCCAGTCTGACATATTTTACAAACTAATTGTAAAGATACAAATGATTATGATCATCTTGGTGAAAATTCAAACGTCGCTCTTTAGTTCCTTAATCAGACTACAAGCTAGTCAAAATTCACAAAATTAAACTAGATGCTGTTGTGCTTTTGGGAGCAAATTCATATTTTGTTTCTCTCACACAGCTTACTCGACTGTTTTAACATAGAAATGTTGCTCACTGTGACGACGTGTGACATTTTTTTAAGTGATTTTGAAGGCTTTTTAAATATCTAAAGCTCTTCTCACAGGGAGGGCAGTAGTATGGTTTCTCTCCGGTATGAACTCGCTCGTGCGTCTTCAGGGATCCCGACAGAGTGAAAGTCTTGTCACAATATGAGCACTTGTAAGGTTTTTCTCCGGTGTGAATTCTTTGGTGTGTTGCAGAGTGTCAGCTCTAGTAAAGCTCTTCCCACAGTCACAACACACATGATCTTTCTTACTGGAGTGTGTTTTCTGGTGTCGTTTACAATGATCCAGCCGAACAAAACACTTTTCACAAAGTGAACATGCATACGGTCTCACATTTGTGTGAATTTGCATATGTTCTTTAAGTTTTGATGATAATTGAAAATCTTTACCACACTGAACACATGTAAATGGCTTTACTCCAGAGTGAACGAGCAGGTGACGGCTGAGACCAGTTTTACATCTGAAACTCTTTCCACACTGAGTACAGTGAAATGGTTTCTCTCCAGTGTGAATTCGCTCGTGTATTTTCAGGTGTCCAGACTGAGTGAAACTCTTGCCACAATATGAGCACTTGTGAGGTTTTTCTCCGGTGTGAACTTTTTGGTGCTGTGTCAGATTGCCAGCTGTATTAAAGCTCTTCCCACACTCACAACACACATGATCTCTCACATCATTATGTGTTTTCTGATGCTGTTTACAATCTTCCAGTTTGAACAATCAGCTGAATGTGAGCACATGTGCACCTTTTTGGTTTTTAATCTTTGAGTTCTGAAGTCACTGTGTTCCTCCTCCCCTTCATTCAGCTCTTGTCTTTGCTCTTTCACTTCTTTCTGATCTAAAATAAACATAGTGAGTAGTTAGAATTAGTTCAAGGAGAACAAACGTGAAGATTCAACTGAACCCTGATTGGTAGAAAATTAGAGATCAGGTTAACGAGCTTCTATATCATACTTATTGAAGCTTTGTTAACCTAATGTTTCTCACTCGTCAATAATGAAGAATCATAAATGGACACCAACTTGTTTGTTCTTCAGTATCTTCATGATTCATTCTGGATGGTTCTGGATCACTCATGTTGTCAGTCTGCTCTTAAACAAACTTTAAATAAGGATGGAACAAAGCACAGGTTAAATTACATTTAAGATACACTTAAATCCAAAACTGACAACTTAAACCCACACAAGATAAACATCTCCAGATCGATCAAGTTCATGAATAAATTCAGATTGTTATGATTTCTAAACCGTGTTAATAGCCTAACATACATCTTTTCTGCATTATAGATGAAACACTCAACAAAACATTTAATAAATCCTGCTGTTCATTACTCGCTTCAATATCCAGAACTGAAACACCTCACCTGTTAAACTTTGTAAATCGCTACTTTCTTCCGCACATCCTCCGTTTATTTTTGGTATTTTTCGATTCAAATGGAAACTAGAGCCTCTTTATAGTGATGCTGCCACCCACTGGATATTCCTGGTCATTTATAACACAAGGATGTAGATAGAAAAACTAACTAACTAAAGGACCAACACAAATAAAATCTTTATAGTGATGCTGCCACCCACTGGATATTCCTGGTCATTTATATAAATAGAGTAACACGTTACCAGGAGTTGTTTCTGTGAAGTGGTAATTTTATAAGTTATACAGAGCCTATAGACAACTTACAGGTATGTTGCATAGATTTTTTTTATGTGTAGATTCTATCTGTGTTGAGTTTATGATAATGACTGTACATCCCCAACATTTGCAACAGTATTAATGTGGAACTGACGTGATTTAAACATTCTTTCTACATTAATCAAGCCGTTTATCTTGTTTTATTAATCATAAGTTTTAATGTAAAATCAGAACACTATATGTATTACTGATTTGTCAAAAGTCTTACTAGTGCTTCAAACTAATGTTTTGGTTTAAATACTGTTTTGCACCAATTCACAGTATATTTTGTTTTTGTGTGTGAGTTTTTGTGTGTGTTATATGTGAAATTTTCACTCCATTCAGTTCTTGTCTTTGCTCTTTCACTTCTGTCTGGTCTAAAATAAACAGTCAGTAGTTAGAATCATTTCAAGGTGAGTATTAAGTATCGGATCTTTGATCTTCAAAGGTTAGTTCTGTCTTTTCTTTGCAGTGTTGGAGGTACAAGTAACATAAGTTACGAAATCAGACAACCTTTTTCAAATAGCCTAGTAAAGTAACGCATTACTTTTTAATGTACAGTTTCCATCTGAGTTACTTTTTCACATTTACTGACTGTGTTCGCTGTGCAAACATTACGCTTTCTGTACTTCTAGACTAATTGTGCACATGCATTTACTCATCTCTCTCACTTGCACAAAAACAGCTTCATTCCTCAAAATGCATAAAAACAGTGAAATGTAAACTCAGAATAAAGTCACAAAAACCTGCAATAATTAAATATGACATTGACTGCTGACTTTCGATGTTCCAATTCAACCACAGAATGACTTTAGATAAACAACATTTGTGTTTCTCTGTTATTTTGATCTTTTGTACAGTTATATTACAAACAGATCATTTTTGGTATGTCTTTGGCACATCAAAGATCTATTGACCTATTGAATGATGTTTTAAAGCTTCACAGAAAATAATCTTGACTTAAATAATCTGTATCTCTCCTTCTATTGGTTTGCTAAATGTGTCAGGCTAGATTAAGCAGGTTTTTATTTGATAAAACGATGATTCTGTCATTCATTTTTATTGCGTTCACATACACCTTGAAGATATTCAATACATAATGTACATGTAGCACTCCTCAAATATATCACATTCCTCTAGGGTCTTTACCAGATGAGCACCTAAAGGATAATCATTCTCTAAACACTTATTTCTAGCTTCTGTATTTAGGAAAAGTTCACTATGTGAAAAACAAAGAATAGTAGAATACTTTTCTCTTAAGAATAGCTACAATTCTGTTTATTATGTTTCATCGAGATTAATGAATATACTCCACAAAATCAACTGAAAAAGTTGTTTGTTTTCTTTATTTTCAGATGGTTTAAAATTCTGTTAAGTTGCAAGACGATCATTGGTGTATATAATTTACCTTGAATAATTTAAGTTTAAAGACAAAATATGTATCATCTGACACCAGATTGTTAAACATATTTAACTCAATTTTTTAAATGTTTAAATAAATTATTTAAATGTGAATAATGTATTTGTTTAATTTTTTTTTGTATTTGTTTGATTTTTGTTTGATAAATTTTTATTTGGCTTAGTTTATAATGTAAATGGCTAAAACTGTAATAATAATAATCAATTAATTAATTGAGAAAAGCTAATTATATAGGGATCCGTGAGATATTAAATGTACATCATAATCTTGTATAGCAGTTGTCAGATCTCAAGATCTCAGATCTCTGACTCTTAAAGTATCTCAGATACCTCTATCACTTGCTGTTAAATCAGGGTTCACACTCATTTTGACATTTATTCTCCTTGAGCTATTTGCTTAGCACACAACCCAGACACATTTCACAAACTAATTACAGTACGAAAAATACAAATTATTATTTACACTTTTGGTGAAACTCTATAGTTCCCTAATCAGACTACAAACAAGTCAAAATTCACAAAATTAAATTAGATGTTGTTGTGCTTTTGGAACCAAGTTCATATTTTTTTTATTCCACACAAATGTACTTTTTTTGACATGAACATGTTGCTCACTGTGACGTGACATTTTTTCAAAGTGATTTTTTTTAAGGCTTTTGAAATATCTAAAGCTCTTCTCACAGGGAGGGCAGTAGTGTGGCATCTCTCCGGTGTGAATCTTCAGGGATCCTAATAGAGTGAAACTCTGGTCACAATATGAGCATTTTTTAACTCTTTGGTGCTGCTTCAGATTGCCAGCTGTATTAAAACTCTTCCCACACTCACGACACACATGATCTCTCTCAACATTATGTTTTTTCTGGCGCCGTTATCAATTTTCCATCACTGAACAATCAGCTGAATTTGAGCCGATGTGCAGCATTTTGTTTGGTTATCTTTGAGTTCTGAAGTCACTGTGTTCCTCCTCCTCTTCAGTCAGCTCTTGTCTTTGCTCTTTCACTTTCATCGGGTCTAAAATAAACATAGTATAGAGTAAGAACTACAACCCGAATTCCGGAAATGTTGGGATGTTTTTAAGAATTTGAATTTAAAAAAATCTAAAAGTTTTTCAAATCACATGAGCCGATATTTTATTCACAATAGAACATAGATAAATTGAGAAAAGCTATAATTTTATGCACAAAAAAAGCACACTTCAAATTTGATGCCTGCTACAGGTCTCAAAATAGTCAGGGGCATCTCCTCTTCTTTTCAAAACAATTTAAAAGACATTTGGGCATCGAGGTTATGAGTTTCTGGAGTTTCGGTGTTGGAATTCGGTCCCATTCTTGCCTGATGTAGGTTTCCAGCTTCTGAAGAGTTTGTGGTTGTCTTTGACGTATTTTTTCATTTAATGATGTGCCAAATGTCCTCTATAGGTGAAAGATCTGGACTGCAGGCAGGGAAATTCAGCACCCGGACTCTTCTACTACGAAGCCATGCTTTTGGACTCGTCTGACCATAGAACACTCTTCCACTTTGAAACACTGAGCCTCGGCCCATCCAATAAAGGTCTTCGGCTTTTTCCCTTACGCACAGAGATTTCTCCAGTTTCTCTGAAACTTTTGATGATGTTATACTCTGTAGATGATGAGATTTGCAAAGCCTTTGCAATTTGACGTCGAGGAACATTGTTTTTAAAGTATTCCACAATCATTTCAAGCACTCTTTCACAGATTGGAGAGCCTCTGCCCAACTTTACTTCTGAGAGACTCTGACATCACTTTTATGTAACAGACCTAATGTCAGTTAACTTTATTAGTTGCTAGATGTTCTCCCAGCTCTATCTTTTCAAAAGTTCTTGCTTTTTCTGCCCTTTGTTGCCTCTTTGCCAACTTTTCTAAGACCTGTAGCAGGCATCAAATTTGAAATGCGCTCATTTAGTGAGTAAAAGTGTAAAATTTCTGAGTTTAAACATTTGTTATGTTCTCTATGTTATATTGTGAATAAAATATTGGCTCGTGTGATTAGTTCAAGGAGGACAAACATGAAAATTCAGCTAAACACTAGCAGAAAATAAGAGATCAGGTTACTGAGTTGCATTTTCTCTGTCATATATCATACTTTTAGCAGCTTTGTTAATAGAATAAATTGTATTAACGACTGCTATGCAAGGCTAGGAAACACTTCCGTGTTTATCATCTCTATATTGCTCATTATTTCACAGCTAAAGCAGTCAAAAATTAAGAATGAAGAATAGAAACCAACCTTTCTCATCCTCGGTATCTTCACGTTTTATTATGCATAACTCTGGATCATCGATGTCCTCATTTTCCTCTTTAACACGTTCTATCTTTTTGTGTTTTCCAAACACATTCCTTTGTTGGACACAAAGAACAAAAATGCTGCGAAACTCCATAAATAAAAGATGCACATCCCACCTCTTCCTGATAGTGGCCCCTTGTCTCCCTAAGTTTATATAAAATATCCCAGAAATGAGTGACTCTTGATCTACCTGGTACCTGTTTTAAGATTTAGGTGGTCAGTCAGTCAAGACGCATAACTATAAAAAGCTGGTATTAAAATGCATTCAAAAAACATTATGTAAATCACACATAAACAGATGTTGTCTTGTCAGTGAAATGGTCATTTTATTCTTGTTATATAGAGAGCCTACATAAAGTTTATGTTCCAGAGAAATATTTACATTTATAAATAAATGTGTCGGATTTATTTGAAACCTCAAAATTAAAACTCACAAACTGAGGGAATCGTTTCAAAATTGGTTTTTGTTACATTTGTTTCCTGTCTGTTTTACCCCTTTTAGGGGATTTTCAATCAAAGAATAAAAATGCATAAATGCAAAATTAAAGTCATGATTTGCAGTTCCTCAATAAAACAACTTTATTTTAACAAACTACATGTGTGACCCTGGTCCACAAAACCAGTCTTAAGTGTCAATTTTTAATAATCTTTCCATTGATGTATGGTTTATTAGGATCGGACAATATTTGACTGAGATACAAATATTTGTAAATCTGGAATCTGAGGGTGCAAAAAAATCTAAATACTAAGAAAATCACCTTTAAAGTTGTCCAGATGAATTCTTAGCAATGAATATTACTAATCAAAAATGAAGGTTTGATATTTACAGTAGGAAATTTACAAAATATCTTCATGGAAAATGATCTTTAATTAATATCCTAATGATTTTTTGGCATAAAAGAAAAATGGATAATTTTGACCCATACAATGTTTTTTGGCTATTGCTAAAAATAAACCCCAGAGACTTAAGACTGGTTTTGTGCTCCAGAGTCACATATTTACTTTATCTGAATCTCACTTACTTTAAAATGTATTGGAATCTGAAGGAACATTTGGAACATTTGCTCACTCTGACACAAAACAATGCTTTTCCATATGAATCGCTACAGTCTTTGACTGAGTGAAACTCTTTCCACACTGAGTACAGTGATATGGTTTCTCTCCAGTATGAACTCGCTCATGAACTTTCAAATTTCCAGACACAGTGAAACTCTTGTCACAATATGAGCACTTGTAAGGTTTTTCTCCAGTGTGAACTCTTTTGTGCCGTCTCAACTGGCCAATAGCTGTAAAGCTCTTTCCACACTCACAGCACACATATTCTTTTACATCATCATGCATTTTCTGGTGCAGCTTACAACTGTTCAGTCTCGAAAAACTCTTCCCACACAAAGAACACAAGTGATGCTTTTCATCTGAATGGACATTCATGTGACATTTTAGATTTGATGCTGATTTAAACTTTTTACCACAATGATCACAGTTAAACGGCCTTTCTCCAGAGTGAACGTGCAGATGATAACGGAGGTTTTTGGTACTTATGAAACCCTCCCCACACTGAGTACAGTGATATGGTTTCTCTCCAGTATGAACTCGCTCGTGTGCTTTCAGGTTTCCAGAAAGAGTGAAGCTCTTGTCACAATATGAACACTTGTAAGGTCTTTCTCCGGTGTGAATTCTTTGGTGCTGTTTTAGTTGACTAGCTGTAGTAAAGCTCTTCCCACACTCACAACACACGTGATCTCTCACTTCATCGTGTATTTTCTGATGCTGTTTACAACTGTCCAGTCGTGAAAAACTCTTTCCACACAAAGAACACTCATAAGGCCTCTCGCCCGAATGAACTTTCTGGTGTGTTTTTAGTTTTGATGACGAAATGAAATGTTTACCACCTGATCACAGATAAATGGCTTGACTCCAGAGTGACAGAGCAGATGTTTACTGAGACCTGATGAACGAGTAAAGCTCTTTCCACACTGATGGCATGTGTATGGTTTCTCTCCAGTGTGCATTCTTGCGTGTGTGTTAAGATTTCCTTTGTGTGCGAAACCCTTTCCACATTGAGAGCAGGTGTGCAGCTTTTTGGCTTTTGCTCTTTGAGCTTGAAAGGTGCGATGTTCATCCTCTGCTTCATTTAGCTCATGTATTTGCTGTTTCTTTTCCATCCAGTCTAAAATAAAAAAATATGATGTGGTTAAAATCAGTTCAAGTGAACCATTATTTAATAGCAAGAGATATTTGTATACAGTATCAGATGTCTGATTCTCATGATAATTAAAATAAAATAAGGATGACAACTGCAATAAAACAAGGTTCTGATCATTTAAATGCATTTATGTATCATTTATCATTTACATATGACTCAAATCAAGAATGGACACCAACCTGTGTGCTCCTCAGTATCTTCATGTTTAATTCTACAAGGTTCTGGAGCACTCATGTCGTCAACCTCCACTTTAACAAACTCCATTTCTCCTATTTTCATTTTTCAATCGATTTCTCCTGTTATTTATTCTCAGGACGATCTTCTTCGTTCATATTTTGTGTCAGGTTGTAAACCACTTTAAGGTGCATTTGCGCCATCTACTGGAGTGTAGAGCATTGTGTTTGGAAAAAGGGCATAAATGACTCAAATCCTGTCATTCTGGCCTTAATTTAGAAGTGAATTATATAATCAGACTGTATATAAACATATGCATGGATGCATAGTCATTAAATCTCTATCTACATAAAAGATAAGATAAGTCAAATTAAGATTAATTTCATGCAGAAAAAAAAACATTGGTTGTTAGTTATATATTCTTATATTTATTTATTCTCCAATCTGTTACTTTTGTTCCTAGTCTCAGACACTTGGTAAGACATTTCCAGCATATTAATAAGAGAGTCAGAATATCATCTTTATCAATCATTAAGAAAACAAACAAAAATTATCACACATCACTAGTGCCTTTTAGATGCAGCAAAATTTCTAGCCCCCTCTACACAGTCACAGCATTGTTGATCAAATCTTCCTACCACCTTCACAGCATAACTTGATTGTGGTCTTATATAGGTTAATGCTTTGTAACTTTACATTTGATTGGTTGACAACAAATTGCAAATTAAAAACAGTATTATTTTACTTAATGTTTAATTCCAAAAACTAGTCAAATGGAAATAAATAACAACATAAAAGTAATATTTTCTCTCAAGCACCACTACAGAAAGTTTGCTATAAACTACCTCCGTGTTTCAAACCCATAAATGTGAAAAGGACACTTAAGCAACTTCTTAAGTGAGAGAAACTGATCATTAAAACTTGAAAATTATGAACAGCGGCTGAACTTTGGACAAAGCTTTTCCGTATGAGCAAGTAAACTCTTCCCACACTGAGGACAGTGGCACAGCTTCTATTCGGTATGAACTTGCTCGTGCATATTTAGTGATACTCGATAAGCGACCCTCCGTTTCCAGTGTGAACACTAGTAAGGTTTTTCTCCAGTATGAACGTGCATATGATGTATGAGACCCGATGCCTCCACGAAACTCTGTTCACACTGCGGACACCTGTATGGTTTCTCACCAGTGTGGAGCATTATGTGCCTGTCAAGATGTACTTTTTGCGTGAAACTACTTTCACAATGAGTACATGTGTATGGTCTCTCTCCGGTATGAACTCGTAAGTGTCTCTTAAGATTCTGTCTACCTGTGAAACTCTTCCGCACTGAGAGCAGCTGAAAGACCTGACCTTAAACGCCTGATGGTAAAATTTGATGTGCTTGCTAAGGTGTGCCTTTTCTGCAAAACTCTTTCCGCAATCAGAGCAAGTGTTTGGTTTCTCTCCGGTGTGACATCTTAGGTGTATCTTAAGTCTGTATTCATTTGGACAGACCTTTCCACACTCAGCGCAGGTGCAAGACTTTCGTCCGATATGCATTCGTATGTGCTTGGCAAGATGTTGTTTTTCTGTAAAACTCTTTTCACACTGAGGGCAAGTGTATGGTTTCTCTCCGGTATGAATTTTTAAGTGTCTTTTCAGTCTGCATTTAAACGCGTAGCTCTTCTCGCAATGAGAGCAGGTGAAACACCGCTTTTCTCCAGAGTGAATCTTAGCATGGTTCTTCAGGCTCTCTCTACTCGCAAAACCGCGTCCGCACTGATCACATTCGTAAGGCTTTTCTCCCGTGTGAATTCTTATGTGGCATGTAAGGTGTTTGTTCAGTATGAAACTCTTTCCGCAATCATGGCAGGTGTATGGTTTTTCTCCAGTGTGAGTTTTTAAGTGATACTCCAGGTTCTCTTGACGTGTAAAACTCTTTTCACACAGATGACATTGTAGAGACTTTCTGGCTTTTGTTCTGTGAGTTCTGCTTCGTGAGACTTTCTTTTCATTAAACGTTTCTTCTCCATTTAAAAGACTTTGAGGTTTCTCACACCACTCCACTCTATTCGGTTCTTGATTTTCTTCTTTCACCTCCATCAGATCTGAAAAATTCAGGTCAGTACTAAATAAACAATAATGCATTTTGTATGATTCCTCTTATTTTGGTAAAATAATGAACATTTTGCAGATTCTGCAATAAGGTGTGTGTAAACTTCCGACTTCAGCTGTTTATGATTTCATTCATGAAAACCCAATCACATATGCAGACAAAAACTAAAACAAGCAAAGAACACAAAATAACCCGTTTGTACCGATTAAACACTAGAGCAACAAACAATCAATTTAATTATTTAAATTAATATTCCCGTTTAGATTTAAAGCTTAGATTTGAACAACCGTTTAATTTAGCAGCAAATTTTATTTTAAAAAAATATATATATTACATATATTCTTATTTTAAAGAAGAGACGTCTTACCAGTTGTTTTCTTCCCGCATATGTAGCCTACAAATACTACACTCCGCCGGAAACGCGCTCTCACTGTCGTAAACATCTACCGTACCGCCTCTGCTGGTGTCACATTGTGCACTGAAAGTCTTCCTCCAGGTGGCTCTTGCTGGATGACTATGAAACAGTTCATTCTTATTCTATAAGATCACAAGAAATTGACACACGACGTCTGTTGCATTCTGTGTTTTTCTTTGCTTTTCTTTATTACTTTTGTTAACTTTAAGGTCCAGCTATAATATTCCAATTCGAATACAGTTCATATAAAATATTATATATAAACATTTTGAGGTTGTGTACCCCATACAAATTTATTTCAAGTAAAGTGGGACATTCCTTATTTATCAAAAATTAGACTGCATCTTAATTAAAAACACATGATTTATTATCGGATATGATTAGATGAACATATTTATCAAACCCAAAACACACCTAGGTTACGGGTAAAATAAATAATGTGTAAATCTACATCTCAATTAATTAACAACTAAAAGAACATGTTGTGTTGACATTAAATTGGATGAAATCTGAAAATCAGAATATTCAGAAATCAGAATATTGATTAAAAAAATGAACTCTACAATACATTAAAGATATGACTATAACACAAGCAACAATAAATAAGCTTTAAAAAATGGTAACCATATGTAAAAATGTTTTTCTGTCTATGCTCTAAACACTTTAAACTATTTAATTGTGTCCATATTGTAAAGGTTTTCCAAAGAAGTACATTATAAATGTCAGCTATAAAATAGTTATTTAATGAATTTAAGTATAAATACTGAAGGTTAAAGGTTAAATATTCCACGACTGACCTTTATTTATGATCAATAACAGCGTCACTTACAGCTTTTAGTCTGTTAAAATATCCAGCACTCATCTTTCATACTCTCTTCTGTGCAGGCTCCTTTCCTTTCCACTTTTATGGCAATCTCTTTAGTGTATTGCTGCCATCTAATGGAAAATGCTGGAATACAGACATTTCTCTCAAATATAGTCCGTTAGATCAGTACGTGTACAGATTAAACTGATTCATAGTTAACCCCCAGTGCCCTGATCATATTCTTATGGTATTAATGCCAAGACAGTGTCAATAGACAATGAGCTGCTGAAAAGTCAATAGTTCCCTGTTTTCTCCTCATTCATTATGATGATGTCTAAAATCTTCTGTAAATTGGCACATTAAGCACAATTCAATAGACTGAGACAAACTACAGGATCATCACAAATAAAACCTATTACTGAACAGCTAAATATACTATAATGGACTAACAGAGATAATCAGATGTCAGAGAAATGGAAATTTTATTTGAATCATTGCACAAAGCCTATGCAACTTGTATGCCGCAGATATAATAATATTGCATTTATAATCAAATTAAATTAAAAAAAATAATTTACTTGAAATATTAAATCTGTAGAAGACATTTGCTCACTCTGACACAGAAAAATGCTTTTTAATATGCGTCACTAGAGTTGATGACTGATTGAAGCTCTCTCCACACTGAGTACAGTAATATGGTTTCTCTCCAGTATGAACTCGCTCATGGTTTTTCAGGTTTCCAGACTGAGTGAAACTCTTGTCACAATATGAGCACTTTTAAGGTTTTTCTCCAGTGTGAATTCTTTGAAGCTGTTTCAGTTGACTAGCTGTAGTAAAGCTCTTCCCACACTCAAAGCACATGTAATCTCTCACTTCATTATGTGTTTTCTGGTGAAGTTTACAAATAGCAAGCCTTGAAAAACTCTTTCCACAGACAGAACACACATGAGGCTTCTCATCTGAGTGAATTATCATGTGGATTTTTAATTGTGATGATGAAACAAACTTTTTACCACACTGATCACAGTTAAAAGGCTTTTCTCCAGAGTGAACATGCAGATGATAACGGAGACCTGATGCTCCAGCGAAACTCTTTCCACAGTAAGAACACACATGAGGCTTCTCATCTGAATTAATTATCAAGTGGATTTTTAGTTGTGATGATGAAATAAACGTTTTACCACACTGATCACAGTTAAAAGGCTTTTCGCAGAGTAAACATGCAGATGATAACTGAGACCTGATGCTCCAGCATAACTCTTTCCACAATGAGTGCATGTGTTCAGTTTCTCTCCAGTGTGGACTCTCATGTGTTTCTTAAGGTCTCCTTTGTGTTTGAAACTCTTTCCACACTGTGAGCATGTGCAGCTGTTTTTCTTTTTTTTGAAGTTTTGATTTTACAGTGTTCCTCCTCCACTTCATTCACCTCATGTCTTTGCCGTTTTACTTCAGTCCAGCCTAAAATAAACAAATGATGATGTTAAAATCAATGAACCTGATTTAGTAGCAGGAACCAAAAAGAGGTCACATCTGAGTATTAAGTATCAGATCTTTGATGCACCAAAGGTAAGTTCTGTCATTCCTTGTTAATAATATTAAAATCCAGATCTGATCATTAAGATGATAATTTATCATTCCTATCACAGCCACTAAATCTTTTTGACTGAAGCTTTAGTGTTTCTCAGCAGTCAGTAATGAAGAATCAAGAATGGACACCAACCTGTTTGTTCCTCAGTATCTTCATGTTTTATTCTGGATGGTTCTGGATCACTCATGTCTTCAATCTCCTCTTTAATAAACTCCATCTTTACCACAGTATGTCACAGATTTCAGCTGCTGCACCTGGAGTTTGTCCTTCTCTTGTAGGATGCTGTGGATATTTCTCACCTATTTAACCCAGTTAAAGCACAAACCACAGATTCTAAAGATTTAATTGGTCGTGTCAATCACACTGATCTCCTACACAACACTGAAACAAATCCAGTACAAACTGTACGTGTTTATTTTGTGTCAAGTCAACCAAATTTCACAAAATTACCCAACTCGAATTTTTGATTTTGTTCATATTTTTTTCTGTAGAAAGACAATCATAAATAGTGACGAAAACTAAAATTTTATGTTATGGGTGAATATTAACTGAGTAATCGATTATTTTGTAGAGGGGGGTCAAAATGACCATTTTCATCTGAGATTTGGAGCCAATTTACAGGGTGAAACAATGACTACAGGGAGGAAAAAAGTAATTTTTCCCAAGTGTCACTTGAAGGAATTTCAGAAAGCCAAGTCGTGACTGGCGAAAGGAGGAGTTGGGGATGGAGGAGGGTAATTTGCAACTGAGCAAGTGAAAAAGCTGCTGAATTATAATGAATATAGCTTATATAGAAATGCCGTGATAGTTGTCATATTCCTATAGGTAGATGTGATCAGCTGAGAGTCACCCGATGCAAGCTTGACTCATGTGACCTGCCAGAACTAACCCTATACACTTAATTTGACCTCCAAATCTCTGTGCAAATATAAAATACTGATAGTGCAATCTTTCTCGAGTATTTTTTTACCCTGTAATTTGGTTCCAAAGGTGAAAATTCTCTATAAAATATTTAGTACTCAGCACATATTCATCCATGACATTTAATATTTTGTCTTTCTTCTTCATTTATGTATTTCTCTCAACAGAAAGAGCTGTGAATTCTATGTATGATCAATCAATGATGTCTATTTTGTTAGTTACTTGGTTGTGTTATTGAATCAGTGGTGAAACGGGGCTTGCTCTTAACTAGTGCAAAAAAACACTCTTTGACAGAAACAAAACATTTTCTAAAATGATAAACCTTGCATTGCATCAATTATGTTATGTATAATTGGTTTTAACGGCAGATAGCCTGAATGAAAATGCTAATTTATGTTATTTCAATGTAAAAAAGGACGAGTGCAGGGATGATTTCTGTAGTCTTTCACAGTATTTTTAATCATGTTTAACCTGAGGGGTAAACGGTTTAAAACACACATCAATAGGTGATTATCACACAAAGTGATGATCCTGTAGTTTGTCTCAGTCTGTTGACACACAATGAAATGTGCTTAATGTGCCAATTTAGACATCATCATAATGAATGATAGAATTGGCTTTTCAGCAGCTCAGTTTATGTTTATGGATGTTTCTGTCAGACAATGGTTTCACTAATTGTCAGATACACTGTTTTGTTTTTCTTTGTTGTTTTGCAAATTTTAATTGTATGAAAAAATGCTGCAAGTACATAACTGGATGAATTGATAGACTTTGTGACAACTTTATGCTTTTTATGCATTTTCATAAGAATCACTAGAGTTTAATGCACAGTGCAGCTTCTCTGCAGTATGAACTCGCTCGGGTTTCCAGACACAGCAAAACACTTGTCACTATATGAACACTTGTAAGGTCTTTCTCCAGTATTGTTTGATGCTGTTTCAGTTGTTTAACTCTAGTAAAAAACAACTTTATAGGATGGTTGCCCATATTTATGTAACCCAGTGTTTAATAAAAATTAAACAGGGCACAGGTTATATTATTAAATTAATAAGTAATCAGACATCTAACACAGATGACAGAAACCCATTAAATGTACAATATATACAGGCTGAATAGGGAGTATATAAGCAACAATAAACCTTCTCTTTAAATTCATTTAGAAACTGTTCAGATATTATAAAACAGAAGTAATAAAATCGTTTTGAAACAATAATGCCTATATGGTAACATCCTGCACATGACCATAAAAACTCTGATTTAAACAGCTTCACAGTTCAATTAATACAAGCTTAGACAAAAACAAGAAGTTCTATAAAATGATAAACCTCATTTTTGTAGCTTTTAAAGAGCTTTGTAGCTTTTAAAGCATTCAGTCAAGTTTACATTATTAAGTCATGTGATTTCCACTTTAATTAAAAAATATATATATATAACAAATAGAATTAATGTAATCATTTTAAAGAAAAAAGGATGTTTTGCTAAAGCTTTTGGAGAAAGAAGCCGTCGTCTTGTAATAAGACAGTGTGTGATGTCACAGGGTTGGTTCACTCGGTTGGCCAGTTACGTAATATAAGCATTTCTTTACTTTTGAACACACAAATGTTGTTCTTTTTTAGTGAATAGACTATGATACATATGACTTTTTTTGGCTATGACTAGTTACATGTGAACTAAATGTGACAAATTGCTACTAGTATTTTATTTTATTTTTTTCATTGTTGCTTTGATTAATGGCAAATTAAATAGTGTTAGTTTGTTACGTGGACATTCTCGGTGGACATCTCGGCATGGATGAAAAAACATCACCTAAAGCTCAACCTGGCAAAGACTGAGCTTCTTGTCCGAATCTACAGTATGAGTTTTCCATCCAGCTAGGTTCTTCTACAATTACCCCATCAGCTTCGGTCAGAAATCTTGGTGTAAGCTTTGATGACCAGCTGACATTGCAAAGACTGCTCGATCTTGCAGGTTTGCATTGCACAGCATCAGAAAGATCGAGCCCTTTCTAACGGAGCATGCTGCACAACTTCTTGTCCCTTCTTGTCATTTCTAGGCTGGACTACTGCAATGCTCTTCTGGCTGGACTTCCATCAAGCACAACCAAACCTTTACAAATTATTGCTGTTCTCCATCAACACAGAAAAAGCATCCCCAAATCTTGTGACATTTCACAGAAAAACTAGTTTATTTGAGCTAATTGCACATTTACTGTATCTGAATCTCACACTACTGACTAGAAATATAGAATCTGTAGAAAACATTTGCTCACTCTGACACAGAACAATGATTTTTAATATGCGTCACTAGAGTTGATGACTGAGTGAAACTCTCTCCACACTGAATACATACAGCTTCTCTCCGGTGTGAGCTCGCTCATGCCTTTTCAGGTCTTTAGACTGAATTAACTCTTGTCACAATATGAGCAATTGTAAGGTCTTTCTCCAGTATGAATTTTTTGGTGACGTTTCAGATTGCTAGCTGTAGTAAAACTCTTTCCACACTCACAAAACACATGATCTTGTACATCATTATGCATTTTCTGATGCTGCTTACAGTGAGCCAGTCGTGAAAAACTCTTTCCACAGAAAGAGCACACATAAGGTTTCTCTTGCGAATGAACGGTCAGGTGACTTTTTAGATGCGATGATCTTATAAACCCTTTACCACACTGATCACAGCGAAATGGCTTTTCACCAGAGTGAACGTGAAGATGATATTTGAGACCTGGTGCATCTATGAAACGCTTTCCACACTGAGTACAGTTGTGAGGCTTCTCTCCAGTGTGAAGTCCTTCATGCCTTTTCAGGTTTCCAGACTGAGTGAAACTCCTGTCACAATATGAGCACTTGTGAGGTTTTTCTCCAGTGTGAATTCTTTGGTGTCTTGTCAAATCGGCAGTTGCAGTAAAGCTCTTTCCACACTCAAAGCACACGTGATCTCTCACTACATTATGTGATTTCTGGTGCAGTTTACAACTTCCCAGCCGTGAAAAGCTCTTTCCACAGAAAGTGCATACATAAGGTTTCTCATCTGAATGAACTTTTTGGTGTTGTTTTAGAATTGATGATGAAATAAACTTTTTACCACACTGATCACAGTTAAAAGGCTTTTCTCCAGAGTGAACGTGCAGATGATAACTAAGACCTGATGGTCCACTGAAACTCTTTCCACACTGAGTGCATGGGTATGGTTTCTCTCCAGCGTGGATTCTCATGTGTTTCTTAAGGTCTCCTTTGTGTTTGAAACTGTTTCCACACCGTGTGCAGGTGTGTAGCTGTTTGACTATTTTTCTTGATTTTTTTATTTTACAGTGTTCCTCCTCCACTTCTTTCAGCTTCACTCTTTGCTGTTTTACTTCAGCCAAGTCTAAAATAAACAAAGTATGTGGTTAAAATCAAGTTAACTGGATCTTTGTTTGATTGATGTTTCTCACCAGTCAACAATGAAGAATCAAGAATGAACATCAACCTGTTTATTCCTCGGTATCTTCATGTTTTATTCTGGATGGTTCTGGATCCCTCATGTCGTCAATCTCCTCTTTAATAAACTGAATATTCAATATTATGTATCAGATTTCAACACTCGACTCACAGCTTCTCTCTTCTTTTTCTTCTTTACATAAAATTTGCGGCAGATTAGACTCCTCAAAGGCGTATTGCTGCCCTCTTCAGTCCATTTGAAGAACTCCGCCTAGAGGTTAAATTCTCTCATAAAGTCCAGTGATATGTAAAAAAATAAAAAAATAAAAATATATATACATTAAAACAGCCTTTGTTGTTTCATAGTCCTTGTTATTAAGAATTGATTTAAGCGATAAAAATGATACTCCAGATTCCAGCAGCTCAGAAAACATCTTGCAGTTCGATGAATAACACGCTCCATTATTACATCCCTGTTGAAAAAAAAAAACAGCATATGCTGGTTAGGTATGTTTTGACGCTGGGATGCTGGTCCTTTGCTAGTTTATACTGGTCATGTGCTGGTTTATGCTGGTCCTTTGCTAGTTTATACTGGTCATATGCTGGTTTATGCTGGTCCTTTGCTGGTTTATACTGGTCATGTGCTGGTTTATGCTGGTCCTTTGCTGGTTTATACTGGTCATGTGCTGGTTTATGCTGGTCCTTTGTTGGTTTATACTGGTCATGTGCTGGTTTATGCTGGTCATGTGCTGGTTTATGATGGTCCTTTTGCTGGTTTATGATGGTCATGTGCTGGTTTATGCTGGTCCTTTGCTGGTTTATGTTGGTCCTTTGCTGGTTTATGTTGGTCATGTGCTGGTTTATGCTGGTCCTTTGCTGGTTTATGCTGGTCATGTGCTGGTTTATGCTGGTCCTTTGCTGGTTTATGCTGGTCATGTGCTGGTTTATGCTGGTCCTTTGCTAGTTTATACTGGTCATGTGCTGGTTTATGCTGGTCCTTTGCTGGTTTATGCTGGTCATGTGCTGGTTTATGCTGGTCCTTTGCTAGTTTATACTGGTCATGTGCCGGTTTATGCTGGTCATGTGCTGTTTATGCTGCTCATGTGCTGGTTTATGCTGGCCCTTTGCTGGTTTATGCTGGTCATGTGCTGGTTTATGCTGGTCCTTTGCTAGTTTATACTGGTCATGTGCTGGTTTATGCTGGTCCTTTGCTGGTTTATGCTGGTCATGTGCTGGTTTATGCTGGTCCTTTGCTGGTTTATGCTGGTCATGTGCTGGTTTATGCTGGTCATGTGCTGGTTTATGCTGGTCCTTTGCTGGTTTATGCTGGTCATGTGCTGGTTTATGCTGGCCCTTTGCTGGTTTATGCTGGTCATGTGCTGGTTTGTGCTGGTCCTTTGCTAGTTTATACTGGTCATGTGCTGGTTTATGCTGGTCCTTTGCTGGTTTATACTGGTCATGTGCTGGTTTATGCTGGTCCTTTGCTGGTTTATGCTGGTCATGTGCTGGTTTATGCTGGTCATGTGCTGGTTTATGCTGGTTTATGATGGTCATGTGCTGGTTTATGCTGGTCCTTTGCTGGTTTATGTTTGTCATGTGCTGATTTATGCTGGTCCTTTGCTGGTTTATGCTGGTCCTTTGCTGATTTATGCTGGTCATGTGCTGGTTTATGCTGGTCCTTTGCTGGTTTATGTTGGTCATGTGCTGATTTATGCTGGTCCTTTGCTGGTTTATGCTGGTCATGTGCTGGTTTATGCTGGTCCTTTGCTGGTTTATGCTGGTCATGTGCTGGTTTATGCTGGTCCTTTGCTAGTTTATACTGGTCATGTGCTGGTTTATGCTGGTCATGTGCTGGTTTATGCTGGCCCTTTGCTGGTTTATGCTGGTCATGTGCTGGTTTATGCTGGTCCTTTGCTAGTTTATACTGGTCATGTGCTGGTTTATGCTGGTCCTTTGCTGGTTTATGCTGGTCCTGTGCTGGTTTATGCTGGTCATGTGCTGGTTTATGCTGGTCATGTGCTGGTTTATGCTGGTCATGTGCTGGTTTATGCTGGTCCTTTGCTGGTTTATGCTGCTCATGTGCTGGTTTATGCTGGTCATGTGCTGGTTTATGCTGGTCCTTTGCTAGTTTATACTGGTCATGTGCTGGTTTATGCTGGTCCTTTGCTGGTTTATACTGGTCATGTGCTGGTTTATGCTGGTCCTTTGCTGGTTTATGCTGGTCATGTGCTGGTTTATGCTGGTCATGTGCTGGTTTATGCTGGTCCTTTGCTGGTTTATGTTTGTCATGTGCTGATTTATGCTGGTCCTTTGCTGGTTTATGCTGGTCATGTGCTGGTTTATGCTGGTCCTTTGCTGGTTTATGCTGGTCATGTGCTGGTTTATGCTGGTCCTTTGCTGGTTTATGTTGGTCATGTGCTGATTTATGCTGGTCCTTTGCTGGTTTATGCTGGTCATGTGCTGGTTTATGTTGGTCATGTGCTGGTTTATGCTGGTCATGTGCTGGTTTATGCTGATCCTTTGCTAGTTTATACTGGTCATGTGCTGGTTTATGCTGGTCCTTTGTTAGTTTAAACTGGTCATGTGCTGGTTTATACTGGTCTTTGGTGGTTTATACTGGTCATGTGCTGGTTTATGCTGGTCATGTGCTGGTTTATGCTGGTCCTGTGCTGTTTTATGCTGGTCATGTGCTGGTATATGCTGGTCCTTTGCTGGTTTATGTTGGTCAAGTGCTGGTTTATGCTGGTCATGTGCTGGTTTATGCTGGTCTTTTGCTTGTTTATGCTGGTCCTTTTCTGGTTTATACTGGTCATGTGCTGGTTTATGCTGGTACTTTGCTGGTTTATGGTGGTCTTGTGCTGGTTTGTGCTGGTTTATACTGGTCTTTGGTGGTTTATGCTGGTCCTTTGCTGGTTTATGCTGTTCATGTGCTGGTTTATGCTGGTCCTTTGCTGGTCATGTGCTGGTTTATGCTGGTTTATGCTGGTCATGTGCTGGTTTATGTTGGCCCTTTGCTGATTTATGCTGGTCATATGCTGGTTTGTGCTGGTTTATGTTGGTCCTTTGCTGGTTTATGCTGGTAATGTGCTGGCAAAGGACCAGCATAAACCAGCATCCCAGCATCAAAACATACCTAACCAGCATGGGAGCAGGGATGTTTCACAGTTTCCTCTTCTCCACATAAGCATCTGCCGTCTGGATGCTTGCCAACCATTGCCAGTCCTAATAACCTCTCTTCTGCTTCTTCTGGTTTAAGCTGGTCTTAAACTGGTGCTGAGCAGGAGCTAGTTGCTTAAAATCAGTTTAGGACCAGGTTAAATCATTTTAAAACAGCTCATGACCAGCTAAGGACCATCTTAAACCAGCAGCCATGCTTCAAGACATACCTAATCAGCATATGCAGGGGTTTTTTTTTCAACACATGTAGGGTTTTCATGTTTCATGAGGATTTTCTATACACAATGATTTTATACTGTACATATTATACATTATTTTTACTTAATCTACGCTGAAAAATCTCTCCTGACAACAAGACTATCATCAAATGAGCTGCTGAAAAGCCAACAGTTCCCTGTTTTCTCCTCATCCATTATGACGATGTCTGAGATCTTCTGTAAATATATATAGACATGTATAGTGATGAAAGGCAAAATATTAAATGTCATGGATGAATATTTACTGAGTAATCCACTATTTTGTAGAAGGGGGGTCAAAATGGCAATTTTCAACTGAGATTCAGAGCCAAATTACAAACCTGATTCCAAAAAAGTTGGGACACTGTACAAATTGTGAATAAAAAACAGAATGCAATGATGTGGAAGTTTCCAATTTCAATATTTTATTCAGAATACAACAAAGATGACATATCAAATGTTTAAACTGAGAAAATTTATAATTTTAAGGGAAAAATAAGTTTATTTTAAATTTCATGGCATCAACACATCTCAAAAAAGTTGGGACAAGGCCATGTTTACCACTGCGTGTCATCCCCTCTTCTTTTTATAACAGTCTGCAAATGACTGGGGACTGAGGAGACAAATTGCTCAAGGTTCGGAATAGGAATGTTGTCCCACTCTTGATTAATACAGGCTTCTAGTTGCTCAACTGTCTTAGGTCTTTGTCGCATGTTCCTCTTTATGATGCGCCAAATGTTTTCTATGGGTGAAAGATCTGGACTGCAGGCTGGCCATTTCAGTACCCGGATCCTTCTTCTACGCAGCCATGATGTTGTAATTGATGCAGTATGTGGTCTGGCATGGTCATGTTGACAAGCTGCCCATGCCACAGGCACTCATGCAACCCCATACCATCAGAGATGCAGGCTTCTGAACTGAGCGCTGATAAGAACTTGGGTTGTCCTTGTCCTCTTTAGTTCGGATGACATGGCGTCCCAGTTTTCCAAAAAGAACTTCAAATTTTGATTCGTCTGACCATAGAACAGTTTTCCACTTTGCCACAGTCCATTTTAAATGAGCCTTGGCCCAGAGAAAACGCTTTTGGTATGAGCTTATGGATGTTTTTTAGTTTTGGATTGTTTTTTTTAATATAGAGTTTTAGCCTGATATCGCTCCACTATTTTTCGCCGCAGCATTGGGGGAATTGGTGATCCTCTGCCCATCTTGACTTCTGAGAGACACTGCCACTCTGAGAGGCTCTTTTTTATTCCCAATCATTTTGCCAATTGACCTAATAAGTTGCAAATTGGCCCTCCAGCTGTTCCTTATATGTACATTTAACTTTTCCGGCCTCTTATTGCTACCTGTCCCAACTTTTTTTGTTTGGAGTGTGTTGGTATATTTAAAACCAAAATAAGCCAATATTTGGCATGACATTTCAAAATGTCTCACTTTCAACATTTGATATGTTATCTATATTCTATTGTGAATAAAATATAAGTTTATGAGATTTGTAAATTATTCCATAATAATTTATTATAATTTATCACACTTAATAAGAGAAGTCACTGAAATAGAAAATTTATTTGCATCATTATTCAGAGCATATGCAACTTTTATGTTGCAGAGAAATGCATAAATAGATATCTAAGAAAATGTTTATGCAACAAACCTTGGATCTGTAGAAAATATTTGCTCACTCTAACACAGAGAAATGCTTTTTAATATGAGTCAATAGAGCTGCTGACTTAGTGAAACTCTTTTCACACTGAGTACAGTGATACGGCTTCTCTCCAGTATGAACTCGCTCGTGTACTTTTAGGTGTCCAGACACAGTGAAACTCTTGTTACAATATGAGCACTTGTGAGGTTTTTCTCCGGTGTGAATCATTCGGTGCTGTTTCAGACTGCCAGCTTTAGTAAAGCTCTTTCCACACTCACAACACACATGATCTCTCACTTCATTATGTGTTTTCTGATGCTGTTTACAGTGCTTCAGTTGTGAAAAACTCTTTCCACAGTAAGAACACACATGAGGCTTCTCATCTGAATGATCTGTCAGGTGTTTTTTAAGACTTGATGATGTAATAAACTTTTTACCACACTGATCACAGTTAAAAGGCTTTTCTCCAGAGTGAACGCGCAGATGATAACTGAGACTTGATGCTGCAGTAAAACCCTTTCCACACTGAGTACAGTAGTATGGCTTCTCTCCAGTATGTGTTGTTTCATGTGCTTTCAGGTTTCCAGACTGAGCGAAACTCTTGTCACAATATGAGCACTTGTGAGGTTTTTCTCCGGTGTGAATTCTTCGATGCAGTTTCAGATCACCAGCTGTGATAAAGCTGTTCCCACACTCACAACACACATGATCTCTCACATCATTATGTGTTTTCTGATGATGTTTGTAACTGCTCAGCCATAAAAAACTCTTTCCACAGTAAGAACACACATGAGGCTTCTCATCTGAATGAATTATCAAGTGGATTTTTAGTTGTGATGATGTAATAAACTTTTTACCACACTGATCACAGTTAAAAGGCTTTTCTCCAGAGTGAACGTGCAGATGATAACTGAGACTTGATGCTCCAGCATAACTCTTTCCACACTGTGAGCAGGTGTGCAGCTGTTTTGCTTTTTTTCTTGAAGTTTTGATTTTATAGTGTTCCTCCTCCACTTCATTCACCTCATGTCTTTGCCTTTTTACTTCTATCCAGCCTAAAATAAACAAATGATGATGTTAAAATCAATTAACCTGATTTAGTAGCAGGAACCAAAAGAGGTCACATATTTATCTGCGACTATCAAGGACCAGATCTTTGATGCACCAAAGGTAAGTTCTGTCATTCCTTGTTAATCAAATTAAAATGTGGATCTGATCATTAGGTTGATAATTTATCATTCCTATCACAGCCACTAAATCTTTTTGACTGAAGCTTTAGTGTTTCTCAGCAGTCAGTAATGAAGAATCAAGAATGGACACCAACCTGTTGGTTCCTCAGTATCTTCATGTTTTATTCTGGGTGGTTCTGGATCACTCGTGTCTTCAATCTCCTCTTTAATAAACTCCATCTTTAACAGTCACACAGATATCAGCTGCTGCACCTGGAGTTTGTCCTTCTCTTGTAGGATGCTGTGGATATTTCTCACCTATTTAACCCAGTTAAAGCACAAACCCCGCCCACCACAGATTCTAAAGATTTTGACACATTGGTCGTGTCAATCACACCAATCGCCTGCTACAGTCAATTCTTTATATTTTCAATTATAAGAACAGTGGAAATCAACAAAGAAAAAAAAAACCGTGTCAACTGACAATTAGTGAAACAAAAGTGTGATAGAAACAGAGCCGTAACGTTTAACTGAGCTGCTGAAAAGCCAACAGTTCCCTGTTTTCACCTCATTCATTATGATGATGTCTGAGATCTTCTGTAAATTGGCACATTAAACACATTTCATTGTGTGTCAACAGACTGAGACAAACTACAGGATCATCACTTTGTGTGATAATCACCTATTGATGTGTGTTTTCAATATTTTACACAGAAACCATTTCCACTCAACTTGTCTGCAACAGGCCAACTCTTAAAATTCTTCTAAAAACTGTGCAACTGTTTAGAAATTTTCTGATATTATAAAATGGAAGTATCACCGTAGTTTTGAAACATCCTGAAAAATGACCATAAAACTTTGAACTTTACAGTTCAATTAATACAAGCTTATAAAAACAAGTAGTTCTATAAAATGTTAAACCTCATTTCAGCTTAAAAAAGTATCTGGTCTGGACAACAACGGCAGGACTGGCTGAATCTAAAATAAAAAGTCATTCTCATCTGACAGTAGATGATGCTTATAGGAAAAAAAAAGAGTTACTAAAAAGTAAAAGTAGCGCATTTTTTCTCTCTTTTTATTGAAGATATAACATTCACATGGGATACAATCAAAGCAATAAAGTACATACACAACCAGAATACAAAACAATTAATACAAAAAAGAATAATACAAATGAATATATATATATATACAACAACTAATAAATAAAAAGTATAAAAAAAATTAATAAATAAATAAATCATAAATAAATTAAAATAAAAAATTATTTAAATGAAAAGTTACACATAAAACGTCAACTTCAAAGAATGTACAGGGGGAAACCTGTTTTTATACAGTCTATGGGGGGTAATCCGTACATTAAAGTTATTATTTTTTCCATCAATACAGTATTTTTGGCAGCTCTCTTATTAATTGATGAGCAGAGAGATCCATAGAATAATTTCAAATCAATACAAAAAAATCCTAAAATCGAGCATCTGAAAGTAACGCCTAAGCACAGATTTTTTTTTTATTGCAAGACAAAAGAAATACAAATACAAAATAGCACTGCATTGACATTCAATGACAAAAAAAAAAAAAAACAAGAAACAGGAAAATCATTCTTTCAGTATAATATCAGCATAAGCCTTAATATACTTAATATACTTAATATACTTAATATAGTTATTCTTATTATTACCAACGTGTTTAAGAGATTTAACAATAAGTAAAATCTCTGCAAAGAAAGACTTCAAATCTAGGTAACGTATTGAGAAATTTTGATTTTCAGAATAAAAAAAATACAATGCAAAACAAAAAAAATTGACAACAAGATCGACAACATGGTTACTACCAGAAAAATAGAAAAAAAAAAAATCTTTCAATGAGAATTTTAAATTACCTTTTATAAAAGAAGACAAATAACAACTTAAGTTCTCCCAAAGAGACTTAACCTGATTGCAATAATAGAATAAATGTAGTAAAGTTTCTTCTTCAACTCTGCAGAACACACATAAGTTAGAAAGATCCAAAAAAAAGAGCAGTTTGGATAAACATTATGCACAATTTTAAAATGTGCCTCTTTAATTTTATTACAAAATGCAGATTTTTTCAGGGAGTAACCATGCTCCTAAGCGCAGTAAAATAAAAATAGGTGACGGGCGGAATTGACGTGACAGCGCGAGGCGAGGAGGCGGAAGTCACGTGACCTAACTGTATTCTATCATGTGATGGTTCCTGCGTTTGCAGCGAAGCGCTTTACAGTCAACAGACAAACAAACCGAAAAAGCGCTTCTGAGACGAAAAACTCACACAGAGAAGAGATTCAACCTGCTTGACGGCTGTCATGGGGTGCTGTTTCAGCAGCGATAGCGAAACGTCGGAGCAGGTAGATGAGATTTAATCAATATACACCCAAACAGCTATAAATACAGCTGAATGTGCTGTTTGTGTTCCTGTAAATAATCACAATTACATTCAGCACGCAGATAATGTTGGTGTGTGTTTGTAATCCTTCAAGAACAGGCCAGTACTGAGTGTGTTTCAAGACTACTGCAAACTTACTCGAATGCCTCATTTAAGTCTTTGTCTAATCATAATGTCTGGTTTTACTGCTGGAGGCAGGAGGAGTAAACACGGGAATAATGTCAGAATGGAGCAGATGTGTCAGATCTGACATGTGCTCATGCGCGAGGAGGTTATATACACAGGGTGTCTCCTCTCTCATGGAAAACTTTAAAATATGAGTGGATTCTCAAATCATAGCATGCAATTTTCTGTTTCTGTTTTTGAATAACCGTACAGAAGTGTTAGACCACATTGAAAATCTGTGATTTATGATTTATTGTTTTGGTCTGTTTAAAACAGCAATGAAAAAAACATGCAAAGAAATTCAAAATTAAAATGTCTAAATATTCTCACATTGTTATGCTTACGTTATTATATTTTATATTTTGTTATCTATTTTATATAAGCAGTGTAAAACATTGTTATTATTATTATAATTGATCTCAGATCTACTTGAGCTCTGTTTCATAGACTTGATTTTAATGAATTAATTTAATCATATATATCTCTAACTAAAATCCTTGTACATGAATCACTAATAGTTAAAAAATCACTTTCAAGCAGATTCAAGTTTGGTTGTATGATGTAATTCAGTAACAAGCTGATGTTTGGACATATGATGTAAGAAGATATATGTGACCCTGGAGCACAAAACCAGTCTTAAGTGTCAATGTTTTGAAATTGAGATTTATGCATCATCTGAAAGCTGAATAAATAATCTCTCCATTGATGTATGGTTTGTTAGGAGGACAATATTTGGCTGAGATACAACAATCTGAGGGTGCAAAAAAATCTAAATACTGAGAAAATCACCTTTAAAGTTGTCCAAATGAATTCTTAGCAATGCATATTACTAATCATAAATTAAGTTTTAATATATTTACGGTGTGAAATTTACAAAATATCTTCATGGAACATGATCTTTACTTAATATCCTAATGATTTTTGGCATAAAAGTAAAATGGATAATTTTGACCCATACAATGTATTTTTGGCTATTGCTACAAATATACCCCAGAGACTTAAGACTGCTTTAGTGCTCCAGGGTCACATTTAGCAGATGTTGTTAACCAGAGCAATTTCTTGTATATTTATGACAGGTTCAGTTCACCTTGTTCCTTTAAAATGTAACAATTTGCAGACTCTGACACAACTGTATTTTCACTTCGGGCATGTGGCATAGACGAAAAGCTCTTTAGTCATTGTTTTAGGCCACCATTGCCTCCTTAAAAGAGTCAAGGTGTGATGATCTTGTTTTTGACCAGCCTCTTTTTGTCTCTTTTGTGCAGAATGAAGAGGTGAAGCCGTTGATTCCTGACCCAAACTTAGACAGAAAACCCACCAACGGCTCGGAGCAAAACGCAGACAGCCTGCCGTCCAGCCGCACAGATGAGCAGGCCCTGCTCACGACCATCCTGCAGCGGACCGCTCTGTACGACACACACCTTCCCTTTCACTGCCGCAGTCTGCGCTGTTGCTAGATTACAACTCCTTTTTCTTTTCTTGTTGATTAGGAACATAATTGACGTGTCGGCTGTTGATTCTCAAGGCATGGAGCAACATGAATACATGGACAGAGCCAGACAGTACAGGTGTGTTAATGCCATTGATATGAACAGTACACATAGCTGGGTGTATGTTATCCTCACCACCGGTCATAAGATACATCACTAAAAGTGTGATATGTCACGTTTTCGAGCTGATGAAGGTTTGCACATAGGCTACGTTGAAGCTGAATCGTCATGTGTGTTTGTGTTAAAGCACCAAGCTGGAGGTGTTGAGCAGAACGCTGTCTCAGAAGAAGCCCGTTCCTCTCCCGTCTCTGACCAGTCAGCCTCACCAGGTGCTCGCCGCTGACCCGGTCCCCTACGCAGATGTGCAGCAGGTCAGACTCTGTTATTAAACAACCGTCTCAGTGTATATCAGACTGCTTTTGGATGTTGGGCAGGTTATTCTCTAGAGAGTCGGACTCCCAATCGAAGGGTTGTGAGTTCGAGTCTCGGGCCGGCAGGAATTGTGGGTGGGGGGAGTGAATGTACAGCGCTCTCTCCACCCTCAATACCACGACTTAGGTGCCCTTGAGCAAGGCACTGAACCCCAACTGCTCCCCGGGCGCCGCAGCATAAATGGCTGCCCACTGCTCCGGGTGTGTGTTCACAGTGTGTGTGTGTTCACTGCTCTGTGTGTGTGCACTTCGGATGGGTTAAATGCAGAGCACAAATTCTGAGTATGGGTCACCATACTTGGCTGAATGTCACGTCACTTTGTCACTTTGTCACTTTTGTGTTTAAGGGTTAATTGGAGTGCTGAGTTTGGGTCACCATACTTGGCTGAATGTCACGTCACTTGTAGCAGTTAAAATGTATACATGTATACTATAAACAGCTGCTTTTATTTAAAGATACACGTATAAATCTATATATGCTACTGTTTTACCTAAATTTATATTTTGGAAAGATGATGGTGTTCAGCAAGGATGATGCATTTAGTACAGTATAAACAATAATATTGCATTTTCTATTTCTGCGTTCTATATTAATGTTTTTTTTATATTAAGAAGTTAATATTTTTGTGGAAACTTTGGAATTTTTTTTTTTTTTTTGTTGATGATAATGAATAGAAAGTTCAAAAGAACAGCATTTATTTGAAATCGAAATCTTGTGCAACATTTTAAATATCTTTACTGTCACCTTTGATCATTGAAATGCATCCTTGCTGAATAAAAGTGTTCATTTCTTTTCAAAAACTTTTATCGTCCCCAAACTTTTGAGCAGTAGAGTAAAAAATAACATAAATTGTGCATTTTCCACTGAGCAGGCTGTTGGCGATGACATTATGCATATTATTTAGCGTTTTAATTTATTGCTTTTCTTTCCTCCTCAGGTTTCTAAGATCGCTGCGTACGCCTACAGCGCCATCTCACAAATCAAAGTAGATGCCAAGGAAGAGCTGGTGGTACAGTTTGCTATACCATGATTCAAAAGATGGACCTCCTTCCTCCCCAGTTCCTCTGTTTCTGTCTCTCTTTCTAGCCCTTTCACTCCTCCGTTCTCCTTCCAGACTTCTTGAGATGCAGACACCCGTGTCTATGTTCTCTGAATGCCCTGCAGATAAATATAATTCACCCCAAACAGAGCTCCGTGTGTAAATCCGTCATCCGAGAGGGTAAACACATCTGATCTGCTATCTTTGCGTTAAGTTTTTCATGCCCTTTTTCACCAAATACATGAGTTACGCTAAACTCAACGGCGTCAAGCTGCTACGATTGCTTCGGTGAGCTTTTGTTTGGTTTTATTCGTTCCTGTTGATTCTTCTTCCCTTGGCTTTTCGGTTTCCTGATTGTTTGGAGATTGTCAAACCAAGTAGCACATCCAGACTTCTCAATTATTCTTATTCTTGTGCGAAAGTTAATTATATATTTTCTCAGTTTGCCTGGGTCATCTTAACACACAGGTTATGGTTAATTCTCCTGTAGTATTATTGAATCACTGTGGCTTAGAGTTCATTATTTCTAATTCATTCTCATAATTGTATGCACTGAGGTTCCAGATTTGGATGTGGATAAATAGGGGGGCGACATAAATAATACTTCTGTCTAACCAGAGTAACATGCATGTAATAATGCATTAACCATTTTTTTTTTAATTCTTTATTTAACTAATTTGCTTTCTGTGGCTGATCTGCTTGAAATTCCTTTAAATAGATTTTCAGCTGGTTTAGATGGCAGTCTATCACTGTTAACTACCCAAGAGCTGAAACCATATGATGTCCTGCGACTTTAGACGTTAATTTGCCAATAGATCGTAATCAGGTTGGATGCCGTATTGAATTTTTACGCAGATGAAAATGGACAGACTTACTTTACAGTCTTTACAATAGCAGATACAAATTGTATAATGTCACAACTTTTAAACTGTTTATAGAGTGTTTGTCTACTGAGAGTTTTTTTGGGAAGAAGCTTTATCATCAATAGTGCAATCCATTCAATGCACTGTACTCCAGTCCCTCACAGCCTCATTTTCATTCATGTTAAGAATTAAACATGGCACTACTCTTGCGAAGCTCTACATCACAAACACATATAGATCATATCTGGTCTGTATGCAGGGATGTTTGACGTACTGCGCCGCGTCACATTCAAGATTTTAAATCCTCTGAAGCGGCTCTGCTATTGCTTTTAACGGAAGAGGAAGTGTTTCTCTTACCGTGCACCTTTCTTATAACCCTTAAATGGTTATGCAGTCGTAACGGAAAAGGCAGACCCTGGTTAAACCGAGCCAATAAATAATCATACTGTCAGCTCCGAATGTTTTGGATGGGAGCGGGCGGCTTTGAATTGGAATTCATAGTTTATAAATTATGTTTTTGTGTCAATGCCTTTAATGTACAGAGTGTAAAATGATTCGAGAAGAATGATTAATACGTGTGTAGCTGGAAGTGTTAACGGCTCTACGGCGCCCCCTGGCTGTGTTATGCCTTAGTCGTAAGGCTTTGCGATCGATAGCTTGTTTTTAGCCAAGCAAACGGGGATGCTTTTACCTTGTCTGTTCCACTTTTAACATCATAAAAAAAAATTACATTGCTTTAACTTAGTCCATCTAATTTTTTGCTGTTGTGCTGAAAAACAAGGAAAGAACTAGTGATTTAAAACAACTAGCGTTCTTTCCTGAGATGCCACACAGTATGTTTGTGTAATTATTTATTTTGGTTTTATGTATTTATGCAAGCTCACTGACCAGTGCGGCACTATTAGCTCTCGAGATCACGGCAAGGCACCTTTGTCTTTCTCTGAGGTTTCTAAAGGGATAAAACGCGCTGCACATATTTAGTTTTCTGTTGCAGTGCACTAATAGTGTTCAAGTTTGTTACCTAAATGTGGAATACTACCTGATTTCGAGAGAAAACATTTCTTAGGCTAGTACCAAAAAATTAATCTCAATATTCTGTTAAAACTGTTTTTGTTGAATGAAATTATGCATTAAAGATTTTCAAAATTATGAAGTGTTTTGCTTTTTTATTTTGTTTTAATGTCAGTGTTTAGCAGACATACATTGGTGTACATGTTAGAATGCTTTGTTCCTCAATTCTTGAATTGCTTACTGCATTTCTCAAAGAAACTCTATGCCATTTTCTAGTGAAATGGACGTTTCTCTGTTGCTTAAAATGTTTCACCACTTCTTCGTGTGGCTTCATCAACAACTAATGAAGAAACACTCTTGTTCACTAAAGTAACTCCAGCTCTATAACTCTCTTACAGTTTTTGAGGAGCCTAGTTTATCATTTAAAGTCAGCTCACTGCGGCACATCAAACCGTAGCTGTAACTCCACATTCATGTTTATTAGACGTATCAGGATGTCTGGTGGAGAAGGTTCAGTCCACTTTGCTGTGACCGGTGGATTTGCGTGGGTTTCTGCTCCTCTGCCAAACTGAAGTCAGCTCTCGTTCCTGTTTGGTGACAGCGCTGAAGTCAATCATCTTCACGTGAGGAAGGGTGCCGATCAAATGTGTCCTGCAAGAGAGGAAGACACGCAACTCAGTCAAATAATTAGCCTTTTTTGTGAGCTGAACCCTGGTTCTACAAACAATTCTGAGCAATGCAACATTTCATGACAAATAGAAAACGTTTTAAGGTTCAATTTGTTAAAGTTAGTTCACTACTTTTGATAGCATTAAAATATACTTATAAAGCATTTATTAATCTTAGTTATCTATCTATATGTGTTTTCTCTCTAATAATAATGGACTTTTGAGATTACAGAATAGAAAATAATGTAATAAAAGCTTTTAATGTCAACAAAATAAAAACTCATGACAGGCATACATGTTTATTTATTTTTTTATTACAAGACTGAAAACACTGAATCTGTTATTTATAAATAATATATAGGTGAATCTTTTAAAAACGTTTCCATTACTTATTTTACCCTTAAAGTATTTTAATTTTTATCCAAAAGTTTGGAAACATTACTATTTTTAATGTTTTTGAAAGAAGTTTCTTCTGCTCATCAAGCCTGCATTTATTTGATCAAAAATACAGAAAAAAATGTAATATTGTGATATAACAATTGCAATTCCAATTTAAAATAATTGTTTTTAAATTTATTATACTTTAAATTATCATTTATTTCTGTGATGCAAAGCTGAATTTTTAGGATCATTATCACATGATCCTTTAGAAATCATTCTAATATGATGATTCATTATCAAAGTTGGCAAAATATTTTTTTCAGAACATGTGATACTTGTTTAGGATACTTTGATGAATAAAAAGTAGAAAAAAAAAAAGCTATATTTTTAAAATATAAATATTTTGTAATAACAATATACACTACTGGTCAGTAATTTGGGGCCAGTCATTTTTTTTTCTTTCTTTTTTTTTTAAATAAAATCAATACTTTTATTCAGCAAGGATGTGTTAAATTGATAAAAAGTGATAGTAAAGAAAATATATTATTAGAATATATATTATTAGAATTTTTTTTTTATTTTGAATAAATGCGGTTCTTTTTAACCTTTTATTCATCAAATATATTAGACAGCAGAACTGTTTCCAAACACTCATAATAAATCAGAATATTAGAATGATTTCTAAATGATCATGTGATAGACTGGATGTTACATGTGGATGTTACATCTGGATGTTACACTGAAGGCTGGAGTAATGATGCTGAAAATTCAGCTTTGCATCACAGGAATAAATTATTTTTTTTAAAGTATATTCAAATAGAAAACTATTATTTTAAGTTGTAATAATATTTCACAATATTACTGTTTTTTCCTGTATTTTTGATCAAATAAATGCAGGCTTGATGAGCAGAAGAAACTTCTTTCAAAAACATAAAAAACAGTAATGTTTCCAAACTTTTGGTCTGTACTGTATATTTTTTTGAATAGCATTATAATTTCATTTTTTTTAGTAACTAATACCAATACAACAAATAAAACCGTAATATATAAACATTTTACCATTTTTAAAGATTTTTTTGCATTGCGGTATTGAGAGTTTTAATGGGAAATTGTGTCTGGCATTGCTTACAAATGTTTTTTAGTTACTTCTTTGTGCAAAATATATTGCCTCAATTCTTTCTTTTTGATTTTCAGAAGCAAGTATGACCTGAGATTGTAGGGCGTGCACTGAGAATGGTTTTACACGTGCACATGCCGTGTGCGTATCAGAACTATATGTGATTACTGTTGCTATGCGCAGGACAGCAGAGGATTGCAACCGGATCCTAACCGCAGTTTCAGCACCTGTTGTGTCAGGAACGCCACCGTACAGAGACCCACAGTGGAAGATCTCCCACTTCAGACACGCCAGGACGCACACGCACTGAGCTCCGTATCAGTTACAAAATATTATTACTTACTTATAAGGCCCTTAATGGTTTAGCTCCTGCGTACCTTCTACCACACTACAACCCATCACGCTCCCTAAGGTCACAAAACGCTGGACTTTTGATAGTACCTAGGATAGCAAAGTCATATGGACTTTTGATATTACTTAGGTTACAAAACGCTGGACTTTTGATAGTACCTAGGATAGCAAAGTGGGGTTCAGACACAATCTCCTCTGTTTAAATCTAGATTAAAAACACACCTCTTTGGCCAAGCATTCAAATAATGCATCTCATAATGTTGGACTGCAGTTATATCTGATCAAATGCGCATTATTATTCTTTAGCTTGGGTTAAACTAATTAATTTTACTTGGCTGGAACAGCAGCTATGAAGATTATGTCTCTATTTGTTTCTCTGTTTTGCCATGGGATTTACACAAGCTTCCAGAACACCTGAGAAGAGATGATGCCAACCCCTCAGAGGACCTCAGATGATGCTAACCCTGAGACAACATACAGAACTACCACATTTTGCTATAAGTTTGATTGCATAATTGCTGTTAATAGTGTTAATCATCTGTTTGTTTTCATCTTTATTAATTTTTTTCTGAACATTTCTGCCATATGCACATAAACTGAGTCATCACTGATAAGCTACTACTAAATATTATAGAAACTTAATTTTCTGTAAAGCTGCTTTGCAATGATTTGTAACATAAAAAGCGCTATACAAATAAACTTGAATTGAATTGCATTTGACGTAAAGCATTTTTATGGTTTGCCGAGACAAAAATGACAATTCTGTTATCCTTATCTCAGCATTAGTCGTGCTATTTTTCTCTCTTGCTTTTGTGTTGCACAGACGAAAGTCAGTCATACAGGCTTAGAAAGACTAGAATCGTCATTTTTGGAAACCCTTCTGCTCCCTGACTTGTGCATCTCCCTGACCTTTGACCTTCGGCCGTACCTGTACTCACGCTCGGTCACTATGGGGTTGCCGTGCAGAGTGATGGTGTGGAGAAATGGCAACGCAGCAAGTTTATCCACTTCTGACAACTTACAGATACGGTTTCCATGCAGATACAACAAGCGTAGCTCTTTAAGTTGATTGAGAACCTGACGGAAAGAGAGAGAATGGTGTTGTTTTGTTAAAAGAAGGTTCTCTGGTATTTCAGTAATTGCTCTGATGCTTGTGCTCAGCTGTCAGACTGAGGTGGTAAAGTGTGTACTGGGTGGATGTGTTGAAACTCGTTGAAGGAGAGGTCGAGCCAGGCCAACGGTAAAGAGCCGAGAGCGTGTCCATCAGTCCGGTCAAGTCTGAAAGGAAGTTGTTGTTGAGTCTGAGCGTTGCGCTGAGGATCTTCTGCTCTGAGTCACGCTTTAGTGGACGAGCGCCTGGATTAGGTTCATCAGAGAGCATGTCTACAGAAACACAGGAAGACATATAAATAGATATATTTATATACACATATTTACAGACTAATAATAATTGTTTATACACAGTTTTATGATGAGAACCACGTAGTAAATTAGTTACCCCTACTAAACTATAATTATTTTTGCTCAGAACAATACAATATACAGACAGCAGCAAATAACCAAGAGAGAAAAAAATATTATTTTTAAGCTTTTTTCGTCTTAGACAATTGTATTGACTATTTCTTTAATTTAAAAAAAAAAAAAAAGAGAGGTTTGAAACTTTAAGAATCTGTGATTGTGGGATTTGGTAAGCATCAGATTTATTAATAAAATTTTAAATTGTATTAGTAACACGCTTAGGCTATTATATATTTCACTCCTGATAAAACCTGAAGATCTTGGACGGGAACAAATTATATTTACGCCAACATATGTGAGGCATGTCTTGTCTGAAAAAAAAAGTTTTTGTATTTTTAGAATTATATTTATTAAAAAATAAAAAATAAATCATATGCTTTTTGTTTGTAAATCTGTAAATAAAGGTTTTCACGCCACCGGTCAAACCCGCTCGGTTCTGTAAACCGGATGAACCTGAACGATTCATCTGAACGATTCGAATCAAAAGAACGACTCGTTTACGTTTATCACAATTCTATGTTGTTTCATTCGAAAATGTGTCTCGTTTAGGAACAATAAATACGTTTCGATTGCCATTCATGTTGAAAAAGCAGAAAATTAATTCTGAAAATGAAAATTAAGGAGTTTTAAGTTATTTGAATTAAGCAAAAATTAAAAAACGATAAAAGTATGAACTGTAGAAACACACCTCAAAATGTGTTGAGCTCCCTAAATGAAAAATCCACTGGAGATCCAAACATGTCCCAACCTCCAGACTGCAGAAAACAATTAAAAACTACAAATTGAAATACGATGTAAAAGTACAAAAACTCATTAATCTTTAAAAGAAGATTAACTTAAGGCCATAAAAATGTTTATTTATATACAATGGCAATTAAAATGTAAACCCAAAATAAATTAGTAATTTTAAAAATTATCGTAAATTCTTTACTCTTAGCAACTTTTGGTTCAGCACGGGCGGACCCCGACAAAGTTACTATGGAAACCATTGGAACAGCATAGCATTCTGGGAGATGTAGTTCATTCGTTTTTCGGGCTGTTTCTTTACACTTTCTTTGTCTGTTTCATCATTAGACATGGCTATAAACGTTATCATTTCAAACCTCTAAAACTATAAGTGGAATATATTACTTTTCAGCGTTTCATAACGACAGCAAAAAGCGTAGACTTTTGAAAAACTTCCTACAGGGGCGTCGCGGAAGAAGCTGCGTTCTCATTGGCTACTTTGATTCGAGTCAGCCAATGAGAACGGAGCTTTGCGTCATCACGTAACGACCAATAGCCGTTCAGATACAGTCAACGCGGTGTGAATTTGAATTTGAAAACGTTTCAGTCGATGTTTCGATGTGCTTCATCTCACCCTGAAATCACGGTAAAAAACATTTAATTCACTATTGTATAATAATTATATTCAGCGTTATATGAGGGCAGCGTTTATGCCTCGATGATATGTAACGTCATTACTTAAAAAAGCGAGAAAGTTAGCGGGCAAAATGTTAACCTACAAAGTAAACAAACAAATCAAAACACGCTAGACTTAACTTGCTGCAGATATTGTTATATTGCGTTTATTTAAACTTGATAACACTTTGGTAAGTTTATATAAAGGCTGTTGATATGCTCCATATTTTACAATATGTATGTGTTAGTGATTTAAATTTGATGTAAAACACATGTGATTATTTTATTACCATTAAAGTATATAAATGTTATATTGTATCCTTAGAAATGTTCACTTTGGCCTGTTATAGTATCTTTTTTTATCTAATAAGTGTAAACATTAAGCACAGTTGTTAGTCTGTGTGAACAGGACTGTGTCACTGAAGATTATACATCGATTTGTTTAATTTCTCCACTTTATTTTCTGTAGTATAATTCCAAATATGTTTTTTTATAGAGTCCACCATGAAGTTTAATATGAAAAAGGCGGGACCGCTCTTGGCATGGGTATGAGTGTCATCCAGTTTTGTTTTGTTTAATGTACTCAGAGATCTGACAAATAAATAGGTTGTTAGTCACGGTTATTTAGTCTGTTGACATGCTGGTTTATAGTCTCAATGTTTCTTCTATAAGATGCTTGACTTGTTCTTTTGACAGATGAACACCGTGTTCCCAGAGAAGCATGTCTGGGAGTTCGTTCCCATGAGAGATGGGATTCTGCTCCTGAAGATCTGCTTCAGACTGTGAGTTGATATTTTGAGACTCTTTATAACCCTTTATAACTAGCACTAACCCGGTTTGCATCTGACGAATGCTTTATCTGCTACTTTAGAAGGGGCACGGAGAACACCGCGGATTTTAAGACTTTATCCCTTTACGAGAAAGTGGAAATCATTTTCAGTGTTTTGCATGGTGAGTTTCAAAATGTTGTCTTTTTATTATTTGAGGCATATGTTCTGCATCTCTGGCTTTGCATCAGCTGTCATATATAATAAAGCTTGATTGGACACTTTATGAAATTAATGAGAAAAGCTTTAGTAGTGACAAATTATGCTCTGTTTACAGTATTTGTTGCATAATGTTGATTAACACAGAATATACTTTATATTTTGTAATATTCTCACCTGTCATGACCATGTCCTTTAACATTTGCATGATATGCAACATACAGCAAGTTTTTTTTTTTACATACATATATATATATGTATATATATATATATATATAAAATGTGTGTGTGTGTTTTTGTATGCTTAAAGTATATAAATGTTCCTATTTTAAAGATAATGTTTCCTTGCTTAAAACTTCTGTCTTGCATGTGCAGATGATTTTCACCTCACCGAAAGACAAAGTTCCCTCATCTTACAGAAGATCAGTGGAGGGATTGACCTGGAGCTTCAGCTCGCTAAGGTATAAATTTGTGCTCTAAATCAGGGGTTTTCAAACTAAATAAATAACAAAAACATAAAATAATGAAAATCATTATAAAATGATGTCAAAGTAAATGCATTAAAATGGATTATAAAATGACTTAAAATTAAGTAGTAATAGGTGAAAATAAGTTATAAAATTACATTAAGCGATACATTAATATTATTATAATAAATTAACAATGCTTTTAAACAATAATTGGGATGGGCGATTGCATGAGTGATCATATTTGGGGTCTGTGGTATCAAAAAGATTGTAAACCCATTGAAAATTATTGTATTTATGCTGCATGTGTGGAAATGTTTTTGCATAACAAAAACGAAATCGTCTCATTACATACTCGCATGTTGTCAAGCTTTAATAACAAAGCCACATTAAAGTGGTTCATATGACTGACTTATTCTCCTGTATTCTAAGTTTTCTGAAGCTTTGTATGAGGAACAGACCACGATTTAAGAGTTCTCTAAATTTTTGTGACTGTGGTCACTTGTACCAAGCTTATTTCTTGGATGAATTATTATTATTCACTTATTTGTGTTAATGTATGTGTGCAGGTGGCGCTTTTGCTTTGTTACTGCGCTTTTAAAAAAGGCATTCTGCTTCCAATGGATACAAATGTAGAGGTGAGTGTTTACTAATGACAGCATTCTGTCACTTACTAGTTGCTTTGTTTTTCTTAGCTCCATATCTTATTGTCACTCTCTAACATAGGTTCTTATTTAACTCTCTTTCTCTGTCTGTGTCAGTCGGAAGTTACATCCATGTTTGGTTTTGTAAAAGATGATGCTGATGGTCTGTCTTTAGAGGAAGGCCTAGATCAGTTTCTAGCCCAAGACTGTAAGTAGTCGCATTGTTTAGTGAATTGGATAGTTAAATTAAATCTATGCTCGTCTGTTAATCATCTATCTCTCACATGCGTGCTCTCTGTAGCTTTTATGAACGTTGTGAACTCTAGCAGCGGAAGCAGCGGCAGCTCGCTGTTATACACCGATGACGAGTCTCCGATCGTAGGCCGGTTTCAACGGCCTCCCAGAGTTCAGTTTCAAGAGCTTTGTACAGTGGCTTCCAGCTCAGACGGGTCAGTGTGTGTGTGTGTGTGTGTGTGTGTGTGTGTGGTTTGTTTTTGTTGCTAAAGGACAAAGCAGCTTCTTGACTAAAACCATCAAAAAGGTTAAACGAGTCACTGCTTTAAAAGTAATTGTTTGGTGACAAGTACAGCAATGCTAATAGAAAATGCATTTGTTTACATTAAAATCAGCATTTTGTTGATTAATATAACTGACTTTTTATATGTTCAAATATAAATGAATATTCTGGGTTTATAATGTTGCTCATAATATCGAATACCACAAAAATGAATTTTTCCACTTTTTCTTTCCTTGTTTTTTAATTCACCCCAAAATTAACAAAGTAAATTAATTAAAATAAATTTGTAAACGTAAAAACTTTTTTATGCGCAAAGTTATATACATTTTACAACTTTTTTTTCAGTGAAAATGCAATGGCGTAAATACTGTAAAAATGATTTAAACATGATTGCAGATCAAATATTATGTTTCTAAGTTTTAACAACAGAATTTATCTAAGAATGTATCTTATTAATCGTTTTCATAAACTTTCTGCTTTTAAATCCTTCAAAATTGGTCCCATTCACTCCCATTATGAATGCCTTGCCATAACCTTGATTTATTTTTCCATTAAATAAAAAAAGCATGTTTTTGTGGTAATCAACATAAACTGCACACATGCACAGATTAAGCACAACTCAATGAAAGAATAGTATTTTAAGCTTGAAATATTCACTTATTTTTGGAATATTTTGCTTTCAGGAAAGACAGAAATGTTGCTTGATGTTGGAAACATGTAGAGTTGCATATGATTGTTTACTGAATGATAAATTCCCAAATAATACCCTTACATTCTTGATCTCTCCAGCTCTCCAATGCAGGATGTTATGAGCACGCCGCATTTCCAGCTGAAGAGACTCCGGAAAGAATTGGCACATGAGGGAGACGTGAGAGACGAGCTGGAGAAAGAACTGGCCGATCAGATCAGCATCATCTCAGAGAAGGGTACAAAAGATCTCCCCATCCATCACCATGTTTCTGGAGTGGAGTGAATGAGACGTAATGTGGTGGTCTGGTATGAACTGGTTGAACTTTTCTCTCTCTTCTGCACACAGAGGGTGTGATTTCGCAGTTACAGCACAGGGTGGAGCGAATGCTGCGGGAACAAGGAGAGCTGGAGAAGGACCATAAAGATGCACTGCTGGAGCTCCAGGAGAAGAACGAGAGGTGAGGTGCACTAAAGCAATAAATTTAGGTTTCTAGTATTTAATTGAAATAAAAAAGTGACTTTTTTTCTTGTGCAGTCTTCTTCACCGAGTGCATGAGGTTCTAAAGCAATGCCAAGACTTAAAAACAGACAACTCCCAAAAAGAGAGAAAGATTGATGAACTGACAGAGGAGAACGGAGCACTTACTGCACAGGTGAGATACTGTTTCCTTGTTTTGAACTCCTGCTTAAAATAATGTTCAGATCAGATCATTTTCACCTGTCTCTGGTCCCATCAGGTGCGAAATGTCCTCGCGCAGCTGGCAAGAGCTGAGGAGGAAGTTGCCAAACTCACGCTGGCTCACGAATCTGCACAGACCGAGTGGAAGAGCAGAAAAGAGTTTCTGGAGAAGGAGCTGAATGAGGCCGTCACGCACAAGGTAGATCATTTCTTACATATTGGAACGCATTTTTACTCTTATCATGTTCTGTATTCTTTGTGCTCTCTGGTATTAATCTGTGTTCTGTTTTCATTTGGTTCTCTTCGTGCAGGAGAGTCTGAGTGAGCAAGTTCAGATACTTCAGGGAAAGATCTCCGTTCTGGAGGATGAACTACAGAGAGCTCAATCTCAAGAGAAAGGAGAGGTTTTGGGGCCCATCATGGAGGTGAGGTGTTCTGTCTATCTGTAAATTTCTTTAAATATATATATATTTTTTTGACAAATTTTTATATTTTTATTTATAGTTATTAGTTTTCTGCACTTTAGTTTGATGTTGCAGAAAGAGTGCATTCACAATGTGACTGTTACTTAAGTTCATTTGCATCACAAAATTTAATGTGTAATATTATGGTTACGTTGTTGCAAATCTGACTTATTAGTAAAGCAAGGAATAATTGACTCCGGGCCGTTGAATTATTAGAAAAATTATGCACACTCCGCTTCGCGTCGTGGCCGCATCACCACCTCGGGTGTGCATTATTTTTCTAATAATTCAACGGCCCGGAGTCAATTATTCCACTTATACAATGGTTACCACACCCCAAGACATCAATCAGATTATATATTTAAAGGGATTCATCTGGTTTTTGTACTTAAATGCTATTGTGAGTAGGATTATTTCTTCCGCATCTCGTCCAATGCCTCTTTTGCTGGTTCCAAAACGTCATTTTAAAGCTGCTAATGGAGGCTTGAGCCGTTGATAGCGTTCTACTGCAGTTATAAATGAAGTTATTAGAAAGAGCGAGAGAGACAGAGACACACAGAGAAAGAGCAAGAAAGAGAGAGCTTGTGTGAATTAGGCTTTCTCTGTGCGTCCCTCAACAGTGTTCTGCAGCAGTGTCTCTAAACAGCGCTACCTTGCTAGTGAGAGATGTCATGTGTATTTACTTTGGGAAAATCGTATGTCAAGTTGTTGGTTTTTTTTAGTCCTGTAATTTCCGTTATTACAGTTTTAATATGCAAAGTGATATGGAACTGTAATGCGGTCAAGAGAGCTGCCTGGAACTACGTTCGCCGTGCGTTTCCCAGAAAATAATTGCACACCTCAGGACGTTCGTCAGCCAATGAGATTCAAGCATTCAATGGCCCCCGTAGTATAAACAATAATAATCACTATACTGGGGCGTTTGGACCCACACAGACCACAGGGTGAGCACCCCCTGCTGGCTTCACTAACACCTCATCCAGCAGCAACCTAGTTTTCCCAGGAGGTCTCCCATCCAGTTACTGATCAGGCTCAACCCTGCTTAGCTTCAGTGGGTAACCAGTCTTGGGCTACAGGGTGATTTGGCTGCTGGCTAAATAAGGTTAACGTGACCTAACATTGCCAATACTTCTACAGCATTTACCAATCGGACTAATTTCTAGTCAATTATTATTTTTTTCTAGTCACTTCATTAACTGTATGTTTTCATTATAATCATTTATTAATCATCGTTAAGATGCACATTTTTCACATTGTCTGCAATATCAAACAAAATTTGTTATTAAACATTTTCATCAGTAATTAGCTCTGCCTTTAAAATACAAGACGGTAGCACAGAGTCTGTAGTTCACATCATGTTCTAGCAGTACCCATACATGGATTCACTGTGAAATGAGAAATATTATACGATACAACAGTTTAATTCTGAGCTGAAAACATCTTACTGGAGTTGTCTAGTTTTGACTAACATTTATCTCTTTTGATTTTCTCAGTGGGAGAAGCTTAAACAGGAGTTGGCAGATCTGACTCTTAAACTCGCTCAGCTTCAGGATACTATTTCCTGTCTTGAGAAGGAGAAGGCAGAAGTTGAGGCTTTGCTGGCTGAGGAGAGAGGCTCTTTTGAAAAGGAAACCAAAAGACTCCAAATGGTGGTGTTCGATCTAGAACAGTCCATCAATAGCATCCGTTTGGAGAGAGAAACACTGCAGGAGGCTTTACGGACACAGAAGGAAATGCTCACCATACAGATATCAGCTCTGGAAAGTGACGTTTCTCGCCTGCAACAGGTGGAAGTACAGTTGACAGCAGAGATCAAAATCTCTGCAGACCTTCGCCAACAGAGAGAGGAGCTGGAGGGGAAGGTAGCCTCTTTAGATAAGATGGTTCATGCGTTGCATGCTGAGATCCAGGGTCTGGAAGTGCAAAGAGCATCACAGCAGGATGCTCTAAACGCCCTTATTGTTGACTTACAAAGTGCCAGAGCCACAGTTCAAGATTATGAGAAGAAGCTGGAAGAGCAACAGAAAGTGGTGCAAGAAAATGAATCCCTGAAAAAGAAGGCATGCACATTGCAGCAAGGTCTTGATGAGCATCTGCAATCCATTGGAGACCTCCAGGAGCAAATAAATATTCTCAGACAGGAGAAAACAGAGGAGGAGAACAAGGTTAGTCAGGCTTTGACCAAAATCAAGAGCCTCCAAACACAGATTCTGGATCTGTCCCAACAGATTTCCCTAAAAGATGAAGAAATCAGAAATCTGAAGAGTGAGTATGACAATGTAGGTCACGAGCTGAAGCTTGTTAAGGAACAAAATATTGAAATAAATGAAATGATCAAATCAAATCGCAAAGAGCATGAGGACACTGTTAAGAAACTTCAGCAAGAGCTTGACTCTGCTTCTTCAATTGCTTCAGAAAAGCAAGAAGAAATGCTGGTTTTGTCAGTGGAGGTAACAACTCTTAAAGAGCAGATCTGCCGTTACAGTGAAAATGAAGTGCAGAAACAGAAAGAATTGTCTGTTTTAGAGGGACAACACAATGTGTTGAAGGAAAACATGACTTCTATTCAGAACCAGTTGGCTGAGGTGACAGCTACAGCTTCACAGAAGGAATCTGAGCTCCACTTGCTTCAACAGGAGCTTCGTCATCAAGAAACCCTGAGAGAAAAAGCTCAGGAGCTTGAGAAAGCCAGACGTGAGGAGCTTGAGAGGACTGTGAGTGAGCTTCAGGCCACAATCCTGGAGGTAACCTCTCTTGCCTCAGAGAGAGAAGCTTGTCTGAGTTCTCTTCAAGATGAGATGAAGGATCAACAATTAAGAGCCAAACAGTGTGAAGATGATCTACGCAATGAGCTGATGGAGAAGATTGGAAATCTGCAGGAACTACTAAATACTGCCAATCATGATGCTGCGGACAAAGACCATCTTCTGCAGTCTTTAAATCAGAAGCTGAAGCAGGTGGAATTGCTCTGCCAACAAAAAGAGAAAGATGTTGATGAGGTTGATTAATGAGATGAAGAAATGGAAGGGAGGATTGTTGAGGAGGATTATTGAGCTGGATGAGTGACTGGATAATTTAGAAATGATGAGAAATGAAAGAGACCATCTGTCCACTCAGGTATCATCTCTCCAAGAAGAAATCTGCCGTTCCCAACAAGAAATGTCTGTGTTACAGGCTGATTACAATGTTTTGAAGGAAAACCTGTCTGCTCTTCAGAACCAGTTGGTGGAGGTGACAAATACAGCTTCCCAAAAGGAATCTGAACTCCTCTTGCTTCAACAGGAGCTTTCCCATCAAGCGACCTTAAGAGAAAAAGCTCTGGAGCTTGAGGCAGTCAAGCGTGAAGAGTTTGAGAAAAAGGTGAGTGAGCTTCAGGCCAAAATTGTAGAGGTCTCCACTCTTGCCTCTCAGAGAGAGGCTCAAGTAATTTCCCTTCAAAATGAGATGAAGGATCAACAATCGCGTGCCAAAGAGTCTGAAGATGATCTTCGCAGAGAATTGGAGCAGAAGGTTGGCACACTACAAGGAGAACTGGATACAGTCAATCGTTGTGCTGTGGATAAAGACAAACTGCTGGGCTCTTTGGATCAAAAGCTCAAAGAGATGGAAGGGCTTTTCCTTCAAAAAGAGAAAGACGTCCTTGAAATGCATCAGGCAAAGGAGGAACTGGAGAAGAGGATTGTTGAGCTACATGTTGAGACGCAACAGCTTTCTGAGTGCCAGCAGAATTTGGAAAAATTAAGCAAGGAAAGAGACCACTTGTCAACGGAAGTAACTTCTCTTAAAGAGGAAATTCATGGCTACCAGGACACTGAAGTGCAGAAGGAACAGGTGATATCCGTTTTAGAGGTTGAACGCAACATGTTAAAGGAGAACATGGCTGTCCTTGAGAAAAAGTTGGTGGAGGAAACAACTGCAGCTTCACAGAAACATTCTGAACTTGTCTTGCTTCAAGACAAACTTCACCAGCAAGAGAGCCTTAGAGAAAAGGCTCGGGAGCTTGAGACTGCCAAGCGTGAGGAACTTGAGATAACGGTTAATGAACTTCAAGCTAAAATCCTAGAGGTCTCCACCCTAGCCTCTGAGAGGGAGGCTTGTGTTAATTCTCTAAAAGAGCAGCTGACAGATCAGTTGAAGACTAAACAATCTGAAGATGATCTCCGCAAAGTGCTACAAGAGAAGGTTGAATCCCTTCAAGGACAACTGGAAACTGCCAGTCGAGACGTCTCAGACAAAGACCAACTTCTGGAGACTTTAGATCAGAAGCTGAAGCAAATGGATCTGCTGTGCCAGCAAAAGGAGAAAGATGTCCATCAGGTAAAGGAGGACTTGGAGAAGAAGATTGGCGAGCTTGTTGTTGAGAAACAACAGCTGGTAGAGTGCCAGCAGAATTTGGAAACGGTGAGAAAGGAAAGAGACAGCCTGTCAACTGAAGTAACCTCACTCAAAGATGAAATCCGACATTTCCAGGAAAATGAAGTGCAGAAGCAACAGGAGATTTCTGTTTTAGAGGTTGAACGCAACACATTAAAGGAGAACCTGGCTACTTTCGAGACACAAGTGGCGGAGGTGACAACTACAGCTTCTCAGAAGGAGTCTGAGCTTCTGTTGCTTCAAAAGGAAGTTTGCGATCAAGAGAACTTTAAAGAAAAGGCTCAGGAGCTTGAGAAGGATGTAAGAGAACTTCAAGCTAAAATACTACAAGCCTCCAATCTTGACTCTGAGAGGGAAGCTCAAATAAGTTCTCTTAAAGATGAAATAAATGATCGGCAGTTAAGGGCCAAACAGTCTGAAGATGATCTCCGCAGAGTGCTTGAAGAAAAGATTACAACCCTACAGAGACAACTAGAAACTACCAGTTGTGACGTCTCAGACAAAGACCATCTTTTGCAGTCCTTGGATCAGAAGCTGAAACAGGTGGAACTGCTTTGCCAACAAAAGGAGAAAGATGTCCTTGAGATCCAGCACTCAAAGGAAGACCTGGAGAAGAAGATTGGTGAGCTTCTTGTTGAGAAACAACAAAAGCTGGAGGAGTACCAGCAGAATTTGGAAAATGTGAGAAAGGAAAGAGACAACCTATCAACACAAGTAACCTCACTCAAAGATGAAATCCGAAGTTACCAAGAAAGTGAAGTGCAGAAGCAACAGGTGATTTCTGTTTTAGAGGTTGAACACAACACATTGAAGGACAACCTGGTTGCTCTTAAGATGCAAGTGGCGGAGTTGACAACCACAGCTTCTCAGAAGGAATCTGAAGTTCAATTGCTTAAAAAGGAGGTTTGTGAGCAAGAGAACGTTAAAGAAAGGGCTCGGGAGCTTGAGAAGGATGTAAGTGCACTTCAGGCTAAAATACTAGAGATTTCCACTCTTGCCTCTGAAAGGGAAGCTCAAATAAGTTGTCTTAAAGATGAAATAAATGATCAGCAGTTAAGGGCTAAACAGTCTGAAGATGATCTCCGCAGAGTGCTGGAAAAGAAGATTGAAACCCTTCAGGGACAATTGGAAACTGGCAGTCGTGACGTCTCAGACAAAGACCAACTTCTTCAGACGTTGGATCAGAAGCTGAGGAAGATGGAACTGCTGTGCCAACAAAAGGAGAAAGATGTGATTGAGATCCAACACTCAAAGGAAGATCTGGAGAAGAGGATTGTTGAGCTTGATGCTGACAAACGTCAACTTGATGGGTTCCAGCAGAATATGGAGATGCTGAGGAAAGAAAGGGATCACCTGAGTTCTCTCAACCAGTCTGTCCAGAGGGAGTGTGACGCCTCCCAGAAGATTCGAGCTGAGCTGGAGTTGAAGGTAGAGGAGCAAAATGGCTCCATCCTTGCTCTTAAAAAGGTTTCCCAAAAGTGGGAGGAACAGAATCAGGAACTCCTGGAGCAGCTGAAGACAAAGTCGGAAGCAGTAGAGCACTACAAAGCACAGGTCTGTTTTGAATTAGATCTTTCTGTGTTTCTTTCATGAGTATTTGTTTCTGAGAATTTGTTTTGGACAACCTCCGGTTTGACATCACTTGCTGCCCTTCTTCAGGTGGAGAAGGCCAAGAATCACTACAACAGTAAAAAGCAACTGCTGGTGGAGGCTCAGGAGCTGAATAAAACTCTTGAGCACTCGTTGGAGGCCAGCAAGAAGGAAGTCAAAGCTCTAGAGATGGAACTGAAACTGACTCGCATGGAACTAGACCAGGCGAGCAACAAGGAGAAGAACCTTGCGACCAAAGTGAAAAGCTTGGAAGCACAAGTTAGTTTATCGTTTAATATTTAAACAATGTGGAAATGAGACCGAATCAAGCTTTGAATTTTGAGTTTCCCGTCCAGTTTCATGTCTAATTGTGTGCTTGTCATAGGTGGACTTTGCTGACAGGCAACTGCGAGAGCAAAAGATGATGATGACCAATGACAAAGAGAACATGAGACACAGAGATAGTCTGTACAACAGAGTCCAAGAGAAACCGCAGGACACCAGTACAGACAGCTTGGAGTTTGACCTGAACGATTCGCTCAATGCTAACAGGTAATGCATTGAACCCAATCATAAAAGCTTCTCGCATTGTATTCCAGGTAAATCATACAGTGTCATTGTACATTTTTTCTCAATTTGGCAGTCGTTCGTCAATACTGGGTGAATCCAGCACTCCACTGGTACGTAGTTCTGAGCGTTTGGCCGCTAAACGTCGTGCCTTGGGTGCTGAATCCCTGGAGACTCTCTACTTCACGCCTATGAGTCAACAAGGCAACAAGCGTAAAGGGGACCACAAAGATGCCTTTGAGCACAAACTAGAGTCCAGCATCACTTCCATTGGCGATCTTGTGGTTGACTCTGCAAAGAAGCTCACTGCTTCGGCTCGCAGGCATCGTACTACGCAGGCTATCAACATGGCTAAGGTAGGAAATGCACTGCCTCCTACTTGCCTTCTGCACTTTATTGTGTTAAAAAAAGTTATTTGTAAAGTAAGTCCCACCTTCCAAATTAGAGGCAATCGGTAAAATCACTGTCAGGTCTTCACATGAAACTTTGGCTGGACCAACCTGGAATATATGCTATTTTAAGCTATTTGAGCATAAGGAACAACATTTATGAGACCGTTCCTGTCAGGTGCTATTGCCGATAAGACAAAAAATATTTTTTCTTTTAAATGTGAGTTTGGCATGCATTTTATGAAATTATGCTCTTTCCACATTGAAGTAGATTGAAGTTGTATTTGCACGACTGAATATAGCTTCCCAAAGGGGTCCGGTAAATAAACTGTACAGATGTAATGACGCATCCCAAGCCAGTTGAAAATTAATAAAAATGTGACGATTCAAGTCAGTTGATATGTTAGATGAATCGCGATATAGTTGGGGGGTTGGGGTTTATATGAATGTCTGTCTGAGGGGAACTGACTGACCTCAGAAAAGTTTATGTGGTGTTTTCTTTTATTCTTGCCTCTGTATAATGCATATTAAAGTAGTTTTGAGTGCCACCTGCAGTCAGACAGTGAAACTGCGCTTTCATTCAGGTTTCAAAAATATACAGTTGAAACTTGCAAAGGTATGTGCAGCATTTTATCTGAGAAATAATAAAGACCTTTTTATTTATAATTTGCTGTAAAACTGTAAAAAAATCATATCAATTGTGAGTTGAGTGAATCGGTACATCCCTAATAAACTGATTTGTCTTAAAATGCTCTTTAACTACTAGCACTACTACTGTTTGTGGCTCCTAGATCAGGTCTCCTTTTTTTTTTTCTCTAGTACTGTGTAGCAAAAGTTCTAAAGCGTTTTTTGTTCTTTTATTCGTGCTTGTTTAGAAAACATCAGGCAGTGCTGAAGGCGATGAGTCGTTTTATAGTCTGCACTCTGCCCGATCTCAGCCCAACTTGGCAGTTCAGCATTCACGGCCGTTCTCCATGGACCTCTCGGAGGAAACTGCTGCAGCAACTTTATCAAAAGCAGACACCCTTCAGCGTCTACCTGGATATCGCAAAAGCACCGTGCACAATGTTGGTTTACCAGGAGGTGAAATTAGACTTCATTGCTTATGCAAAGATGCAAACACCTCACCTTTAGGTGACAACTCACTTTTCTGAGATCCAGATAGGTCACCTATGAGATTTGCTTAGATCCAATGAGAAAGTGTTTTATGGGGGAAGGTGTGGAGGGGGGTCTTACAAAGGTAAATAAAAAAACTGGGGCCACTTGCAGATTTGTCATAACTTTTTATATTCAGTTAAGGTAAACTGATCTTATTTGTATTGGAAAAGTAAGACCGATAACCACTTGGCAACTGCTAGTAAGTTTTGTATAGTATTTTGTTTTGTACTCTTTTACAAAAATTGCTCACCCTGATGTCGTTCCAAACTCATAAGACCTCCGTTCATCTTCAGAACACAAATTAAGATATTTTTGATGTATCCCGTAAGCTCTCTGACCCTCCCATAGACAGCAAGTGTCCTTAAACGATCAAGATCCAGAAACATAATCAGGGTTCAACCGTAAGTATATGAAGCTACGAGAATACTTTGTGTGCGAAAGAAAAAAAAAAAGTATGACTTTATTCAACAATTCGTCTCCTAAATATAGAGCTAAATTGTTGAATAAAGTTGTTTGTTTTTTTTTTTTGTTTTTTTCGCACAAAAAGTATTCTTGTAGCTTTGTATACTTACCATTGAACCCTGATTATGTTTCTGGATCTTGATCGTGCAAGGACACTATGCTGTCTTGTGTTCCTAAGATGAACGGAGGTCTTACGGGTTTGGAACAACATGAGGGTGAGTAATTAAAAACTATCCCTTTAATATAATAACTTATTATGTTTGTTGTGTAGCCACCAGTACGTTCTGTATTGGAGCAGAGAATGAACCTGAACATGCTCCAGACGACTGGATGCGCATCGCAGAACTGCAGTCGCGAAACAAAGCCTGTCTGCCTCACCTGAAGAGCAGCTACCCGCTGGAGTCCAGGGTAAGCTTGGAATAGTTTGCTTTTGCTGCATTGTTTGTAGAAGACCAGAGTCAAACTATCGTTCTGCCCCGACAGCCCAGTCTGGGACCCTCATTCACTATAACGGACGAGGACCTGCGAATGGGTGACCCAGGTGAGACGATCCGACGTGCATCCATGATGCCGGGTCAGATCCAGGAGTCCCTGAACAATCGCCGCTTCTCCCTTGCGCCAAGTTCGAGCCAGAGCTCTGCCAACTCCCAGCCCCAGCGCGCCACCATGTTGCCGGGTCAGATCCGGTCCAGCACCGCTGCTCACCGGGCCGCTCAACTCACAAAAACAAGCTCAAACCTGCGTGCTTCAGAAAATAAACGCAGCCCGCTGGCTCCCAAACGCCCCGGCTCTCAACTGCAAGACCCAGACACACCTGAGGTATGAGAAAACAAAAACCCCTGTTTAGACTAAATTAATGTTTATTTAAGGAAATATGAAGGGGCAAGTATTGATCCCAGTTGATTGGTTCTTCACGACAACCTTTAAAATAAAACGAAGGAAATGTGACACAAATATGATTATTGTACAATAGATTTTAATTCTAATATGATTAATACTCATAGTAATCTCCTAAAATTGTTCTTCGATGACACTTGTTTGCAAACAAACAAAACTAAACCAAAAGAATTGTTGTTAATTTTTAAATTATAAATTGTTAAATTTTTATTTGACCGAATTTTGAAAGATTAATCAAATTGTGAATGTCTGATGAACACAATTTTTTATGATAAATGATTATTAAATTATAAATCCAGAAAAATTTTAATGGACAACACTGAATTTATGGAAAAATAAAACATTTCATAGGGCCCTGTTATCATAAAAGATTAAAAAAATAATAATAATTCAGTGAATTAAATTATTTAGACATGCTTTCTGTTTATTAAATTTTAATTAAACCATTAAAAATAAAACCATTAAAAACCATTAAAAATAAAACCATTAAAACAAGTTTTAAATGGAAAAAAAATCACAGAATTTGGGAGAAATAAAAAGGTATTTGGGAACATACTGAACAATTAAAACTAAATCAGAAAAATTTAAATAGACCAAAAAAAAAGAGAGAGAGAATTTGGGAAAAAATAATTGCGAAAAAAAATGTATAGGACCAGAATTTAAACCAAACTAATAAACTGTAAATGTATGTAAAATGTAAAAGTGTTGTTCACAAGTAATGGTGTTTTCACAGATGAAGAAGCTGACAAGTTGCTTCCCGCGACCAATGACACCTAAAGGCATGTTCGGCAGCAGTCAAAACAGACCTCCAAAGTCGCCGGTAAGATACTTTTATTAGACGTCTGTGGTTGTTACTACCCTAGACTTTAAATAGGAGTAAATTTGCTTACTTACATTACATTTACATTTATGCATTTAGCAGACGCTTTTATCCAAAGCCACTTACGTGTTCCCTGGGAATCAAACCCACAACATTTGCACCCCTAGTTGTTGTTGTTAAAGAGTGCATTTCATAGAGTAACAATCGTTTTCTCTCACTCTTTCATCTGTAGGCCGATCGAAGGCAATCTGTGATGTTCACTGTTGTAAATACTCCAAAGAACAGCGGTCGTGGTGACAGCAGGCTGCAGCGCGGCCTCAACAAGCTGCGTAACAGCGCCCGCAAATCTCCCGCCGCGGCCAGTCGTGCCCTGCGTTCAACGGCGGCCGGCAGGTCTCCTCTGGACTCGACTCTGAGAAAGTCTCCCCGAAACAAATCCCCCAAATCCTCCAATGCCAAAAAGGTAAATAAACACTTCTGTGCAAGAAAACGCTCTCTGTAGTCATTCACCAAAACCATGTGGCTTTACTTATTAAATGATATGCAGTCCCAGATGGTAGAACATGCCATGATAAATATAGCCCAATGCTTTTAAAGTATGTTTTATTTATTTAAATTCCAATATTTGTGGTTAGAAATCACAGGTGTATTAAAAGCATTTGCTGTGTGTGTTTAGGATACACAGTGAGTCGCTCTGCTGATCTATGCCTAAGTATTTAACTGTATGTATCTGCTGTTATGTGTGGCAGTAATACTTAACACTGCTGGTGTCTTTCCACGGTGTGGGATTATTTCACTCTCCCTCTGGTGTTAAAGGAACAGTTCACCCAAACGTGAAAATTCGCTGAAGATTTACTCATTCCCATGCCTTCCAAGATGTAGATGAGTTTGTTTCTTCATCAGATTTGGAGGAATGTAGCATTGCATCAGTGTCTCAACTATGGATGCTCTGCAGTGAATGGGTGCCGTCAGAATGAGAGTCCAAACAGCTGATAATAACATCACAATAATCCACAAGTAATCCACACCACTCCAGTCCAGCAGTTAACGTCTGGATAAGACAAAAGCTGTGTTTGTAAAAAAAAAAAACAATCCATCATTAAGATGTTTTAACTTTAAATGGTCACTTCTGGACAACATATCCATAATCCATAATAATGCTTCCTCCAGTGGAAAAAGTCCATCACCTGTTGTCCTCACATTAAAATTGACCAAAATATTTATTTAGAAATGTTTTGGACCACTTTTATTTGAAATCAGTAATTGATCTGTGCACATTTCTCTCCAGAGTCAGACTAGATGACTTTTTCATTCGAGAGAACAATGTTATAGATAAACGAAATAACCAGAAAAAAAGTTTAAAGTAAAAAAACATCTTGATGATGGAGTTGTTTCTTACAAACACGCAGCTTTTATCTTCTCAAGACATTAACTGATGGACTGGAGTGCTGTGGATTATTGTGATGTTTTTATCAGTTGTTTGGACTCTCATTCTGACGGCACCCATTCACTCCAGAGCATCCATTGCTGAGACAGTGATGCAATGCTACATTTCTCCAAATCTGATGAAGAAACAAACTCCTCTACATCTTGGACGGCCTGAAAGGGAGTACATTTCCAGCAAATATTTGGGTGAACTATTCAGTTCACTAAAATGAACTGTGGCTTTGTGAGTCTGGTGGCCAGTATGACGTAATTTTATTTCATGAAATTCTGCTAAAAGGTCATTTTTATGGTAATCTTTGGATAGTACATTCAATGCAAAACATTATCAATTAAATGTACTTATTTTTTTTCGACTGAAGCAAATAGTTTCACAAAAGTCCGGCATCAGCCTTTTAATGCTTAGTCTTTTGTTTTTAAGCATTTGTTATTATATTATAAATATTAGATCAGTTACAACCAAATTAACAACATTTGAAGTTGTTGCACGGATGCACATCAATTAATTTCTATAGTTAATTGCTCAGCAAATGTAAACATCTAAACTCACCTTTTGCAGTGTGTCTATACTTGAGTTTCTCCATGTGTTTGTTTGCTCAGGGGTTTTTTGTGTGTGTGTGTGTTTACATCTTTTTTTTTTGCATGTGATTAACATAGTGGTCCATTAATATACATGCAAATAAAGGCTATGTAGAACAATATACATGATCTAGAAAAAAATCACAGTTCAGTTCTGTATAGTTCGCTGGTGGTCTCACTGCATTTCTGATCATTTGGTGTAAGTGTCTCACTTTCAAAATGTGATTTTTTTTTTTTTTTTTTTTTTTTTTTTTTTTTTTTTTTTTTTTTTTGCAATTTTAAGTTTTCTAACTTTGATTCTCATATGTATTTTAATGCATTGAATAATCTCCTGACTCCTCTTTCTTTCTCTCCTCAGATGAAGATCAGGATTAAGGTGTAAATTTGAGGATTTTTAACTCCAAAACCATCTGTGTCCTTTTCTTTTCTTTATTTGTTTTTCTTTTCTCTTTTCAAATAAATTATTGTTTTATTATGGGATGCAGTGGTCTTAATTACTGTCCTGTTTATGTAACTGGCTGTATAATATTTAAGTGTATTCCTTGTTCTGTAATAAAGTCTTTTATATCAAATCTTTGACCGTTTTTTCAGCTGTTGCTAAATAAAGCAGTTTATTGAGGTTTCTATCGAAAGTTAATATACATTAAGAGTGTTTGCAAAGTTTGGAAACAATGATTTTAGACTTTTTGTTTTTTTAAAAAATTAAAGCTATTCGAGTTTAATAAAGAATAAATTAGCTATATAAAGAGATGTATAATGTTTTACCTTTTTAAAAAATTTACAGCTGCAAGATATATTTTGGATGTTGGAGAACTCGGCTTGTATATTAAAATGTGAACAATTAAAGACATCGATATCTGTGAAAAATCTTTTAAGAATTGCCAGGAAAATTGAGATAATGCATGTACCAGTCAGATAAAATTTATGTTAATAGAATTGATGTGAAATGTGTTCAGTATCAGTTTATTATTATTATTATTATTAAAGGGATGATATTATTAGAAGCATTTGCATAGTTTAAGAACTTAAAATTCAATTCTATTAAGGTTTCAGATGATGAATTGTGAGTGTTCAAACTTTCGAATGATGAACTAATTTATGATTATTAATATATATATGATAGAAAAACATTGAAACTCCCAACCACTCCCGAGGATAATTGATGCTGTGTGTGATATATGTTTCTTGATTTTTACGGGTTTATTTATTTATTTATTTATTTATAAACATTTATTTTAAGAAGTTATAAACATTATTTTTTAAAATTAAGTTTCGGGAAATGAGTGTTTCCATTGGTCACGTAATTTATAATAACCAATGGACAGAGAGGAAGATTATTATTTTTTTTTTAACAGAGGAAGAAGACGTCATCCTATACATAAATTACTAATAAACGCCAGCTGCGACGTTTATTATCATTCTTGATGTGTTGTAGGCGACAAGACTACTAACCACAGGCCTGCTGTTTGACCATAAAATTACGGTAAACATCTCTCATTCTTTATTTTATATTATTCCTGCAGTTATTGATCGAAGATGAACCAAACTATCAGCCCATGCTCGCTTGAAGTTTGAAATCATAGATATTGATGTCTGAAACTCTCATAAGTTCGCGTTTCACGCTTTAAAGTGGAAAAGAGTCTTTAAATACCTAATATTGCTGTGCCTGTTAATTATAGAGTTTAGTTTTTCTCATGTTATAATTGCTGTTATGAATATTCAGTATTTACTTGTGCCTGCTGGTTGCCAGGTTTTCACAACAAAACTCAAAACAAGCGCAATCGCGTTTCGACTCGGGTTCCCCGGCAAAAAAAATCTTGTTCCGGGGGCTAAAATACAATTTTTTTTTAGCGGGGTTGTCCTGGTAAAATTTAATATTCACTCCAGTGGATAAGTATCACGTTATTGGGGTCACTTCAACCCGCGGCAACGGTGTCAAAGTATCCCAATTCTGCGGGAAAACAGCGGACTTGGCAACCCTGTCTGACTCGTCATATTAATGTCTCTTGTGTGTAAGCACGTGTCTTGTTTTCTGCCAGCTGTGCATTTGAATCAGATTTTGAGTATGTGATCCACTGTTATATTTGTTACAATCATAAAATATGACCCTGGACCACAAAATCAGTCAGAAGTAGCACGTATTTGTAGCAATAGCCAACAATACATTGTATGGGTCAAAATTATTTATTTTCTTTTATGGCAAAAATCATTAGGATATTAAGTAAAGATCATGTTCTATTAAGATATTTTGTAAATTTCCTACTGTAAATATTTCAAAACTAAATTTTTGATTAGTAATATGCATTGCTAAGAACTTAATTTGAACAACTTTAAAGGCAATTTTCTCAGTATTATTATTATTATCATTATTTTATTTTTATTTTTTTTGCACCCTCAGACTCCAGATTTTCAAATAGTTGTATCTCGGCCAAATATTGTCCTCCTAACAAACCACACATCAATGGAAAGCTTGCTTATTCAAATCTCAATTTAAAAAAATGTGACTGGATTTGAGGTCAAGGGTCACAGATGTATGTATCCATCAAAATCCACTTTCAGTGTCCTCGTTATCTATTTGAAGTGTCCATCATGCAGTTGAATGAGGTGAAGGAGGCAGCGCTGTTGTCGTGGGTGAGTCGACTCTGTCATCTTTTAATGTTTTGTAGCCTAACATTACGTTTAAACAGACATTTACGGTGACGGATGTTCTTCTGACAGATCAACAGTGTTTATCCTGAGGAGCCCTTTACCAAAATTATCCAGTTGATGGATGGCCTTCGACTCCTTAAGTTTGCCTACAGAGTGTGAGTTGTGATGGTTATGATAGAAATGCCTTTTCGTAACTTATTTTATAATTCCCTCAGTGTTTCTGACATTTGAATCTCAATGCATCACACTCGGATTGACGTAATAGTGACAGTATCCCTATTCTTTCTAACTACTTAACAAAGTGTATATTTTGCATTAAATGTTTTCTGTGTGTGTATATATATATATATATAATTACCGACGTTACGTTTTCATTCAAAAACATTGGTTTTAGTTTGTTAATGGATTGTTAATAGCTGTGACATAGAGTCTTGTACTTTTTGATTTTCAAATATTGTTTTTCTTCAAATCAAAGTTCGCAAGGCTGTGATTCAAATTTTTGCTTGTTAGTTCGGTGCATAGCTTGTTTGAATGATTTTTTTTTTTTAATGGCAGTGGTAAAAACTGAATGGAGGCCACTGAAAAAGTTTCACTACATTTATGGGTTTATTAAAAAGTTTCTCCTTTCTGCATTTCACTTGTTTTAATTTGTTTACTAGTCTAGTTTTACTAAACTTGGTGTTGTTCATTTGTAAGTCACTTTGGATGAAAGCATGTGTTAAATGTAAATGTAATGGTTAATGTGTGTCTTTGTTTGTAGGCAGGGGAAAGATTTCTGTGATGGTTTGCTGGTGTCACCATTTCCTAACGTGATGGAAATCATCTTCGGTATGCTACAGGGTGAGTATCAACTCCAGACTCTCCAAACCAGTCCTGAGTAACAGTGGGTCAGTGGATAAGATGCAGGGAGGAGGATGCAGGTTTGATTGTGTGGCCGAGCCGAGCCGAGCCGTGCTGTAGTCCTGTGTGGTGCTGGTTCCTGTTGAGGCATCGGGATCCCTGTGTGATGGTCGCACACACACACACGTTTGGATAAACTGCTGCTTACCTTTGTTTCCTTCTACATGCAGCTGACTTCCAGTTCAGCCCGAGACAGGCCTCCCTCATGTTGTGGAAAATCAGTCAGGGAGTCGAGCTGGAGCTTCAGCTGGCCAAGGTGCGCTCAGTGACGTGACACCATTTATGCTGGTATCTGCTTATGTAAATAATACACTGACCCTTGAAAGTCTTCTAAATTATCTACAAGATTTGCTGAAAAAAAAAACAAACTGTTGCACACAATCTACTACATGCCTTCTGTCCTCCAAGTTTTTTTTTTTGGTTCAGGTGTCTTTCTGCTGTGAAATATTTACTGATTTTTATGAAGTAAGCGTTAGAATAACTTTGTATTGTTACTGAGATTTCAAGATGATCACTAGGTTTACATAAATATCCATATTCTTCTTATTATTTTTTTATTTTTATTTTTAAAAGTATGAGCTCCATGTTCTCACTATATCATACTACATGAGCCATAAAAACCTGTTGTATTATTATAACGCATTATTACTAAAAAAAAAAAAAAAAAAAAAAACATATGCAAGCATTTGTTTTTAAGACTTTGTCTAAAGGTTGTAGAAACCTTTGAAATTTTTTTTTAAAAAGAACTTTCAATTTATTTAATGATTATGTTTTTCCCCCGTTTAAAACCATGGAAAAAAAGAAGTAAAAAAAAATAATGTTTGCAAAAACCAACAAATCAAAGTTTGCTTGGTAATGCCAGAAGGAAGTCATTTTTGGAATGGTTGAATCACAAGAAGCTTTTTTAACATTAAATTCATTTACCTTTATTTGGAAACCCTTTCAAAATAAGACTTACTTGCATGTATTCAAGATAATAAATTTAGAAAAACATTTCTTAAATATAATTTAGATTTTTTCAAAAACAATACTTGGAGAATGTGTTTTAAAAACACTTTCCGTTTTTTCCCCACATTGGAAAAAATACATTTAAATGTGCACTTTTAGTGTTGTGTTGGTAAAAAAAAAAAAAAAAAAACTACTGTGTGTGTGTGTGTACAGGTGATCCTTGTTCTTTGTTATTGTGGTTTTAAAACATACAACATGGTGCCGTTGGACACAAAGTCAGGGGTGAGTGATCAGTACTGACCGACAGTTCTGTGACGTCTGTGCATGTTCTGATCATTCTCTCTCTCTGTGTTTCTGTGTCAGTTGATGATCGCATCCATGTTTCACTTCATAGAAGATGATGCTGATGGTCTGTCCTTAGACGGAGGCCTAGACAGATTCCTCACCAAAGCCTGTAAGCAGCCACATGATCACATTTGGTAACTTACTGCCTGTAAAACAACTTTGAGTTGATGCAAGTCTTCTGAAGAAATCTTGTTTCTCTGCTTATACACTACAGTAGAAGTAATTTAATAAATCCAGTCCACATTCAGTTTTAAAACTGGGTATTGGATGCTGACATGGTGATGGTAATGTCTATGGATCTTCTTTCTGTCTTTCTCTCTAGCTGTCATGACTTTCTCCACCTCCAGCAGTGAGAACAGCTGCTGCTCGCCTTCGTACACTGATGACGAGTCCCCGATCTTCAGCCGAGTCCAGAACCCTCGCAGAGTTCAGTTTCAAGAGCATTTCTCAGTGGCCTGCAGCTCCGTCAGGTAGGTCCTGTTATAGTGTATATACTCCCACTCAAAAGCTTGGGGTCAGAAAGAAAGAAATTAATACCTTTATTTATCAAGGATGCATTTAATTAATCAAAAGATTTTAGCTTCAAATAAATGCTTTCTATTCATCAGTGAATCTTGAAAAATAAAATGCATCAGTTTCCACTAACACGCTCTCATCTTTGATCTCCAGCTCTCCAGTGCAGGATGTTATGAGCACGCCACAGTTGTTGAAGAGACTTCAGGAAGTATTGGCACGTGAGGGAGAGCTCAAGAAAGAATTGACCAATCCAATCAGCATCAATTTAGAGAAAGGTTTCCTTTATTCTGCCTTGAGTGAATGAGAGAAGCTGTCGTGCTCTGATATGATGTTGGTTGTATTTCTCTCTCTTCTGCACACAGAGGGTGTGATTTCGCAGTTACAGCACAGGGTGGAGCGGATGCTGCGGGAACAAGGAGAGCTGGAGAAGGACCATAAAGCTGCACTGCTGGAGCTCCAGGAGAAGAACGAGAGGTGAGGTGCACTAAAGGTCAAGTTTGGGTTTCCAGTAATTATTAAAAAAAAACCTTCTCCTGTAGTCTTATCCGCAGAGTGCATGAGGTTGTGAAGCAATGCCAAGACTTGAAAACCGAAAACACTGAGAAAAAGAAAATTATTGATGTACTAACAAAGGAGAACCAAACTTTTGCTGCTCAGGTGAGATACAATTTTTATTTATTTTTTTCTCCTTTCTGTTTTGCTAACTTGTTTAAAACCAGCATTGAGGTGAATAGGGATGACTAGGAGTGATGCTTAAAAAATAAAACGAAGGAATCAGTTATCAATGAAATAATGCAATATATGGACAATGAATGGACAATGGATTTGAAATTGATAGATGTATTTAAAACTTTTAATTCATGCTTTAAAATTTAATTAAATTAAAAAGTACTGTTTTTTTTTTAATTGTAAAACCATAAAAATTGCAATTTAATCCTTTTTATTTATTTCATGATTTAAATTAAGGCTTTCATTTTGTTTTTTTTTAACTACATTTTATAACATGAATTAAATAAACAGGTTTAAATGTCTATTTATTTTTCAATTTAAAGACATTTGTTTAATAGTTTAATTTTTTTATTAACATATTAGACCATTTGAAGTTTCTTTTTTCATAAAGAAATTGAATTGAAAAATGCATTTAAATGGTTTAATTAGTTTTAAACATGATTTTTGTAACATGATTTAAATATTTTGAAATGTCTATTAAATTTCTCGTTATTATAAATCTCTCTCTCTCTCTCTCTCTCTCTCTCTCTCAAAAGCTTCATAACTCAAATCTGGATTTGTCCGAACAGATTTCCCTAAAGGATGAAGAAATCTCAAATTTGAGGAACAAGTATGACACTCTAAACCATGAGCCGAAGCTTGTGAAGGAACAAAATATTGAATTAAAAGAAGTGATCAAATCAAATTGCCAAGTGCACGAGGACACTGTTAAGAAACTTCAGCAAGAGCTTGACTCTGCTTCTTCAGTTGCTTCAGAAAAACAAGAAGAACTGCTGGTTCTGTCAGTGGAGGTAACATCTCTTAAAGAGCAGATCTGCCGTTACAGTGAAAATGAAGTGCGGAAACGACAAGAACTGTCTGTTTTAGAGGCACAACACGATGTGTTGAAGGAAAAATTGACGTCTCTACAGAATCAGTTGGCCGAAGTGAAGGAATCTGAGCTTAAACGGGAGCTTTGCCATCAAACAATGCTAAGAGAAAAAGCTCAGGAGCTCGAGAGGACTGTGAGGGAGCATCATACTGAAATCTCCGCTCTTGCCTCGGAGAGAGATGCTCAAATAAGTTCTCTTAAAGCTGAAATAAACTATCAACAGCTGAGATCCGAGAGGCTTCGAGCTCAGCTGGAACTGAAGGTGGAAAAGCAAAACAGCTCTATTCTTGCTCTTAAAAACATGGCTCGACAGTGGGAGCAGCAGAACGAGGAGCTCCTGGAGAAGCTGAAGATCATGTTCACACAGTTACAGCATTACAGCGGTAAAAACAAGGAGGCGTTGGAGATGAACAAAACTCTTGTGAACTCCCTGCAGGCCAGCAGGAGAGACGTGAGAGATCTTCAGATGGAAAGAGACCAGACGAAGGCCAAAGTCAAAAGCTTGGAGGCTCGGGTTGGTTTACAAAGACTCCTACGGTCTTTTTGAGGTTTCAGTGTAGTTTCATGTGCAGCTGTGTTTGTTTCAGTTGAACTTCGCTGAAAGGCATCTGGAAGGGTGGAGGAAGATGACCGAGGACAGTGAGGATGTGAGATGCAGGGAAACACAGCAGGACACCAGCTACGACAGCTTTGAGCTGAACGATTCATTTAAAGCTAATGCACATGATATGCCTGGTATCGCAGTGGAGGATAAACCTGAGCATACTGCAGATGACTGGATGCGTGTCGCAGAACTACAGGCTCGAAACAAAGCCTGTCTGCCTCACATGAAGAGCAGCTACCCGCTGGAGTCCAGGGTGAGCGTACCTGCCAGCGTCTGTGCTTTTCTGCTGCTTTGATTTTACAGAAATACAGGTTTGATTCTGGCCTGTTTTGTGACTCACATTTCTCATATTTCTAATGTTTTTTCACTTAATTAAACCTCTTTTCTTAAGACACTGGACCAGATCACTTCCATTTTACAATAAACACTTAAAGGGATAGTTCACCCAAACATTAAAATTCTGTCTTTAATTACTCACCCTCATGTTGTTTCAAACCATGAGACCTTCGTTCATCTTCAGAACACAAATTAAGATATTTTTGATGAAAACCGAGAGCTTTCTGACCCTCCATAGACAGCAAGGGTAACACCACGATCAAGCATAGAAATGTAGTAAGGACATTGTTAAAATAGTCCATGTGGCATCAGTGGTTCAACTGTACTTTAATGAAGCTACAAGAATACTTATTGTGCACAAAGAAAACAAACAATTTTATTCAACAATTCTATAGAGATTTTTTTTCAGTGAGGGTTCACTGAATTTGAGAGAAAATGTGAAAAGTTATTATGAAAAATGTTATTATTATTTATTTATGTATTTATTTTTTTGCTTGAATGTTCTATATAACAAATAGGTCACATTTCTTTCAAACCTGGGGTGCACTTTTTTTTGAGGTGGGGCAATGTGGGGTGGGGCAATATTTATTTTAAAAATGATTTTAAATTACTCATTTGTATTTTGTATTTTTGTTTTTTAGTTTTTTTTTTTTTGTTCTCTCCCCACACTGGGTTCTGTGGGTCTACTGAATCTTGTAATGTATTTAATTTGTTCATTTATATTTTATTTCTTTATTTATTTGTAATGTATCCATGCATTTTTTTTAAATGCATTTTGCTTTAAAAACCTAACACTTTTTTTCCACACAATATAAATGAGTATTAATGTGTAGCTGTTGATTTAATGGCAAAGTAATATTATGCAAACTATACCACTATGAATGTGCTTTTATTTATATAATATAATATAATATATAATGTGTGTGTATGTTTTTTATTTTTTGTATTTGATCACATGTTAAGTTGGTGTGGTATTTTTTTTGGTGTTGTATATTTGTATACATTGCATGGGTCGACATTATAGATTTTTCTTTTATGCCAAAAATCATTAGGATATTAAGTAACGATCATGTTCCATGAAGATCTTTTGTACATTTCCTACCGAAAATATATCAAAACGTAATTTTTGATTAGTAATATGCATTGCTAAGAATTAATTTTTACAACTTTAAAGGTGATTTTCTCAGTATTTATTTTAGATTTTTTTTTTTTTTTTTTTTTTTTTTTTTTTGCTCCCTCATATTCCAGATTTTCAAATAGACAGACAAATATTGTCCTCCTAACAAACCATACATCAATGGAAAGGTATTTTTTTTTTTTTTTTTTTTTTTTTTTTTTTTTTTTTTTTTCTTTTTTTTTTTTTTTTTTTTTTTTATAAAAAGTGACTCTTAAGACTGGGTTTGTGGTCCAGGGTGTGTGTGTATGTATATATATATAATATATATATATATGAGTGTGTATATATATATATATATATATATATATATATAATATATATATATATATATATATATATATATATATATATATATATATATATATCTTTGTTCAATTTATGATGTTAAGAACTAAATCATCCATTGGACTCCTTATTATAATCTTCTAATGTAGGTAACCTCCAATACATATGTAGCAGTTAAAAATAACTCTTTCCATCTACTTCTGTAGCCCACTGTGGGACTTCCCTCGTTCACATTAACGGATGAGGACCTACGGATGGGTGACCCGAAAGAGAGCATTCGCCGTGCAGCTTTACACTTGCATGAATCACAGACTCTCAGACAGCCGGGATCCCTGCTGCAGGACCTGAACACACCTGAGGTACGAACCGAAAACAACCCCGACCAATCAGATATGATCCTCAACAAAAAAACACATGCAGACTTATTTCTCAATATGCATTTTGTCTAATGATTCAATAAACCCTTCCTTTTTAAGAAATAGATATTTTGAGTTAAGTGTAATTGTGTAATTCTTTAGCAGCAGTACAGTGGCACAGGTGAGGCAAAGAAGTTGGCGAGCTGCATCTCTCGGACCGTGATGCTTAAGAGCAGGCATGCTTACAGACTCTCAAATGCTGAGGTATAGTAGTGTATATAAATGCTTTGTCTATCTATATACATGCATGCACATAATTTTTCTCCCCTACTCTTTTCATCTGAAGCGAAGGCAGTCTGTTATGTTCACCATTGTTAACACCCCAAAACCCCAAAGAGGTAGTTTGCTGCAGCGAGGCCTGAAGCGTCGTAAGGAGGCCTGTAAGTCTCCCACAGTGAGCAGTCGTGCCCTGCAGCCTGCGATGAGTGCCGCTAACAGCAGGTCGCCGCTCTCACTGAGAAAATGTCCTCGCAACAAGTCTCCAAAAAAGGTACAAACTGCATGACCCTCTCCTGGAGTTTGCTGTGATCCTGAACCAGGCTTCACTTGAGCTGGGAGTTTATCTGAGCAGTGTTAGACTAATGCACGGTGCACAGTTTCTGTGCTGAAATAGTGTTTTGTGTGTGTTTAGGGAGAGCAGGAGAACTAACTCGGCTGGTCATCTTTCCGGACTGTATGTATCTGCTGTTACGTGGCAATACGGTTTACTATTGTGTTTCATGAATTTTCTTAAACTCATTTCTTTTTCTCCACAGGTGAACATTTTAGTTTGTTTTCTGTTCACTGTGTAAATTGATTGAATATGTGTTTTGGAATAATGTATTTAAAATAAAAGATTTTTGTAACGTACTTGTGGTGGTGGTGTTGCATTTTGACCATCATAAAAAAAGAAAAGAAAAGAAAAGAAAGCATGGGTTTTTTAGTTTCTATGGGGATAATGTTTTACAGATGCATTTAGTTTTCCTATTTCTTACCTTTCCTTCCTTACTTTGATATATTTATACTTATTTTTAACTTATTTAATTTCAGAATTTTTTCTTTGTATTTTTTATTTTATTACTTTATCATGCATTTTTATTTTATACATACGTATACATTGTAAAAATAAATAAATAAAAAAATCCATAGGAAGGTTGCTGCAAAATTACATTTATGCAAAGCTTTATTACCGTAAATAAACCACAAATTTATAACATTTTTATTTATTTGCAAATCCCCTGTTTTTTTTTTTTTTTTTTTTTTTTGTGTGTGTTTTGTGTGTGTTTAGGGAGAGCAGGAGTAATAATAATAATAATAATAATAATAATAATAATATGTAATAATATGTATTTTAAAAAAAAAAAAACCTGGAGAACTAAAATGCGTTACAATTTTGCGCCGTCTTTTCCCATTCGCTACTGAAACGGAAAGTAAAAATGACGTCACCGGTCCGACCGGAAACGCGGAAGAGCTGTCAGCCAGGCAGTGGCTTTAACGGAGGACACATCTGAGGTCGTTTTAGGCCTTTTTTTAAAACTACATTCATCGAACAGACTTTATTTAAAGACAGTTTAACGCTAGAGCGCTGTTTTGGGTGAGTTTGTGTCGCTTTAGTTCACTAAGATATCGATATAGCTCATATTTTTCCTCAGGCCTCGAATTTCCTCCTGCGATAAAAGACTGTAATCGACATTTTTTTTCAGTTTCTCAGGTAGAAGCTGTGCTGTAACTGGTCTGTGAGGAGTCTACAACCGTCATCATGAGTAATTTTGGGGACGATAGTGATTCTGAAGTGGATCGGTGAGTGTCTTGAGGTTTTGACGGGTCGTTCTTGTTCAACCGGCCTGTTTTCCTCAGCGCTAGTTCTGCTAAACCGGGCTAGCTTAGTTATTTATTTGAGACTCCAGCCAGACCGGGTCTGAAGAGCAAGCTAAAGAAACTAAGAATGTCCTAAAATCAAAATAATTAAAAAAACAACAACTAGAAAGAATACACACGTAAATAGTAGCTGTAGCAGGTACTAAGTGACACTTAGTCTTACCGTGGTGTAATAGTTCAGATTTGTATCTAAAAACATCATAAACCGATCTGTCATGTCAGGATAGAAGCTTTGAGTAGTCGACTATTTAATATACTGTTTGTTTTTGTTTCTGTATTCCTGTAGTATATCATTTCAACATCATTCTCACCTTCAAGAATCATTCTGGTCCTAGTTTTGTTTGTCTCATTCCATTTTAAACCAGCAAACGTACATGTTCCTCAGTTTTTGAGAATTATAAATATGAGAAGATGCTCTTTCTCTTTTAATTTGAGAAGATCATTAGGATTATTGTGAGGAGACACACAATCTGACGGATCAAATATCAAGCCGCTTTATCAAAAAACATTCTTTCTGTCAGCGAAATCATTTGTTTTTTTTGGATTGAAATACAATATGTGTTTAAAGGAGCAGGGTCTTCTGGGTCCAGGCTTGCATGAACACTCGTGGTATGAATACGAAGATCTTACTTTGATTTTTAAGCATATTAGATTCCAGTGACTCTTCATGCAGTGGAGCGTTTTAAGTTGTGCTTTTTGACCTTTAGTTTCGTGCAGGGACTGCTGGGACGAGTCTCCATTTGTTGAAAGGTCTTCAAAGTAGACACATGCTTGTTTGCGCTGCTGTTACTTTGTTTCTGTTTTAATGTTATTTTAGATCATGACGGACCGGCCACCCAGCAGTTATGGCTCCATGCATAGTGATCATGAAGATGAAGAGGATGATGAATTTGAAGAACCTCCGCTCAAACTACCAGCGACAAGGTGTGGTTACATACAACAACTAGATACACGCACACAAACACACACACACACACACAAAAACACACAAGAAGTGAGTTGTGTTTTTGTTTATTATTATTATTATTAAATCAGATTAGGGCAAATTTTTCAATCAAATTACTTTACGTGTGGAAAATTGATTCATTTATTGTAAGTGATGTGAGAAGTAATTTTAATGTAATAGTTGTTGAAAGACGTATTTTATGCTCACCGAGCCTGCATTTATTTGATCGAAAATATAGTTAAAGCAATATAATAAAATGCTTTGAAATTAAATTTCAAAAATGTGATTTTTAAAATAAAATGTTTTCTTCTGTATGTAACTTTAAATGTGATTTATTTTTGTGATGCACAGCTGAAATTTTTGCATCATTCCAGTTTTGGTTAATTTATGTGTTTGCATCACGCGTGTGTATTTTCAGGGTCAGGCTTCACCGCTCCGATTCGCCAGAGACTGCGATTACTGAACGTACGAACACAAACCAGTCGAGCGTATACAACGATGGACTGGTCCTGAAACCACAGTCCTTCTTGTACGCACCAGAATCTCTCGCCCGATACAGGTAACTACATCCACACACACACACGCATGCATCTTAATGTTTCTGATGAAGTTATGCGGATAATGTTCACATTCCGTTTAATTCAGCATTAACAGAGAGCCGTCTGAGCCTCAGAGCGAGGTAAGGACAGAAGCAGCGATGGATGAAGAGCCGAACGACAGAGACTCGGAGATGAATGAGCGAGACACGCAGGAGCAGCAGAATGACAGCGCCGCGATGGAGGAGCAGGAGGAGCAGGCAGAGGCCACGAAAGAGGAGGATGATTTTGATGAAATTGTTGTAGGTTTCGAAGAACAGAAAGATCCTCCTCCTCCTCCTCCTCCTCCTCCTCCTCCGGAGGGCGTCGGCCTACAGTTTCAACACACACACCGCTCCCTCACCCTGCCCCACGTGCTAAGGGTCAGTAGATGTTTTTGTGTTCCTGTTGAGAGTCTTAGTCTTTGAGAAACTTAAAGCCTGACGTGAAATAATAGTTAGAAAAATCCTTGTGAAATGTATAAATCTGTAATGGCTTTTTTTGTGTTTATGTTGTGAGTTTTTATTTTTGAGACAGTTCTGTTTTTTGAAAATAACCGGAACCGTGAGCAATTTCTAAGTTTCGGTTCCGAAAACGGTTCTGGTGCGACACTTTTATTAGGGATGTGTTCTGTTTTTTGCTGGTGCTCTGAAGATTCGGCGTTTCCCGTAACGGATGTCACAAACCAAATAGCAGAAACGTCACCCTGCCTCTTTAATTACTGAGCACATTTTTTCTAAAGACGCACACTCCACAGGCACGCGCGCCGCGTCTTTAACTCTCGAATACATGTTTCCTACGACTGTACTGCACTCGCGTCTTTGATAACTGTGCACGTCGTTTTGTCTGACTGTACATGTACCGGCAGCACGCAGCACCTGCCGCCACTAAATTACATTATATTTGTCCCATATTGTCATTAATATACATACTGACTTCAACTTGGACCACTTGATAAATAGAATGCTATTTTTATGTAACAATGAGGGTTAGATTATTTAGTGTACAGGTTGTTTCAAGAGTGATAAACAAAGTGATAGAAAATATTTATTTTTATGTGTTTGTTAAAGTGGCGATATCCGAACTTGATCATTGCATCACAGCATCTCCTGACTGCATTATTATTTGTAAAATAGGTGATTTTATGGAGTGTGTGTATACATGGTTATAAGTATAACAGTTTATATTTCATTAATTTAGGGAAATGAGTGTCTCAGCCCTCAAGGGACTATTTGGCCAACCAGCTTATTCCTGATTGAAAAGCAAAATGTTATTGATAGTGTAAAAAACATTAACTTTGAAGCACATGCTGATTGATGGACTAGCATTACTCAACATTACTTACTTCCTCCTTGCAACTACATTCAGTGAAGGTAAAATAGTAAAAAAACATAATAATAGTTTATTTAAATAGAATCGGAACCAGAAAATTTGTATACTGTAATATATATGTTGAATTTTGACATTGACAACCTTTAAATTAAGTTGACAGTAAGTAATAAACAGTATTTGAGTATTGTGCTTTTTTCCTTACCACTATTTTTTTTTAATAGTAGTTTAATGATTTTAATGGAACCGGAATCGGAACCGGAATCGGAACCGGAACCGTTAGGCGGAACCGGAACTGGAAAATGTCTAACGTTTCCCAACCCTAGTAATGGCTCATGTAGTGTGATAGTGGGAATATGGAGCTTATAATTGAGGATAAAAAAACAACTATTTTATTAGATATTTGTATTATTTTGGTGCAGATGCTGATATTTATATGGAGGAAAAATAAGACAAGCTATCAGAATTTTATAACAATATAGCTATTTTAATATCAGTTGTCACTATATTTCCCCAAGATATGTCTTAGTAAGATGATATTTAAATGTTTAGCTTTATGATTTAAGAATCTGTTTAGTTTCTAAACGCATAATGCAATACAGTGATGATTTAGAGATGATATGTTTTAGTAAGATTATATTTAAAGACCATATTTGATACTCATAATTCAACATGATTTTACAAAAAAAGTTCTGTATAGATAATCAAGTAAACCAAATCAGTCCGGCGAGTGTTCATCTTGAAATATTAACAATATTAAAGTTATTCTTACATTTACTTCATAAAAATCAGTTAAGATTTCACAGCAGAAAGACAAGCTGAAAGTGGACACTTGTACGGTTAAACTAAAGGTCCTTGCACACACAGTTCATTTTATTTTCATCCTTTCTTATCAAAATGCTTGCTGCGGATGCTCGGAACTCAAAGTGCAATGACCTTTAGACTTTAATTTGCTAATAAAATAACAAATAATAAAATTAAAAATTAAAAGTCTAAACTATCAATGAGATGACTAAAGGCATGTCGTAGATTGTGCACAACAGGTTTTTCAGCAAAAGTTTTGTTCATTTTGAGGCCATGTACATGTCATTTTTAGAGAGCGAGGTGGCCAGAGGTTTATTTCTATATAAACCCGTGTTTGATACAGGATCCTTCGTGTGTTTTTTTTGTCTTTGTCTCATTCAGCAAATGGTGGGGTGTCTTTCCCAGCTCCATCCGGGAGATATCACCTATTTAAAGCGCTCTCTGAGTACTAACTGCAGATTCAAGAAGTACTACTCAAGGATTGCGGATCTTAATGACCCGCTGGATCTGGCTGATAAAATGATCGAGGTCTGCGGGCTGGGAGAAGCTCTGTATATGACCATACGAGGCATACAGAATGTCGGAAATGACAAACTGGCCGAATACCTGAGGAAGACCTGTAGAAGAGGTACAGCAGCTTCACACCTCACAGAAAACATCATTGTGATTCGTCTTTTTTTCTTTTTTTTTTTGGTCTCCATTTACAATAATACAATGTATTAAATCACTTATTTGATCCTAAAATGCTTATTGAGTTTCATGCACAATTTAAAAAAGGAACATGTTGATATTTTTTCAAAACTACCAAATGTTTAAAAAAAAATCCAAGATTTTAACACTTTAATTACCAAGTTCATAAATTATGTCACTTTGCAATCAAAAAATGTCGTTATAATGGAAGTCTTTTTTTCTTCTCATGTTTAACCCTTATGCGTTGTTGGGGATGTTTTCGTCCACTAGGGGGTAAAGTCTTATTTTGGCCACAACTTTCCCTGTGTTTCAGCAAATGGAATGATTTTTCGTGACAAATCTTATTTTGACACATATTTTGGGAAAATGCTTTGAAAATTTTCAAAAACTTAACAATACACTGTGGGCAATTTCACTACCCTTTTGTTATGTTCGTGGATAAAAACATCCACTAAATTAAACTGCTGTAAAAATGTATCAGATAAATGTTAAATATTTTTTTATCTATTTTTTGGCATAAGTCTTTTTATAGACTTCAGTATTGTTTAAAAATATCAAATGTTTTAAATATTTAATTATTTTGTTCATAAATTGTCACTTTGCAATCAAAAAATGTTGTTATAATGGAAGTCAATGGGGCAAAAACAGCCACGAACAATAAATGAGGGAGAAAAAAATAATATCTAATGCTGCACAAAAACTAAAAATGCATCAAAGCCAATGTTGTTACTAATCTTTGACATGCCCAAGAATGTAAGTTTTAAAAAAAAAAAAAAAAAATCCAGCCACAATTACTTTTATATTGAAAATAAGTAATTTTGTTTGGTTTTTCCCCCAAAATCAGTGACATCATTTATGAATGTGGCAATTAAAGAGTTAAAATCTTGGATTTTTTAAAAACATTTGGTAGTTTTGATCAGGACTGAGGTTGATTAATAGATTTATGCAAAAGAAATTGAAAAAAAATATTTATCTGATACATTTTTACAGCAGTTTAATTGAGAGGATGTTTTCATCCCGAACATAATGAAAGGGTAGTGAATTTGAACAAGGCACAAGGGTTAAAATGTTTGAATTATGTTATAAAAGTTTAGTCAGTTTCAGCAAAAATAAAATAATTTATAGTCTCTTTTGCTCATCTAGGCTGGAATAAAATATAATTTATAGATGATTCAAAGCTGAATTTTCAGCATCATTACTCCAGTCTTCAGCGTCACATGATCTTAAGAAATCATTCTAATATACTGATTTGTTGCTCAAGAAACATTTCTGATTATCATCAATATAAAAAACCGTTGTGCAGCTTCATATTGTATCGAAATTGTTATTTTGTGAAAAATGCATTGTATTCTTTGAATAGAAATTTCAAAACAAGAGCATTTCTTTGAAATGGAAATCTCTTGTAACATTGAAAATGTCTTTTACGTCCACTTTTGATCAATTTAATGCACCCTCGCTAAATAGGAGTTCATTTCTTTGGACTTTTAAACGATTTGTGACTCACTATAATGACTAAACCCGTCACATATGGAAAGAATAACATTTTTTAATATAGCAAAGTTCAATTTAGTATAGATTGTGGTGTAAAATATCTTCCTTTGTCTTTATATTCAGTCCCTGATTTGCTTTTGTTTTGTTTCTTTCCAGCCGTGTTGCAGCATGACCTGAAATTAGCCCACGACCTACGCTATTACTATCTCTACGAAGGCCGATGTCGTCCAGGTCGGCAGCGCTACATCAGCGACGTCTACGTCGAGCCCGTAACAGTCATCAGAGGCAGCAGGGAGCCCATCAACCTCGAGAATGAGGTCTACAAGATACCATACACGATCGAGGAGACCCAAATCAGGGCCGCCGACATCTTTCGGCCCCTTCCTCACGAACAGAAACCCATCCGTACGGTCATGATGACGGGAATTCCCGCCTGCGGTCTAACGGTGGCCGTGAATAAGTTCATCATTGATTGGATGGAGGAAAAAAACAATAAGGATTTTCAATTAGTCTTCCCTTTGCCAGCAAAAGAGCTCCACCTCGGGAAAGATGGAAATCTGAGCTTCCTAGAGATGCTCGGTAGCTTCTTCGCAGAAGCCGATGACATTAAATTCATCGAGAAGCCCGATTGCTTGAGTCTCTTCATCATTGACGCTTTAGAGCTTTGCAAACACAACCTGGACTTTAAAAACAATGAAGTTATCTCAAGCGCCAGGGTGAAAGCGCCGTTAGACGCCCTTCTCACCAGCTTAATAAAAGGCACGTTGCTTCCGAACGCTCGTGTTTGGATCACCAGCCATGTCACTGCCGCCCACCGTATTCCTCCGGAGCTAATCGACAGGTTTGTAGAGTTAAGAGGATTCACGGATGAGAAGAAGCAAGAGTACTTCACCAAGAGAACCACCAACGCTGAGCTCGGGAGGAAGGTTTATAACCACATGAAGCGCTCCAAAGCCCTTGAGATCATCTGCCACCTCCCTCTCTTCAGCTGGATGGTGGCGTTCATCTTCGAACGAGGCTTTCAAGATCCCGAGTACGGCAAACACCCACCTGGCATCACGACGTTTTATGCCCAGTTGATCGTCGTGCAGATGAACCGCTCGTTTGAGAAGTACCGCGGCTGCAACGTTGAGGCACAGAAGTGGAGGGATGAAGACAAGTCGTTTATTGAGATGATGGGGAAAATGTCATATCAGATGATTCTAGATGGACGGGACTGGTTCACGGTGGAAGATTTGGCCTCCGTCGACCTGACCTATGAAGATTTGCGCAGTCGCGATGAGTTAACCACTGAGGTCAGACGAAAGAACGACGACATTCACACTTGGATCTTCAAGTTTGTCCACATCACCGTTCAAGAGTATATGGCCGCCATGTACGTCTATGTAGCGTTTAGGAAGCATGGTAAAAACGTGATCGAACCAAGCAAAATGTCTTGGTTTCAGGGTCAGAATAAGGATCGGCCTGTGATTGAACTGTACCGGCCTGCCATCGACCGCGCGCTGGCGTCTCCGAATGGTCATCTGGACATGTTCCTGCGGTTCCTGATCGGATTGGTGACTCCAGGAACCGAGGATAACCTGCACGGATACCTGCTCAGTCACTACCACCCCAAAGCCAAAGGCACGGAGGATGTGGTCAAATACATCAACAAGAAAATGAGCGATAACATCCATCCTGACCGGAGAAGAAATCTGGAGTTGTGTCTGGTGGAGCTGGAGGAAGGCAAACAGGGAAGATGAGAAAAGCGGGAGAGTGTTCGATCTGTTAAGCAGGACTGTGAAACACTAAACTAAACGCAGTGTCCTGCAGGAATGACTCTGTTAAAGGGATGGCTCACCCTGTCTTTATTTACAATACTGGTCAATGGTTTGGAATAATTTGGATTTTTAATGCTTTTGAAAAGTCTCTTCCAAGGCTGCATTTATTTGATCAAAAACAGTGATACTGTGAAATGTTACTTCTATTTAAAATAGCCGTTTTCAAGTTGAGTGCATGTTAAAATGCGATTTCTTTCTGTAATGCAACGCTGCATTTTCAGCATCATTACTCCAGTCTTCAGTGTGATACGTCAGAAATCATTCTAATATGCTGATTAGTTATTGTTACTTGTGGAATTTTTTTTTTTTTTTTCAAGATTCTTTGACGAATAGAACATAAAAAAAAACATTTATTTGAAACAATCTTTTGTAACATTATAAATGTCTATAAATGAAGTTTAATGTATCATGATATAGCATTAGAATTGTTTCTTGTGCAGAAAATCAATATATTAGAATGATTTCTGAAGATCATGTGACACTGAATACTGGAGTAATGAAGCTTTGATCACAAGTTACATTTCAAAATCTATTCAAATAGAAAACGCTTCAAATTCTAATATTTCATTTCACTTGTTTTTACTGCATTTCTGATCAAATAAATGCACCCTTGGTGAACAGAAGAGACTTTTTCAGAAACATAAAAAAAATTCCTAATGATACCAAACTTTTGATTGGTGGTGTACACCATCAGCATCTTTGCTCACAGCAGGTTTTATTAATTGGGATAACACATTTTTCTTCATTTTTTTTTAAGAGAAAATCCACTGACTTGAGTGACACAGTGGTGTGTAAATGAGTTTGAGTGAGCTGTTCCTTTAACTCTTTTTGGTGCTGTGAGCCGTGAACATCAGTTTGCTTGTTTGAGTCCGTATGATGATGTGCCTGCTTTAGTGTTTCTTCAGCTTAAGAGAATGAGAAGAGCCAGTTGTAGCACTAATAAGTCTTAAAATTCACACAATGCTCTAAAGTGACTAAAGAACTGGATGTGCACTTTTTAACAACAATCACTGCTTTTATTCATTAAGCAGTCAGTAACATGAATAACTAGACTAGTATCCTGACAGAGCAACATGATATGATGTTTTTATTCATTTTTCTTTGCTTTTATTGAGTAGTCATTGTTTTTCAGGTTTTAGGAAATCACGAGATTGATGGATTTTACTTTCATCATTTGCTTCAGATTTACACTTTAGGAAGAAATCATGTAGTTACTCAACTAAACTTCTAAAAATGTTCAGTTGGTCTGCTGATATACACTGACAGTTGATGGATTGGAGGTAAAATAGTATTTAATTAGCTGTTTTTTGTTGTTGTTGGGTTTTTTAAAGAGGAGTGTGGGTTGCAAAGCCATAGGATTTTCGATTTATGGACGATCATCACTGTGTGCTTGACAAACATTTATAATAAAAGTGTCTTGTGGTGGAGTGACGTTTCTTTCCATATATAATTGATTTATTTTAAAAAAGCATGTCATGTACACCTGAGCAAAATTTATATGCATTCTTTATTGCAAAGTAGGTGTTTCTATATTTCTAAAAACATATGCTATGATTTGGAACTTTCATGCGTTTTTAAAATGCAAAAAAAAAAAAAAAATTGTGATTTTTATTCTTAAATATTTTTTCTAGGCTTATTGATTCGTGTAACTAAAACGATTACCATTGAAAATAAATTTCAGGGGCCAAATATTGCCCCTTGATTAAAAAAAAAATCCTAATACGTTAAATGCAATTAAATAAATGTTAAGTAATTTATTAATATATTTAATTACAAGTATCATAAGTTGTTACACCGAGCAGTTATTGTTGTTCGGATAGTGTTCACAGACTAAACTCACCGAGACGTAGGATTTTCCGATCTTTGCCGATGTTGCACGAGTCCCTGCCATGTGCTGCATCGGATGTATCATGGCGAATGTTCCGAGCTAAAACTGTGTTTTTTGTACGACATGAAACAATTCTTCCTGCAGGAGGCGCTTCGAGGTCCAGAAGCCTAATCTTCCATCTACATATCTCCGGCTATTTATTTTTTTTCCCTTTTTTTCCTGTTTTTGGAGACACTTGCACGATACAAATCTTAACCATTTAAATATTTTAATTTCAAGAATTGTTGCATGTGTCAGTATGTAAATCTACCTAAGTAGTTTAATAAAATGATCCAGCCTTATCGATGAATCGTGATTGTGATTGGTCCATCCTGTCAAACGGTGAGAAAAGTAGCGTGTACCACGTGACAACAACTATTTAAAAAAAAGACCTCCAGACAGTAATTTATATTACAAAGAAAAACTTTAACAGCCGCTACATTAAAAAATACACAGAGAATTGACAAAATAATAAAAGCACCCAATTTATAACGTCTATTTCATTCGCTCTGTTTTTTTAGTGATTCATTTCTGTTCACTCTTTTGTGTTGTTTCGGTAGAGTTCGCGAATTTTCCCGAACGCCTCGCGTGAGTTTCCGGCAGAGGACAGATCCGGCGTCTAACGTAGTGCAATATTATAAAAAAAAGACTGTTTTTAAAGGTTGTGCATACTCGATTTGTTTCGTGAAGTGTCCGTGATGTCCGTGTTGTGTTATAATAAAAGCTGCGGCCAGCGGTTTGATCCAGAAAACAATCCTGAAGGTGAGTGTGTGTCATCAAGTTTACTCATCATCTAAAGTCAGCGCATTCATTTAATATTTACCTTCATACTGTTACGTTTCAATGGGCTCCCATGCCTCTGGTTCCCTGTCTGTGCTTTAAAGTACACAGTGAGCCAGAAATACATGCGGTGCTGTTAATGCACAAATATAAATAATCTTGCTTTATTCATTGTTTATGGATTCATACATGCATTTATGTTATGCATAGAACACAATAAATGATATGCTGTCCTTACATGACAAAACACTGCAATATACTTTCATTTCCAAGTCATTAACAAACATATATAATCATGCATAATATGGAAATGTCACATAACTTTGCATTATAATTTGCTTTATTTTTTTAAAGAAGACAATATATGACACTGAAGAAAATATATGAATTAATAATAAAAAGTAACAATAATGATCATTCCAAATGTTAAAATAGGCGATTGAATGAATTTGCATGTAATATTAACAGAGATCTTTGTTTATAGTGTAGTGTTCGTTGGTTTTAAGTGTGAAATCGTGTTTTGCAGATGCATGCACGTACCATCCAGGAGTTCCTGTGTTCCATGACGCTCTGAAGGTGAGTGTTTGAATATCACGGGTATAAAAATATTCATTCTTTACATAATTTTCTATATTGCATTTTCGTAAAATAAACAATGTTATCTCACACTATTCCTTTGCACAGCTGCAAATAAAGTGCATATTGATTTTATTTTGTACCATTTACTGGTTTTTATTGGTGTCAGTGTCGAGGAAATATCTGTATTGTTGTTTTTTACTTTATTTCTCTCTCGTTTCTTCAGGGTTGGTCGTGTTGTAAGAGACGGACCACAGACTTCTCGGATTTTCTTAGTATTGTGGTAAGTGGCTCGGATCCCCGGATCGTTCTCATCTTTCAAGTTTAGTAAAACATTTTATACTCAAGTACATTGCTTCGAACAATTATTCTGTTTTGCATTTGTCTCTCAAACAGTTCCCTTTTGATAAAAGTTCAATCATATTCTAACCAGATATCAGATTCTTTCAGAATCTTTGTCTCAGGTTTATGGCAGAATTCTAGCATTAAAATAAAGCTATAAAATCCCCATTCGTGCAGATTTGTCCATGCAGACGCATGTTTATCTCATCGCTGAAATACCTCCACATGCTTCTTTCTGTCAGGGCTGCACTAAAGGTCCTCATAACAGCGAGAAGCCGCTGGAACCCGTGAAACCGGACGTGAAGGTCTCTGGAGAGAAGAAAGAGCTGGAGGACCTCAAACCCAGGTTTAACGAGTACGTCATCCAGGCGCCCAAACCTCTGGAGTTCATACAGAGACCCAGGTAACTCCTCTTCTTCATCTTCATCATCGTCATTATTATTTTAGCTGCTAATTCGTCAAAAAAAAGCTGCTTTAAAGCTGAAATGGAATCATTTTCATGATTTCTGAGTCATGCAACATTAACACGCTTAGTTTCTTGTTGGAGATGTTTTGTCTCTGTGGTATATAAATGAATGTGCTGCTGTGTTGCAGCTCTGAAGAGCCGCTGGTGGAGCTGCGCAGGAAAGTGTCTCCGTCTCTCAGTCAGGCGCTCGAGAAGCTCAGACTCGCAGGCGCTGAGCAGCCTGAAGAAAAAGGTGACGTTACACTCAAATAAAGATTGTAGAATTTATCAGATTTATTCTCATTTTATTTAAACCCATACTGAAGTTATGCATTTCTATAAAGTGGTGAATGGAATTTAATATATTTATAACAAATTATATAAAGTGAATACAGTTCTTTATTCTGAAAATAGAAATGATCAGACTGTATACAAAGTGTAGAATAAAAAAAAACTCCTTAAATATTAGAATTTTACAAATATCTAACTGGAAGATTTAATGTAATTGTTATTTTAGTTATTATCATTTTTTCTTTGTTTGTAAAAAAAAAAATATATTGTTAAATTGTAGTATACAGTTCATTTAATTATTATTGTTATTAAGATTTATTAAGGTGTTATTAAGTGTTTAGAGCTTGTATTCTTAAGTTTGCCATGAATATTGGTTTTGATGCTGATATGGTATTAATTAAAATGGAACAAGCAAACAAATAAGTAATTGATATTATATAAATATTATAAAAAATAAATTAAATAATAAATGATATAAAATATATTTATTTAAAATATGTGACCCTGGAGCACAAAACCAGTCTTAAGTGTCAGTTTTTCTAAATTGAGATTTATACATCATCTGAAAGATGAATAAATAATCTCTCCATTGATGTATGGTTTGTTATGATAGAACAATATTTGTCTGAGATACAACTATTTGAAAATCTGGAATCTGAGGGTGCAAAAAAAATCTAAATATTGAGAAAATCATCTTTAAAGTTGTTAAAATGAATTCTTAGCAATGCATATTATTAATCAGAAATTAAGTTTTGATATATTTACGGTAGTAAATTTACAAAATATCTTCATGGAACATGATCTTTACTTAATATCCTAATGATTTTTGGCATAAAAGAAAATCTATAATTTTGACCCATACAACGTATTTTTGGCTATTGCTACAAACATACCCCAGAGATTTAAGACTGCTTTTGTGCTCCAGGGTCACATATATATTATTTATTTAACAAATATATTTTCAAATAAATATAAATACATTTTAATTGTATTTGATCACATGGCTGTTGCATGCAAAACCTGAACTGTATGCATTTGTGATTTTTCCAGACGAGGAAGGAGGTGAGGTCAAAATTGGGACGACATGTAAAAATGGAGGCTGCTCGAAGGTTAGAAAAATATTTGTTCTGTATTCATCGTGCACAAAAAAAAAAAAAAAATTGCTACCACTGTACAATAAGGTCTCATCAGCTAACATTAGTTAATGCATTAACAAAGAGCAATACATTTGTTACATATTTGTTTAATGTTAATTAATTACACACATAATGAATTAACAATAATTAGTTAATTACACACACACACACATATATCTATATATGAGTTTATTTGCAAAAACAGATAACTATAAATAACGATAAATCATGTTTTTATTTTATTGTTGGTTTTATTGTGTTAGCTGCATTTTTTAGTTATTTTGAACCTAATAAAAATAACCCAACTGCAGTTTGATTGAGATTAAATGGAATGCACAATGAAAAAAACATGATTTTTGCCATCTGTTTTTGCAAATGAACTCTCTCATCTAAATATGTATTTATATAACCGGTGTTAGCAAGTGGAACCTTATTGTAAACCCATTTTTATAATTAAATAAGCATGCTAATAATATGTGATCCTGATTATCAGACATACAACGGACCGAAGTCTGATGAGGAGATGTGTTTATATCATCCCGGGACGCCCATCTTCCACGAAGGGTGAGGAGCATTGACAGTGTAAACACTGCTGAACAGGGGATGTTTTTCCTTTTTTGATGGTGTTTTTAATGAGCATGCATCTATATTTGCATTTCAGGATGAAGTACTGGAGCTGCTGTAAGAGGAAGACGTCAGATTTTAACTCCTTCCTGTCTCAGGAGGGCTGTAATAAAGGATCACACCAGTGGAGGAAAGACACGGTGAGCATCACACACACACACACACAAACACACACATGGGTCAGGATGATGTGATATACAGCGCTTCTCACATGCATGATGTTTCTTCTCTTCCAGGGAAAGAAAGTGGCTCCGTGTAGATTTGATTGGCACCAGACAGGAAGTCAGGTGACCATGTCCATCTATGCAAAGAACTCGAACCCTGAGCTCTGTTCTGTGGAAGCGAACAGCGTCTCGGTGAGTGTGTGTTATATTACATATACGTGACCCTGGAGCACAAAACCAGTCTTAAGTCGCTTGGGTTTATTTGCAGCAATAGCCAAAAATACACTGTATGGGTCAAAATTAAATATTTTTCTTTTATGCCAAAAATCATTACTATATTTAGTAAAGATCATGTTCAATAAAGATATTTAGTAAATTTCCTACCGTAAATATATTAAAACTTAATTTTTGATTAGTAATATACATTGCTAAGAGCTTCACTGGAACAACTTTAAAGATGATTTTCTCAATATTTATTTTTTTTTGCTCCCTCAGATTCCAAATTTTCAAATAGATGTATCTCAGACAAATACTGTCCTCCTAACAAACCATACATCAATGGAGAGATTATTTATTCAGCTTTCAGATGATGTATAAATCTCAATTTCGAAAAACTGACACTTTTACTTTCTGGTTTTGTGCTGCAGGGTCACAAAAATGTTTTTATTTTGAAGTTACTGTTGTTTCTTGTGGCATTCTCTCGTGATATTGTTTATTATTTTTCTGTAATTGTGTTGTTTGATGAATGATGTGTAATTATCTGCAGCTGAAAATACATCTAAACTTTGAGGGAGATAAAGAATTTGAGCTGAAGATGAATCTGTGGGGCGTGAGTATCATTAACCATCATTTATCTGCAGTTATAATTAAACAACATTAAATCAGACATAGTATTACATTTTTAAATAAATATTTTGAATGCTTTATTTTTTTCTGTTGCTATTTTAATTTGAAAGGTTTAGATGTTTTGTGTTTTTGTCTTTTTTTATTTTTTTATTTGTCAATATAGCTTTTAGAAATTATTGTTTAGTTTTAGTTATTTCTGTGCATCAAGTTAAACTAAATGAAAATGAGTAATGTTGCTTTGGCAGTTACCTGAAATATAGTAAATGTAAGTTTTTATGTTTTATTTCAGTCACAAAAATGTTTTAGTTTTTAGTTAACTACCACAATTGTTTTCCAGATAATGTCACTTTTGCTAAAACATCAAGCTAAAACATTAGCTTGAAACTCAAAGTTAATGATTCTGAAATGTGTTGTGCTAATGTTATCGATTGGGTTGATAGGTAATTGACATCAGTAAGAGTGTCGTTAATATGATGGCTGCTAAAGTGGAGGTAGTCATGAAGAAGGCGGAGCCTATGGCCTGGGCCCGGCTGGACCTGCCGCCTCCGAAGCCTGAACCGACCAATGAGAAGACAGAGAATCAAGACGGAGCGCGAGTGAACGCTTGACGAGGCAGACGGCCGTGATTAAGTGCTCAGACGCTCACAGACAGCAGTGATCAGTGATGAAACCTGCGGGTCTGTGTCACCTTACACTCACCACACACTGTTCAACTAGGAAACAAAGAGAGATTATTTATTTAATTAATTGGAGTTCATAAAAATCATAATGTGGATTCATGTCGGATGAGCACAACAACAGTAGACTATTTAATTTGATGTGAATGAAAAGCTGTCCTAAATCACTATCAAGTTATCAATGGTAAAAATATAGTAAATTAGTTGTTTTTAAAGGGATACTCCACCCCAAAATGAAAGTTTTGTCATTAATTACTTACCCCCATGTCATTCCAAACCCGTGAAAGCTTTGTTTGTCTTCAGAACACAATTTAAGATATTTTGGATGAAAACCGGGAGGCTTGTGACTGTTCCATAGACTGCCAAATAAATAACAGTGTCAAGGTCCGGAAAAGGTATGAAAGTCATCATCAGAATACTCCATCTGCCATCAGACGTGCAATCTGGGTTATATGAAGCGACGGGAACACTTTTTGTAATCGAAGAAAACAAAAATAACTTTATTCAACAATTTCTTTGTCAACAGTCTCCTCTGTGTCTCTCCATATCACCGTATGCTCTTCTGTGTCATCCGTGCCACAAGGATGCGCTGTTTTACGTGTATTTAGCTTTGATTTGAAAGAAAACAGCGCATCCTTGTGGCACGGATGATACAGAAGAGCATACTGGTTATATGGAGAGACACAGAGGAGACTGTTGACAAAGAAATTGTTGAATAAAGTCGTTATTTTTGTTTTCTTCGATTACAAAAAGTGTTCCCGTCTCTTCATATAACCCAGATTGCACGTCTGATGGCAGATGGAGTATTCTGACGACGACTTTCATACTTTAATGGACCTTGACACTGTTATTTATTTGGCAGTCTATGGAACAGTCACAAGCCTCCCGGTTTTCATCCAAAATATCTTAAATTGTGTTCTGAAGACGAACGGAGATGTAACGGGTTTGGAAGGTCATGGGGGTAAGTGATTAATGACCAAACTTTCATTTTGGGGTGGAGTATCCCTTTAACTGCTGAAGCTGATGACGTTTTGTTTTTATGACGTCACAGCAGTCAGCTTTTACAATTTGGTTTCACTCATCGAAATTAAAAAAATATATTTTTCTGCATATTTTTGTCCACTGTAAATTTACAGAATTGCATTTTTCATTGGGTGAACAATTAATAAGCATAACAGTCTCTCACAGCCTTGTTTTGATTGGCGTCAGATTTAATAAGCCATCAATTTCTACTGAAGTCTTTCTTAAACGTTTTCAGTCTTTAACTGTCACCATGGCAATAAAACTGATTTGGTCTAGCAATTCTTGCTTTTCTACTGTAAGGTCAGATATAATTTCTGTATTTTTTTTTTTTTTACTTGAAGTACCATCATTAGTTGTGGATTTGGTTTAGACTTGTTGTCACTGTCTGTAATGTGGTTAATTCCTCTTAATATGTGAGTGCTGTCAGCATTTACACAGAAGCAGATATACTTCTTTTTGTCTTCTTTTTCCATTCCACGTTGTTGTCTGATTCACAGCCTTCTGAATTCTCATAATTTCCTCTCATGCACTTTCACCTACAATTTCGCTCCTGTTGTGGGCTGGAAACTATCATCTGTGTTGTGTCCTGATGGTAGAGACGAGAAAATAAACCATCCATAAACACACGCTGTGTAGACTTACTCAGGTTTGGTTTAAATCCAACTAGAAAAAGCGCAGTAAATCACGGAAAACTGTATTTGCATCTGAATTGATCTTTTATGACACTGCCTCATGTTACTGTAAACATTAAATCACTGTACCGTACTCTCATATTTGTCTTTCTGTCTCATCATTTAATCTAATTTCATGTTTTACTTAATCTTTGCTAAAAAGCATGCATTTGACATGAAAATTTACATGAGCGTGGTTTTACAAATTCATAGTGAATGAAAATGATTTGTACCAGTTTTTACCAATTTTTCCATTATGACAATATATGCAAAAATGGTTTTGCAAACAATTCACTCAAATGCGACAATTTGTTCAAGATTTCCAAGCGATGTATCAAACTGTTGCTTTCATGATTGACTGTTTTTAAATCTCCTTGTGTCACATATGAGGTCAAATTGTCACTATTTTGGAACTATTTTATGATGACACAGAATTTTTTATTAAATATAACACTATCATATGTGTAAAATGTGCTTAGGGTTGTAACATTGCAGTCATTCATAGGTAGTGTACTAAATTAAGGAAACTAATGCCATCCCTGCAATTTGTCCACTTCAAATCTCTTTGGATGGAAGACATCTGCGTAAAGGAATAGTTCAGCCAAAAATGCAATTTTGCTGCAAATGTATATGCCCTCGGGACATTCTAGATGTAGGTGAGTTTTTTGTTCATGGTAAAATTTGGAGAAATGATGTGTTACATCACTCGTTCAGCAATGGATGCTCTGCAGTGAATGGGTGCCGTCAGAATGAGAGTCCAAACAGCTGATAAAAACATCACAATAATCCACACCACTCCAGTCCATCAGTTAATGTCTTGAGAAGACAAAAGCTGTGTTGTTAGAAACAAAACCTGCATTAATACGTTTTAACTTAAAACCGTTGCTTCTGGCTAAAATACGAGTCCATAATAACACTTCCTTCAGTGAAAAAGTCTTCTCGTCTGAATCAGGAGAGAAATCTGCACAGATCAAGCACCGTTTACAAACCAAACCAGTTTAGTGTTTAGTATAGTATAACATGCTTCTGAACAAGAAAAGATGGATTTTAATGTGAGGAGATAGACTTTTTCACTGGAAGAAGCATTATTATGGATTATGGGCTCTATTTTGGCCAGAACTAACAGTTTATGTTAAAAACGTCTTGACGGATTTGTTTTTTTCTTGCAGTTTTTGTGTTTTTGTGTTGTTAAGTTGTGGACTGGAGTGCTGTGGATTACTTGTGATGTTTTTATCAGCTGTTTGGACTCTCATTCTGACGGCTCTTATTCAGTTGAGAGAATGTGTTGATGAGACACTGATGCAATGCTACATTTCTCCGAATCTGATGAAGAAACAAACTCTACATCTTGGTTGGCCTGAAGGTGAGTAAATTTTCAGCAAAATTTTATTTTTGGGTGAACTACTCCATTAATATTTGACAATTTATCTGCTTTCTTCTGAGACTCAGATCTGCATGTGAAGTCCCTTATACACTGACATATGAACAGTTTTGCTGACATGCTGTAGTCCCGCATCCACAGCATGTTTTGAAATCCAGAAGTGAAGGAAGGCCATCTAGCTGACGACGGGCTTTAGCGTCTCAGCAGCTGCGTTGACCGTGAAGGCGGCGATGCTGATTTGGCGTTTGACCTCATCCCAGGCCTTCTGCCAGTCCACTGCGTTCTCAATGTCAAACAAAGCGTCATAAATCCCTGGGAAAGACTCACCCGCATATTTATTGTGACTGCTGGGCGCAAATATGATATGCCTGGAAGAGACGAGAGAAAAAAAGACAAACGTGTACAAAAAACCATGTAATCAGACAGAGCTGATACTTAAACTGATCTTAAAACAGCCAAGTGGTAATTATTGTCGTAATGGAAGCACAGGTAATGTAAATTTGGGATTTAACAGGAGCAGACCAGACCTAGAAGAAGTGTTCTTTTGAGCTCTAATAATGCAAAACGTGGTTTATGCAAGCGCAGATTCTCACTTAAACCAATAATCTCAAGCATTAAACTTGAGCGCGTAACTCATCTGTGACGAGCAATTCATCATATTTTTCCCTGACAAATGTTAGAATTAGTAAACAAAATCCCACAGATGTGCAGCATCAGCATCGTTCAAAAGTTTGGGGTCAGTAAATAAATTAATACTTCATTCATCAAAGATGCATCAAAAATAACAGTAAAGATATGTATACTATTACAAAAGATTTATATTTCAAATAAATGCTGTTCTTTTGAACTTTCTATTAATGCGTGAATCCTAAAAAATAATATGTATCCCGGTTTCCACAAAAATATGAAGCAGCACAACTATTTTCAACACTGATAATAATAAATGTTTATTTATTTGTTTTCATTTTGATTTGAATTTTTGTTAAACGTTTTGAATTTTGTTGCATGTTTTTTTTAATGTCCATATAGTTTTTATTCATTTTTATTAAACTAAATAAAAATGAAAATCGATGCTTTGTTTTTTTATTTATTTGTATTTTTATTGTATTTATTATTAGTTTTATTTTTAGTAACAAGTAGTAAAAAATATTATGTTTTTAGTTAACTATAACCCTTGTCAAGCGGTCAATAATGATTCTCTGAACTTCACAATGTCATGATGACAGATAGTGGTCACCTGTAAAATGGTCTCCCAGGCAAACCCAGCGGATCAGTGAAAGCTCTCTCTAAATACATCAGCTGATCGTTTACCATCCTTACGGCCAGAGCACTGACAGACAGATGCAGAGAAGACAACAGGGGTAAGAAACAGGCAATACAGTACAATTCTAAACCTACGGCAAAAAAACTAAATTTTTGTCATTCGTACTTCGAGGTGTCGAGCTGATCAAGACGCTGATGAAAGTCTCGTGCCACGACCGTGAAGTTCTCAACAGCAAAGAAGAGAGAATCTAGAACATAAACCATAAAGAAAGATGCTGACCGACAGGAAACGAGAGCTTTGCATCTGAATGAAGGGCAGTCACAGCCCCCACTTCTCATACCTAAAAATAAAGGTTCTTAATTGGCATCTATGGTTCCACAAAGAACTTTTAAAATCCATGGAACCTTTTCGAAGAACAAAAGGTTATTTAGAATGTTCCAAAAAATATCGTGTTCTTTTGGAAACCTGAAATGTTTCTTCTACTGAATCACTCACTTTTTATTGTAAAGAGTGTATAGCACACTATTTTTATGTGAACATATTAATTTTGCATACTACATGTCTGGATAGCATGAGTACCGAACGAGACGCTGTGCTGCTGCATGGCAGCAGGGTGCTTCAGTGCCAGCTGGTAGATGCTGTTGGCGTATTTGGTGAGAGACATGGCGTATTCCACACAGTCCAGAGGTAAGACCGGAGAATCGGCCAAACTGAAGATCAGTCCTCCCCGAACACGGGCCACGGCCTCCAGCCGGCGGAAACTCGGGTCGTAGAATCGCTCCACGATCTCGTAGGTCTCGTACACGCTGTGGTACACGGGGTAACTGCTGTAGCGCTCGGTTTTCTGGAGTAGGAGGGTGGGGAATGCTGAGTTAACTAACTTTAAATGCTGAGTGTGTAACTAATGTTTTTACTATGCACAGATGCTTGAGTTTAAAACAGCGTCACACACAAACACACTCACTCGGTTTTTGGTGTATCTCGCTCTTCCAGATGCAATGCCTAATCTGATGAAATACGCTTCAAAATCACTGCCAGAGCCCAGTTTACTGATCCTACAGAGAAAACACACACAAGCAATGCATCTCTAATCAGTCAGATGTTCTTATAGATGATTATGATCATCGTCATCCGGAAGCCGCTCTTCATTACCACGGTGCATCTCTTTCTGTGGAGTTATCACGTTTGTGCCAGCTCTGATATAAAGTCATGCCCTCCTCTCCCTCCTCTGGACTCGAAACTTCAGAAACACACTATTAACATCACTTGCATTTATATAGATAGATAGACAGATAGATAGACAGACTCAATCTCACCTTCTTGGTGATGTCATAAACCAGAGTGTGTAGGGAGGGAGTGCAGTCGACTCTCAGTGTGTACATACCTGCACACACACACACACACACACACAGTATCAGAATAAGAGACTTGAATACTTGCAGATGAGATCAGCACTGATTTTACAGCACAGAGACACTCATAATGAAGTGTGTGTGTGTGTGTGTGTCTGACCCTCAATAGCAGAGTCTGCATTGATGTAAGCCACGGCTCGCTCCTGCAGGACTCTGGCGTGATCCTGCAAGACACACGAGAGGTAATGATTACAGATACACAATCACTGATTCACTCAGTCAGTCATTCCTTTATTTAATGATTCATTGATTCTTTAAATAAGCATTTTTTGAATTAAACGGTTCACTCATTTTGTGGTTAATTCATTTGCTTATTTATTGGTCATTAATCTGTTCATTCAGTCAAGCATTTGTTCATTAATGTATTCATTCAATCATTCATTCATGCATTTTTAGTTCATTCAATTAATGAATCATACATTCATTCATCGATTAATTAAAGCAATAATTAATTTGTTTCTTTTCTGTCATTAATTTGCTCATTCATTCATGCACTTATTCATTTGTTCATTGATGCATTCATTCAGTCATTCAAGTGTTTTTAAATTAATTTTTCCTGCACTTTTTAATTAATTCAGATTTATTCCTTTATAACTGCATTTTTTGTTCATTCAATGAATCATTCATCCATTCAAGCATTTTTTCACTTATTCAATCAATGATTCATTCATTCAGTGTTTCATTCTGTTCATTCAAAGCTTAATTGATTCTTTTGTTCAATCAAGAGTTCATTTTCACATTCAACTGTTCATTCATTTATTAGTTTTTATTCATTCAGTGTCTATTAAATTTGTTAATTTATCTGTAATTTGTTCATTCAGTCAAGCATTCATTCATTTGTGAACTCAATCAAATGATTCACTGATTCATTCCTTCCTGTGTTCATTTTCTGTGCACTCATTCAATCAATAGATAATTCATTGATTCATTAATGCATTTATTTCTTCTTTCATTCATTCGTTCGTACCTCTGCCCATTCTGTGGATCCCAGCAGACCAAACTCTTCTGCGTCCCAGCTGGCAAAGATCAGCGTTCTCCTCGGCCTCCAACCTAAAACACACAGAGAGAATGTGTTCATTTGAATTAAAAACAAAGTGGCACTGTTACGCATGAATCTAGACGACACACACCTTTCTTCATGAGCTTCCCGGCCGCTCTCACGTTCTCGTGCACCACAGCAGCTCCTGACACGGGATCAATCCCTCCGAACACCCAAGCGTCACGATGGCCGCCCAGAATCACGTACCTGTCTGAACACACAGAACCGAGAACAAAATAAACCATCACAAACTCTCAGACAGTGTAACACAACTCTAAAAACTACACTAAACACGTCTGAAAGAAGACTAGATGAGCAGATGTCACCTGGCTCCACCGCTCCTCTGATCCAGCCAATCACGTTGTAGATACGGGTCACCTGATTATTGGTGTGGATGTTCATACGCACTTTACTAAAATTTCACAAAGACAAAATCCAGTAAGGAATCAGTACTTTCTAGTTTACTTTACACTGCATGCATGCATGGATGGATAAAAGCATCTGCCAAATGCATTCATGTAAATACAGCCTTCATTTACAGCCTGCTATATGTGTGTGTGTGTGTGTTTAAAGATGGCCTCCCCAAACACAAGGCCTTTGTATCAAACTGGCCGACCTCTATGGAAGCAGATTAGTCTCAAATATAATTCACGCAAAAAACACGATTCACACATGCGTAGACAATTTCACATGCATTAAACCTAATTCACGTACACACAAAAAAAATTCACGTGCGTGAAAAAAATAATATATTCACAAAAAGCAATTCACATGCGCAAAATAAAATTATATAATCATAAAATGCATTTCACAAATGCAAAACACAATTCGTAGATATACAACTGTGCACAAAAACCTTTGAATGTTTAAAATGTACGAGTGTCTGAATGTACGAATCGTCATTTACTACGAATCCACTCGGATTTGTGTGTGTGTGTGTTTTTGAGACTTTCCTGGCAGAGCTCTCTTCCCACGTGGGTCTGTCATACTCTGTAGCCAATCAGATGCGAGCTTACCATTTAACCAATCATATCATAAGCCACTGAGAGTGCATTCAAGGAGAGTAGTTTTGCACATGTTCAGATGAAGTCACAATAATGGCAGAAGCTTCCTTTTTTTGAGTCTGCGCGTCAGAAACAGAAGTTCTAAAAATCGCTAAAAACGGGCTTCACTTGTCTCAATTGAGTTCCAATTGGGTCGCTGTGTCCATTTCTTTTACTGTCTATGGGATTACTGATGTAAAGGCTTAATTTCTGTTCTAATTAATCCATATTGCGCAAAAGGTGCGCAGAATCTTGCTCCTTGAATGCACTCTCAGTGGCTTATGATATGATTGGTTGAATGGTAAGCTCGCATCTGATTGGCTAAAGAGTACGACAGACCCACGTGGGAAGAGAGCTCTGCCAGGAAAGTCTCAAAAACACACACACACAATTCCGAGTGGATTCGTAGTAAATGACGATTTGTACATTCAGACACTCGTACATTTTAAACATTCAGAGGTTTTTGTGCACAGTTGTATATCTACGAATTGTGTTTTGCATTTGTGAAATGTATTTTATGAATATATAATTTTATTTTGCGCATGTGAATTGCTTTTTGTGAATATATATTTTTTTTCCACGCACGTGAATTTTTTTTGTGTGTACGTGAATTAGGTTTCATGCATGTGAAATTGTCTACGCATGTGTGAATCGTGTTTTTTGCGTAAATTATATTTGAGACTAATCTGCTTCCATAGACCTCCAGGGTTCATTACAGAACAACAACAGAGCCACAGGAGTGTGTGTGATGTCGTGTGAATCTGTGTGTGTGCTGCGGGAAACAAATGCGTGTCGTCTCTCTTTGAGAACGCTGAGTGCACAAACCTCTCAGTCCTGCTGACATCACGCATAAAAATGAGTTAACCATTACCAGAAGTGCATGAATATGCATGTGTAAGCTGATTATGTGCTGTGTAAAGTTGAAGTAACGCATCATAACTGCAGGTTTTGGGGTTAAAGGTCAGGATTGGACTGTGTTTAATGCTCAGACTGAGGTTTAGAGTAGTTAACTGTCTGACTGAACATGAAATCACTGTTTACATCTTTAATAAACACCCATGGTATGATTCTTCCGAGCACATCATTCAAAAGAAAATCATTTCCTAATCTTAAATAGAAATATAGTAACATTTTGTAATCGTTTCCCACATTTCATGATGCAATCAATTCATTTTACCACTAAATATTCTCTTTTACTCAGAAACCTTAGAAGTCAAATGCATTGTTAATACTATTTCATGCAGTCTTAAGCCAAGACACCATGTTTCTGAAATATTACATATTAAATATGCTGAGACAATATATAATTAAATATGTAATATTTGAATCAGTTTCAAGAATAGAAATCCGAACACACTGGATGAAGCCAGGTTCAAAATTCTTGTCATTTTTTTTTTTTTTTTTTTTTTTTACATGTTAAAGGTTTTTACAAAGGATTTTTCTCTTTTTTTTCACCTTATGCAAGTAAAATTTCTGTCTCTCAAATTTCTACAAAGTGCAGTAAAATAAACACTTAAATGTGTATTTTGTATTCTTTCCGCTAGTCTGAAAGAAGACTTATGGAAAATTAACCAGTGCATGCCTGCAGAGTGTTGCCTTAAAAGATCAAATAGAGGATAAAAAAAGTCTCATACTTCTGATTTAAACCGTCTGTGAATCCCGGTCCGATTCTATATGAGATGTTCAGGGAGCCTTTCCAGTTATCCGGCGGATGAGGTCCTCCCATATGCCTACAGGAAGAGACATATATATATATATATATATATATATATATATATATATATATATATATATATATATATATATATATATATATATGATAATGCAATTTTACATGTCAATTTTAAATAGTTTTTATAATTCAAAAATATTATTATTTTGAATAATAATGCATGCATCACATACTGATGAATAAAAACTATTATTCAAAATTATTTTAAATGAAAATATGTTTTTTTTTTTTTTTCTTTATAATATTAAATACATTGTGTGTGTGTGTATATATATATATATATATATATATAAGAAATATACTATTGCAATAATACTATTGCTCTGGTTAAAAAAAAAAAAAAAAAAAAAAAGTATTTTTGTAATGTTTTCTATTTGTTTGAGGTGGACACAAATGTTTTTAGCAGTGGCCGACTCACTGCAGCAGGTGAACCGCGTCATGATATCCGATGGGATGCACTGGAATCTTGGGAAGCCCCACTGCGTCCTCCAGACTCGATCTGTAGGTGTATTCTACAAGACATTGACGATTCACAGTGATCAAGACAGTAATTTCAATGAGAATCTCATTTTATTAAATTGCACTCACTCAGCAATGGATGCTCTGTAGTGAATGGGTGCCGTCAGAATGAGAGTCCAAACAGCTGATAAAAACATCATAATAATCCAGTCCAAACCGTTCATAATAAATAAAATCGCTTTCTTCAGTGAAAAAGTCCATCTCCTGTTGTCTTCTAAAATTAAAATCCACAAACATATTTGTTTAGGACTGTTTTTGCTTGTAAATGGTGCTTGATTTGTGCATATTTCTTCCCTGATTCATACGAGATGGTTTTTTCACTGAAGAAAGCAATATTACGGATAGAGGACTTGTAAGTTTAGCCTGAAGCAATGATTTGAAGTTAAAAAACATCTTAATAGAGTATTCTGATGATGACTTTCATACCTTTTATGGACCTTGACACTGTTATTTATTTGGCAGTCTATGGGACAGTCACAGGCCTCCCGGTTTTCATCCAAAATATCTTAAATTGTGTTCCGAAGACGAACGAAGCTTTTACGGGTTTGGAATGACATGGGGGTACATTTACATTTATGCATTTAGCAGACGCTTTTATCCAAAGTGACTTACAGTGCATTCAAGCTAACAATTTTTTATTTTTATTTTTTAACTGACATGTGTTCCCTGGGAATTGAACCCACAACCTTTTGCGCTGCTAACACAATGCTACCACTGAGCCACAGGAAGTGTAAGTGATTAATGACAAAATTTTCATTTTGGGGTGGAGTATCCCTTTAACTGATGGACTGGCGTGGTGTGGATTACTTGTTATTGTGAATTATTGTGATGTTGTTTTTTTTTTATCATGAATTTAATCATTCTCTACATTAATCATAAAATCAGTTTAGAATCTGTCTGTGGCACAAACGCAGACCTTTGGCAGGGTATCCAGGTGTGAGGGGGTCTCCCGCCCCGTTCAGATTCAGCACGTTTCCTCTCTGAGCGCCTCCTCCTGGCAGGTTCCAGCCGTCGGGATACGGCTCCACGCCGTCAGCACAGTAATCCGCAGGGTCCGAGAACAGCACGATCCCTTTAGCTCCTGCTAACATCGCGTTCTTCACCTGCAAACACCGCCAAACTAGTCGTTCCGAGCCCACAGTATTTTCTTTTATATGTGAAACATAAAACAACTCATTAAACATCACGTCCGAACCTCACCTTGTTCCCACGGAAGATTTTGCCATATCTAGCGATGACGATTTTTCCTGAACAGTTTATTCCCAACTCTCTCTCCAGCTTAAAGAAATCCTCCGTCCGGCCGTAATTCACATAAACCAGCTCATCCTACGGTTCACAAACAGCAGGTTCATTTTACTTCTGATACGGTTCAAAGGTTTGCAGTCTGTAATAGTTTTTATGTTTTAGAAAGAAGACTTTTATGCTCACTAAGGGTGCATTTATTTGATCAAAAATTCAGTAAAATCAGTAAATAATATTACCATTTAAAATATCTGTTTTCTATGCGAGTATAGTGTAAAATGTAATTTATTCCTGTGATCAAAGCTGAATTTTCAGCATCATTCCTCCAGTCTTCAGTGTCACATGATCTTCAGAAATCATTCTAATATGCTGATTTGCGGTTCAAGAAACATTTCGGATTAATATCAACATTGAAAACATTTGCCTTGCTCTATATTTTTGTGGAAATGTGGAACATTTTATTTTTAAGGATTGCTTGAGGAATAGAAAAGTCAAAAGAACAGCATCTATTTGAAATAGAAATCTTTTGTAACATTCTAAATGTCTTTATAATGTCACCTTTGATCAATTTAATGCATCCTTGCTGAATAAAGGTATTAATTTCTTTAAGACTTTTGAATAGCAGTTATAAATTTGATGTAAAATTATGAAGACAACCCTTTATTTTCAATACGATACACTGATTAATCAAGCACAATAAGACCAGGATCATGCATTGAGGCAAAAACAGTTTTGGTTTTGATTTCATGTTGACTGTTAATTAGCACGTGTCAGTATTTGGCTATGTGTGCATCACCTCTGGCTGTCCTTTCGCAGAGAAAGCACTATAAGGAGGGACGATATCGGTAACATCTTCATAACCTTCAGGGACCGGCTCAGCCAGAGACGTGTTAAAGATCTGAGAGAGGGAAAGTGACATGTTGTCATCTATTATTTACTGCATTATGCACTGCAGTCATTATAAAACATCCACAGACACAGTCATGGACTTTAACCTGTCACCATAACAACCAAGGTGGAGTTGTTACTCGCAGCCTCACTGGTGATAAGATAAATGGCCTTAATATCACACACACACCAAATCTTCTGATGTAATGAGAGAGAGAACAGTCCCACACTTTACAGGTTCAGTTATGAACCCACTTCATGATCTAGAACTATTTTTTGCTGTTTAAGGGTCTGGAGTTCATTTAAGGGTTAAAAAAAAAAAGTCACATTAATGTTCTTCAGATCATTGTTTTGGTTTCTTGAAAGCACATGAAGAAAATAAAAACTAGTGAAAATAAAGTTAATTATTTGCGGAACTTTAAAAGGTTCTCCTATGACAAAATCACGCCTTTTAGTTCTAAAAATTTTATTTGAAAGAATTTTAAATATTTACATTTTAAAAAAATGAATTTTGTTCTAAAAGAGTGCAGATGTGTCAGGTCTGAAGAAGTGCATGTGGGCTTGCAGCCTAAGCGCACTTCATAGTATGCAAACTACTGGTTGACTGATAAGGGTTTCTAGAAGGAGGGGTGTCCTTTATATCTACACAAGAGCAGCTCAAATTAATCCCTCATTTACATTTTATGCAATATTACTGATCGATCCTGAAAGTGTATATCCAGAAAGGTGTCTTGTTTGTGTTCTGGTTGTAAGTATGTACCTCAGTGCCCAGGTGGTCCACTATGGAGATGTAATTGGGGTTTGTTTTATTTGGGTATGACAGCAGCACGTCGTACGGCACTAGCTCCACGGAGTCCAGCCCAAACTCCATCCACTCGTCCCGGATCTGCTTTGCCAGATCCAGATTCTGCTGCGATCCAGCCAGGTGGGGCAGCCTTGTGAACTTCCTGTTTAGGTGACAAACGTGAATAACGAGAGACATAATCTAGATATTAATATCAATTCTATATAGAGAGGACAACTAGGTTAGCAGTAAACTTAACTTAAAGGAATAGTTCATCCAAAAATGAACATTTCAGGCCATCCAAGTTTGTTTGTTTCTCCATCAGAGCAGATTTGGAGAAATTTTGCATTAAATTGCACTTACTCAGCAATGGATGCTCTGCAGTGAATGGGTGCCGTCAGAATGAGAGTCCAAACAGCTTATAAAAACATCACAATAATCCAGTCCAAACTGTTCATAATCCATAATAATGCTTCCTTCAGTGAAAAAGTTGTCCTCTCACATCAAAATCCACAAACATATTTGTGACACTCTCAGGCTAAAGTCTCAAAATCTAATTATGAGATGACAAGCATCAAAGTTTGATTTCAAACATTATTTTCACTATGATTTCAATCTTTGACATGTCCTTACTCAGTCGATATTAAAGAAATAAAGGTTATATTTTCACAGAATGTTCTACATCTTTATGAAGGATGATTTTATGAAGAAAACAGTAAATCACAAAGGCAGGGTTTTCACAGGCAGGGTCCCATTTGTTTAGGACTTGTAAATAGTGCTTGATTTGTGCATATTTCCCCCCTGATTCAGATGAGATGGCTCTTCACTGGAGAAAGCAATATTATGGATAGAGGACTCGTAATTTTTGCCTAAAGCAATGATTTGAAGTTAAAACATCTTAATTGACAGACTGGAGTGGTGTGGATTATTTTGAGTTTTATTTTATCAGCTGTTTGGACTCTCATTCTGACGGCACCCATTCACTGCAATGGATCCACTGGTGAGGAAGTTATGCAATTCTATATTTCTCCAAATATGTTCTGATGAAGAAACTCATCTTCATCTTGGATGGTCACAGGGTGAGTAAATATTTAGCAAATGTTCATTTTTGGGTGAATTATTCCTTTAATGATATTATTCAGCAACATCAGAACTAGTTTATTTAGGGCATGTGGACAGACAGGCATCATTTTCCCACCTGAGATGATGTTTAATATTCTCTGCCTGCATCTCATCCAGAAAGTCGTGGAGGAAGCTTTTTGATGCATCTCCGTGATTAATAGTAGGTCGAGCACACCAACCTGAGAACAGCAGTTAAGAGAAACAGACACCTGTTACACCAAATATTAATGAAAAATCCACACAGGAGGAAAGAATAATGAATTATTTCAAGTAATTGCCTAAAAAGTGTCATTAAAAAATCCAGTATCACTAATGCAATAGTGTATTTTTTTAAAGCAACAATAAACAAAGTGATCAAACCGTTTAAGTTCCCAAATTTTGTTAAATGAATTTCCATGATTTTGTCCATGCAAATTTGGTTAAGCAATTTTTTACATTCTATGCAATATTTAAGAGTCAAACATTAACAGAAATAAAAAATGACATTGCCATAGTAAATTTCCAGCACTTTTAATGATTATACAATGTTTAAATTCTCTGATATTTCTAGATTTTCCATAACTGTGTAACACAAGAACATCTCTTCTTCAAGACTGTAAACAATTATATTCAAAATAAAAATATAAATGCGTTTAAACACTTGTTTTCGATAAAGATGGACCTATTAGAAGTGAATGGGGTCTCTGTCTCAGTATAGACACACCTGCCCTAAAGGCCTTCAACACCTGTGGAATGCAGCGCGTGAGATCTGGACAGGTGAGACCAAAGGTAGCAAACACCTGAACTAGTTTCTGGCCAAAACTCCACGCGTTAATTAATGCTGAATCTGAAGCGTCCCAGTGTGTAACAACTTTGTTTTGTTTTAGTGCTGTCTTCTGGCATAATTATGCGCAACAACTTGACTCTGCATTAATCACGACAGGCATTGCATATAATTATAAATACTTCTATAAAAGTAGAAAAACTCACCAATAACAAAGCCAATAAAGAATATAACCGTTAACCGGCAGAGAGAGCTGGTTTTTTTATCCTCAGTTCCCATTTGAATAAACAGCTCACATTGGAAGTTGGAGAACTAGTGCTAGGAGGAGTGAGTGAGATATGTAGGCGGGTCTTGGCTGGCTTGTGTTGTTCATTAGTTCATTGCAGCGAATCGGTTCGTTTGAGTGAAAGTGATTCACCAATTCTCTTGCTTTATCAAGCAAAATAAAAGTTGCCGTGCAGGATTCTACGCGTTTCTTCAAATATTTGTTTTTTTACTGCCGCTGAAAACAAACTACTTAAACTAGTTTAAGAAGCCAAAACCAGGTTAACCGGTTTGTTCTCCCAAACTGAAACAAAGCTGAAAAGGTGCCAAACCCCCTCTGAGCTATCAAATCACCCTGACCATTTGAAACCAGTTTGGTGAGCAGAGCAGACCACTTAAAGTAAAAAAAGGTTAGGCTGGATGGCTGTTGTTGTTGATTTCAGTAGAGACGTCTATTTTTTTACTCTTAATCACACCGATTCAATTCATTGTTTCAGACAGTATTTTTTGTGTGTGTGTAATTTCCAACACATGGCCGAACACATACCTGTACTAGTTTAAAAGCTGCGGGTAAAGAGTGACTTGCAAATACTTTGCGTTGATTCTACCGAGTCATGGCACTGAAACGATTCAGACGAATGATTCTTTGGCGAATCGAACATGGCCGGTTCAGTGTTCAGTAGATAGTTCACACAAAGGCAATATACAACCGCGCATACAGATGCGGTTAGAGCACGTAGTGACTCATTAGGTAGAGTTTCAGTGACTCACTAAAAGTAGGGAGTAAATGTGCATAACCGCAACCCTATTTTGAAGCAATAGATGGCACTGTTGGCATATTACGAGAAAATAAAAAGTGTTTTCACTCATAAATGTAGCTTCTAGAAAGTATTTCCTTTCTACAGTTCTTAACGTAAATAAATAAAGCTAATAAAACTAGATTAACTAGGCTTTTATAGGCTAGATAAACAACTTGTCAAAACAAGTTACTGAGAAAACCTGACCAGAAAGTTTGAAATAGATAGCTAGATAGATATTTTATTAAAGTTATTTGGTCTTTAATAATGTTCTCAAAACATCATTTATACGTTGTTCATTGAATGTTATTTCTGAAACGTTTCAGCTGAACGTTCGTGTAACATTTTTTTTAAATGTTGCTACTTGTTTTGGAATGTTCAGAGAGTATTCCAAAGTAACTTTCCCATAATGTTTGCAAAATGATTAAATAGAATGTTCCCTTAACATTTGTTTAACTAAGAAAAAACTGCACAAATATAGTGTTTTCATAGTTTAATGGGAAAGTTAGCTAAATATTCTTTGAACATATTTTTGTAAGCTCAACACAGTGCAGTATGCAGGAATCAGTATGCTAGTATTCCATTAATTAGAGCATACTGCAGTAGATAAGTGGAATGTATTCCATGCATACAGAAAATTCACACACTGCACAGTTTGTCATACTGCAGAGTAGTATGGAAATATTTGATTCTGTCTACATGCATCTTCTCTAATCTCATTGGTTCTTCTGCTCCAGAGTGCAGGTGGATGGTCCGTTTGGCAGTCCGTCAGAGGAGGTGTTTAATTACGAGGTCAGACTGTGTGTGGCAGGAGGAATCGGAGTCACGCCGTTCACTTGTGTTCTACAAGCACTATTGTGAGTGAGGCAACCTGTCATTTTTGTTACACTTTACTGTAACATTAAATCATCATAAACTCTCTGGCCTGTGTTCTAAATGGAACACTAGTGTGCTGCAAACTACACAGTGCACACTGTGTACTGCATTTCTTTAGTTCAGATGGTGGTTGTAGGTTTGATTCCAGTAATAGATCATCGCAGGATCTATTTGTACAGAAAATACTGTGCACTTTATACATACTATGTGCTAAAAATAGTAAAAGTATGCTGTTACTAATATATCCGTGCAAATCTCTCCGTGCATATACAAACAGTTTAAATCCACAGTAAAGTGTCTGAAGGTGGTGTCGTGTGTGGTGCAGTGATGATTGGCATCAGTATAAGTTGAGAGGGCTGTAATTCATTTGAGTTTGAGGGGCCCTTCAGTCTTTCTATTGGTTTGCTGATCTGCTGTGTGGCCTTCGTGAGAGGGTAAAACACTATTCAGAGGCCCAAACTGAACAAGAATATGCAATTTAGTGCAGATGCTGATATTTATATGACCAAAAATTAAGATGAAATTCTGATGCTTATAATGTAAATTTGTCAGATACTTATAACATTAAAGCAGATACTTACATAAAATGTTGTAAATATCTATATGCATGACAATTACTAAAGGCTATGCCTCCAACTGCAGGCAGATGTTATACATATGTTAATGTATAATGTGAAAAATCCTCTTGAAATATGTTTTTCTAACAGTTATTGTCTTCTCTCTGTAGCTGTGGCAGGACAATCGGCCAGATTATCTGAATGTTCAGCTCTACCTCAGTAACACCCAGGGATTACAGGTGTGTGTGCTTATATCTCATGATATTACTGCTTATTTAATATTCATTTATAACTTGAGTTTTGTAGATGCAAGCATTGTTCTTTTGTTTACAGAAAATCTAAACATCTAGTTCGCTATTTTACAATAAAATATGCATATATCAGTTGTGGACCCAAAGGGATCTCTTGCACAATTACTTTCTCATTCAGGGAATATTTGTGATTGTGTATGTAGTGTTTGTCTGCATGGACCTGCACAACCCTTGATAGACCCTCAAATGAATAGTTCACCCAAAAATGAAAATTTGCTGAAAAAGTACTCATTCTCAGATCATCCAAGATGTAGATGAGATTGTTCATTCATCAGATTTGGAGAAATGTTGCATTGCATCACTTGCTCAGCAATGGATGCTCTGTAGTGAATGGGTGCCGTCAGAATGAGAGTCCAGACGGCTGATAAAAACATCACAATAATCCACAAGCAATCCACACCAGTCCAGTCCATCAACCAAAAGCTGCTTGTTTATAAGAAACAAATCCATCATTAAGACACGTCCAACTTCAAACCGTCACAAGTCCATAACCCATAATTACACTTCCTTCAGAGGAAAAAGTCCATCTCGTTTTGTCTTCTCATATCAAAATCAAAATATCAAAAGCTGCTTTGGCTTGTAAACAGAGCTTTATCTGTGCAGATTTCTCTCCTGATTCAGACCAGATCACTTTTTTACTGGAGAAAGCAATATTAAGGACAGAGGACTCTTAATGATGGATTTGTTTCTTACAAACACGCAGATTTTGGCTTCCAAGATGTTAACTGATGGACTGGACTGGTGTGGATTACTTGTGGATTATCGCGATGTTTTTATCAGCTGTTTGGACTCTCATTCTGACGGCACCCATTCACTGCAGAGCATCCATTGGTGAGCAAGTGATGGAATGCTACATTTCTCCAAATCTGATCTGATGGAGAAGCAAACTCATCTGTATCTTGGATGGCCTGAAGGTGAGTAAATGTTAAGTAAATTTTAATTTTTGGTTGAACTATTTCTATAAAAACAGGGTTAAATAACACTAGTGCACCCAAAATTGAAAATTTCTCGTCCTCGTGTCATTTCACGTGTTGTCTTGGTTATTAATAGTATGTTTTGGTTTATTGTATACCTTTATGAACACAAACGTACACAATCATATTTAAAGTATAACTTTTCATTATTTTTAAATATTTATTTCTTATGTATTCTGTACAGCACAACAGTTAATCACCCATCACTTCAGTATCACAGGATCCTTCAGAAATCATTCTAATATGCTGATTTGCTGCTCAATATTTTGTGACAGATTTTATCTTCAAAATTCTTTGATGAATAGAAAGTTCAAATGAGCAGCATTTATTTGAAATAGAAAGATATTACAAAAGTCTTTACTGTCACTTTTGATTCATTTAATGCATCCTTGCTGAGTAAACTCTGACTGACCCCAAACATTTGAACAGTAGTGAATGTAGTGTGCATTATGAATACTATAGCAGGATTCAGAACGCAGCCCTTGTTGCATGACCCTGGTTTAGAGGCGAGACCTTGTCTCGTTTGTCACATGACCTGGTTTAACTGGCGTATCCGTACGGTGTATCCGTCCTCACTGACACGTGTCTGTAGGGTCACAGTGTAGTCTGATATGAAGTCGATCCCTCCTCTTCGCTGCTGTTCAGAAGCGGCTGTCTCTCCCCATATGACTTTCTCCTCCTCGTCCGTCTGTGACACGCCACAGTGATAATAGCTGCAATAATTCCCACCACGGCCGCCCCGAGGATCCCCGCGGCCAGCAGCCAGCGCCAGATCTGCCGAGCTTGCTCCAGATACGGCGTCAGAAACTCCTGCACAAACCGCTGACCTGACAGAGAGAAGAGTGATTGAGAACAGAGAGAGACTGAAGAAGAAGGAAAGTCTCTCAATGCATGCAAATGACTCACTTGGGTCCTGTAAATATGCATATTCATAACCCAGAGCTTTAGTCGAGAGGAAATAATCTCCGTTTCTGTAGAGAGGGATGAAGGGGACCATGTAATAGCCGTCGTTGTGTCCGATCGGGGCGTTGGCGGTCGGGTAGTGTGTGCGGGGAGGCTGGTGTCTCCTCAGCCATTGCTCAAAGATGCTGAAACACAAACGCAGAAGTCAATGGGAATGAGGTTAATCATGTTTGGATTCATGTTTCAGTGAAACCTTCTCAGCTATTGTTGTGTTTTGCATTCAAATATGTTTTTTATGTTGTTGCTAGGGTGTTCTGGCCAGATGGTTTCTAACCGGCTCAAGTCAAAAACACCAACCCTCAAAATTATGACTTGAATTTGTGTAAAACAATTAAAATAGGCTTATGCATTAAACAAAAATGCAAAACTACATGAATTTTCAACCAGGCAAAAGTTAGAAGCTAAAGTTGGCATTAAAAAAAATGTTTTGTTGTTTATCTCACATTAATATGTAAAATTAAATTGCACTGTACTTCATAAATCATAAATAAGGTTCATAAATCCCTGCAGGTTTGTGAGTTGATGAAATGCTAATAATTAAATCTTTAAAAATGTAAAATTAAAATAAACAATCTTGAAATAAAATAATCAAAATAAAACTACTAAAAAAGAGATATGGGAAAATATGTATATATTTTTATCAATGCAAACCCCTGCTGATTTGTGAGTTTTTATGAAAAGCTAATAATTATTTTAAATCTTAATGTAAAATTAAAATTAATAAATAATCTTAAAATAAAAATAATAAAAACAAAACATAAAAAAATTACTAGTATTTATATATAATTTTATTAACAACTCGAACAGCCCTGAACTGTACATAAAAATGAAACACTTACTGAAAAAAGACTATATATATTAATATTTACCTGCATGCCATTTAAGCATTAACTGACATCATAAAACAATGCAAAATTAGTTTAAAAGTATAGTAAAGTCAAGCTACAGTATTATAGTAAAAAAAAAAAAAGTTACATTATTGTTCAAGTGAATATTTTAGGTCAGATGTGTTTGGCTGTATTAATGTATGTAATATTTATGTGCATGATTTGAGGTGTCGTTCATGACTATTGCGCACTATTTTATGGGGAAGATATGCATGAAAATGCTCAGGGTTAGTAGTTTGCTATGTGTGCATGCATTTCACCTGTCGACAAAGGCATGATGTAGAAGGAAGATGGGATCGTTGGCGGATCCCTGCACTGAAGACATGGATCCATTCATGAAGGCGTGTAAAGAGTTGTGCATCAAGCTCTGCCCCGTTACTGCCAGCCCCGTCTCAGGACTCGCAAATCCTGAGGAAAAGGTGAGACGCGTTCAGTGCTTAGAGCCTGTGGTGTTAAAGAAGTGTAAATTCTGTTTTTCTCACCTTCCAGAGCGTTCCTGAAGCTCATGTTGGCGCGTCTGTCCATCAGACCCGTCTCGTACTCTGTTAGGCTCAGCACTGACTCCACGTCTGCGGAGGTGGGCAGCCGCGGGACACGCTTTCGGTCGTGGTTTCCTGGATTACGCAGTAACGGTCCCTCTGGAGACCCGTCACACAAAACCTCACGCTGGTTGTAGTCTTCGGGTTGTGAACAGATCACCTGCACAGGTATAACACACCAGCAGACAGTCCAATATCATAAAACAAAACACATCTAACCAATAAGGGTGCAATATGTGAATCAGCCTGTCAAGAACACTAATCAAAAGAAATAAACTAATAATCATAACTTACTTTTCAAAAGTTTGGGGTCAGTACATTGTTTTCATTTATTTGGAAGAAATACATATTACTCTTATTCCGCAAGGATGCATTAAATTGATCAAAAGTGACTGTAAAGACATTTATTATGTTACAAAATATTTCTATTCCAAATTAACTATTGCTATTCATCAAAGAATCCTGAAAAATAAAATGTATCACATTTTCTACAAAAATATTGGGCTGCACAACTGTTTTCAACATTGATAATAATCAGAAATGTTTCTTGAGCAGCAAATCATCATATTAGAATGATTTCTGAAGGATCATGTGACCCTGAAGACTGCAGTAATGATGCTGAAAATTCAGTTTTGATCACAGGAATAAATTACATTTTACAACATATTCACAAAGAAAACAGCTATTTTAAATCATAAAACTATCTCTCAATTTGACTGTTTTTACTATATTTTTAATCAAATAAACGAAGCCTTGGTGAGCATATCTATATTAATAAATCTTACCAGCCCCAAACTTTTGAATGTTAGTGTATTTATTTTTCTGTTTTATTATTTAATTTATTATTCAATATCGATTTCTTTTAGTAATACATAATTAAAATAAATTTTATATTGAAATCATTACTTTAATTAAATATTTTATTTTGGCTAGTTGCCAAGGAAACATTTTATTTAGTTGTACTTAATGTACTAAAATAACTAAAACTAAAACTGAAATAAAAATGAAAATTATATAGACAAAAAAAAAAAAAAAAAAACGCTAATAATGTTTATAATAAAATCGGAGAAAATAAAATTACAAACTAATAAAAACTATTATTTTAAAATTGTAAACTTTTTTCAAAATATTACTGTTTTTACTTATTATTATTATTATTATTATTTTTTTATCAAATTAATACATCATTGGTGAGCAGAAGAGACTGTCTTCAAAAACATAAAAGAAACCCAAAACTGACAGACCCACACTTGAAATAAAATAAATGTTTTAATAAAATAAAAAAAGTAAAATTATTTTTATTTCAGCTAGTTGGCAAGAAAAGCATAAAAACACAACAAAATTATTAAGAATAGAACAAAAAATGAAATAACAATGGAAAAATATAATAAAAATAACTATTAGCTATTTTAAGTTGTAATTTGTATTGCACAATATTACTGTCTGTACATTTTGTTCTTCAGATTTAAACACATTAATTAAAAAAGTTAATTCTAATAAAATATAGTATTAAAAAATTTAACTTATTTAATTTCAGCTAGTTGGCAAGGAAACATTTTATCATTTTGATTTAGTTTAACTTGATACACTTAAGTAACTAACTAACTAAAAAAAATTAACTATTAAGAAAAATGATGCTGTTGTCTCAAACTAGTAAAACAACACTGAGCCAAAGTCTTGTCTGTACTGCTCAGAAGCTGCTTCGGTTAATTCTCTTGTGGCTCTTGTCGAGGGTCTGTGCTGAAGTTAACGGGGGTTTAGGGGCCAGACACACTCGTGACCCTCTACAGCCTCGAGGCCACGTCACACAATCACACCTTTATTAACACATCGTCACACGCTGCGCTCTCAGAGGAATGTGTGACATCATCAGCGCTCTAGATGGATCAGCTGAACTGACATCTGACACGCTATAGGACCAAATCCCAGTCACATGGCTAAAACAAATACAGCTGATATCCTGTATTAAAAAGACTGAACTTTTAAAAAAATTATTTTCTTTTTAAGCTACGTGTTTTTAAAACCTGACATATACAGCTATCACAATGCTTTTGAAGGTACTCCAAAAATCAGGCCAATTTTTAAAACTGAAAAGATTTTAGATTTATTTATTTGTTTATCTATCTGTCTATCTTTTTTTTCTTCAGTACTGTCAATAATTTCTTTAACATAGCAGTTATATTTCCTATGATACAGTTTTAGTTTTAATTTTAATTACTAGAAGGATAAGTAGAACAAAAACATAATAAATACTTGAAAAATCATGTAAAATGAAACTGAATGCCTTTACTTAACTGAAAATAGTTTATGGATTAACATGAACTTTTTTTGAAGTAAAAATGTATAAACAATTATTTTAGGTTTATTGCCATTTTAATCCCTACTGTGATATGCATTTTGATTTTTAATTATTTTGTTCAAAACTTTTTGAGTTTATTAAATCTAAAACTATAATAAAATCATGAATTGAAATAAAATAAACATTAACTGAAATAATATAAAAAATATTTTTTTATATATAAAAAAAGTTGCAAAGGAAACATTTCTAATTTTTGTTTACAGTAAAATAACTAAAACAAAGTCAACTAAAAAGGATTTATTTATTTATTTATTTTTAAAACTTTTTTCACACTTAAATGCTAAAGAGTGACTTCAAAACTAACAACAATAATAATAATTTGCAAATAATACTACAGGCTATTATCTACCTTGATTGCATAATTTAACCTTATCTAAATTTAAACTATGCTATAATAGTTGCATTGTGTTCACTTGTTTGCCCAAGAGCTACTACAAAAATATGAATATAGTGGGATTTTAGTTTGTTTTTGTGTGTCTGCAAGAGACTTTTGACTTTGTCATGAAATTGCATTTCCTGAAGTGCAATTTTAAATGAAACGAGCAAACATTACTCGAGGGATAAATGACTAAACCACACTGTATTACTGGCATGTAAAAATAATGTTTTCATGTTTTCATGTTTACCTTCCAGGAGGAGAACACCGAGGATGGGCTGATCAGGTTGGGGTTGAGAGGACTGCGCGCCCCCATCAGCTCATCCGTGCACACCTGACAGTCTTGAGCGTCACGCCAGTCCCAGTAAGGGATGGTGAAGTTAAAGTCACCGGTCAGCTTCCGGATCTCATGCTCCCAGAACAGCAGGTAAACGCGATGCCAGGGCAGAAACGCGGCCGATTCGTGCGCAAAGTCAATGTCGGCCCACACGTTCCCGGGACCCCCGAGCAGCGCATCACGGGACACGTAATAGTGCATCCAGACGAACAGATCGTACACACTGATGTCGGTGAACATGGGTGTCGAGCCGTTGTTCATCTGCGCATACGTGCCCGTCACGATCACATAATCGGGGCTGATGGTAGTTTTGGCGAGGTTGAGGTACGAGATGAACCTTTGCCTCTCAGATACGGATAATTGGAAGATGTTTCTGCGCACAGATTCCCGTCGTTCCCCGCAGCTGGCACCAAAGTAACCAAACTTGCACTCGCCGCAGTCGAACCCCATGTAGTTTCCGGCGCACTGGCAGGTTTGGTTGTAGAACACCAGAGGCCAGCGCTCGCGGTCATCCAGGCCTGAATGTGGGTACTGCGGCCCGTCGGGAAGATCAGAGACCGTGACGTCTTGGCAGAAGCCTCGACCCGACAGGGAGCCACACACCGAACCGTCACCTGGCCAGACCGGACAGCAGCGCTTGCTCTGCAGGACGTCCGGTGTGGTGCACGGCCGAGGAAACTGCTGGAGAGACGGACTCCAGAACTGAATGAAGAACAGAAGCAGAGGGAGAGACATGATGAGACCCAGACGCATTAGAGAACTTCAGCTCACTTTCTCTTTACACACCGCTCTGCATCCCTCCTTTCCACACACACACACACACACACACACACACCCTCGTATCACATGCTAGGGATGAAAGCGGTGACCCCCGCTCATGTTCGGTCTCGGGACTCTGAGGAATCCTTGCGAGATCATTTCATTTACAGTTTGGGAAGGAGCTCCTTTCATCCAGAATCAGGCATTTTAACCCAATAACCAGCAAAGTCAACACCGTTAATGAGGGTTTACTGCCTGCTGCTGAATAATAGAGTTGAGAATTGTGGTTACTTCAGTACATTTGCTTGTTTTATGCATTATAACTCTTAAACACAAGCAAGTTTGAATGCATATTTGATTTCTCTTTTTCTCATAACTGATTTTGGGGTGAGAAAAATTTCCGTAATGTTTCTTAAAGATGTTTTTTATGCTCAACAAGCTGAATTTATTTGATCAAAAAACAGCAAAAACTGTACAATTATGAAATATTATTACAACTTCAAATAAGTGATTTCTATTTGAATATATTGTTTATTTATGTGATCAAAGCTGAATTTTCAGCATCATTACTCCAGTCTTCAGTGTCACATGATCCTTCAGAAATCATTCTAATATGAATTTGCTTTCTGATTATTATCAATGTTTAAAACAGTCGTGCTGCTTCATATTTTTGTGCAAACTTTTTCAGGATAAATGGGAACTTCTAAAAAAAAATGTCAGAATTTATGTAAAAAAAAAAAAATAATAAAATTTGTAACATTCTAAATGTCTTCACTGTCACTTCTCATCAATTTAATGCATTCTTGATGAATAAAAGTATTAATTTCTTTGAAGCAGAAACAGGCCCCAAACTTTTGAACAGTAATCTATTGGTGGTAACAAAAATGAAAAGTTGGCCATTTTTTTTTACTGATTTTATAATTTTTTTTCTGTTCTATAGTCCTGCAAATTTGTCAAATCACATCCATATTTAGTCCTTTATGCCAAAGCATATGTATTTTATGATAATTCAGTGATGTGATAGGGAATGATTACCATATTCATGTACCTTGTTTTTATGTTTATTAGAGGCAAGTTGCACATTTGAATTAATTTTACTCTAATCATGCACTTCTGAAAATTTTCCAAAAGCATTTTTTTTTTTACAGAGAATAAAATCTCTAAGAGTTTATTAATGGCTAATTTGTACTGAACCTCAAACTACTCCAAGAATACCACGGTACATGTCCAAAATATGGTGTAATCATGGCGCTTTATCCAAACTAGCCAAATCATAAGCCCAAATCATATCCAAATCATAAGCCCATCACATGTTATTGTAGTGGTGAGGAGGTGCTGATGATAATGCAATGGCATGAACGTCACAGGATTACTACAGCCGTGGGGTTTCTTTCTCTCTGCAGTCAGGGGTCATCTGCACAATCAAACGGTTTCTGCATTTCATTCTTAATGCAAAGAGTGGCCCATAAAAGAATTAAGCTACTTTGAAATGTTAAAATGCAGTTGCATTTGATGAGAAAATAATAGCATGAATTCACATTTAGAAAAATGTAGTGAAGAATGTTGTTAGGTTTAATAAAACAAATTTATTGTGACATTTAGGCTATGAAATGTTGGTAGAACATTGTTATAGTTAATGTGATTTAAAAATGAACAAATGAATAAATGAATTTTGTAAATAAAATTTACAAGAATGTTCTACATTAGGAACAGGATTATTATATTTAACTAAAACAGAACCTAAAACATTTTCATTACTTGAAACAAAATAAACATTAACTAAAACAAAAATATTTAAAATATTTTATTTTCTCATTTAAATTGTACTAAAATAACAAAACTAAAACTGAAATAAAAATAGCTAGAAATTATACACACGCACACATATATATAAAACTATTAACAATGACAACAACAGACAACAAAAACACTAAACCTTTAACTTAAAAAAACTGATTTAAAATATGAATAAAAAATAAACAGTATCTAAGTGATAATTGAGTGTGATTTGTTTGTGTTTATTTTTTTTTTTGGTTTGGGAATTATTAGGCTTAATATTCTGATTTCAAAATCAGTGGAAAAAAAAATTATATAATATATATATAATTTTTTTTTTTGGAAAGCTGGATTATTTAGCATGATTAATACAACTAGATGAATTAACATTGTTATTTGTGCCAATTAGATATACTAGACCCCCCCCCCCCAAAAACAAACAAACAAACAAACAAACAAACAAAATTAATAAATAAAAATAAAACTGAAATAAAAAAATATTAAAAACTATATAGACATGCATACATAAAATACTGAAATTATAATATTAATACTATAATACTAAAATACTAATACTTCAAAATTGAAATTAAAATTCCAAAATATAAAAATATAAAAATAAAATTCTCAATATTAGCATGATAAATACAACCATATGTATCTGAAAGAGCAGTAATCTAAATATAACATACTTATCATGTCAGTTAGATGCCCAGCTGCAAATAAACCAGAAGCACTGAATTTGACTTTAATACCTCAAGTGGTCTACAGGCGGCAGTGTGAGTTGAACTTTTGCCAGTCAGCACTGGATGAAAGCCAGGATCCTCAGTGAATGGAGTCAGTCGTTTCTTCTCCCAGAGACTGGACACACTGCCATCTGTGGAAGTTCCTGTGTTTGACCTCTGGATGGATGGATGAGACCAGATCATTTGGTAAAATGCAACAAAGGTGGATTAAATTCTACATGGTGGAAATCACAGGTTATGAAAGACTGCAAATAAAGGGCCTAGTTGTCACAGTTTTTACACTGTTTATACACTACCATTTTTGGAAATTAATACTTTTATTCAGCAACGTATTAAATTGATCTAAAGTGTCAGTAAAGACATTTTTAATGTAACAAAATGTTTGTTTCAAATAAATGCTGTTCTTTTGAAATTTCTATTCATCAAAGAATCCTGAAAATAAAAAGTATCACAGTTTCCACAAAATTATTGGGCAGCACAACTGTTTTCAACATTTATAATAATCAGAAATGTTTGCTGAGCAGCAAATCATCATATTAGAATGATTTCTGAAGATCATGTGACACTGAAGACTGGAGTAATGATGCTGAAAATTTAGCTTTGATCACAGAAATAAATTACATTTTACAGTATATTTACACATAAAACAGCTATTTTAAATCAAATAATAATTTAATGATTTCAAATAATATTTCACAATATTTTCAGTTTTTATATCAAATACATTTTTGAGTTTTGCCCATTTTTGTAGTTTATATTTTATATATTACTAGTAAAAAGAACAAAATGTTTTTTGAAAAACTAAAATGAAATCAGAAAATATATAAAAAACATTATTCAAAATATTATTCTTATTATTTTAACATTATTAATAATGCTGGTCATAAATAATAATAAATGATACTAAAATAACACTGATTGGTAATATTTGAGCTTTTATTAGAAGTTGAAATTTCTAATTTCTATTGAAAATGCATAAAAAACTACACTGAAAACTGTACCGTTCTTTCCCTGAAAGCTGCAAATGGAGAAATGGTTTCTCTCATGTCTTTAACTTTTTCTTATTGTTAGCAGATTTTCAAATGCAGGAATCTTTATATCATCTGTGTTTCTATGGCAACAGAGATTATGTCAATGTCATTTTGAGACACCATCAAATAATTGATTTACTGTCATTTTTATGGGTTTTGTCATATTTGTAGAATGATAATCTCTCTCAGCACACGCCGACAGCTCACAACATCACCGCTGCCTTCGGTTCACAAGCACACCGAGGTTCAGTCTGTCCTGCTTCAGTGATCTGACAGATTTACAAGTGACACAGGACTGACAATAGCAGATGCAGGGAATTGATTTTATCCATCATTGATTGGATTGTGAAAATTTGCCATTTCATTAACAACATGGAGTTGGAGGGGAGGGATTATAAAGTAAGAGGGATTTGTGACATCACCTAAAATATATATTTTATATTTTTTTATATATATATTCATTTTAATTTTAGTAATTTTGTAAGTAGTTTTAGTTTTTATATTTTTACTTGCAATTTTAATAGTTTTATTAATTTAGTACTAGTAGTAAACATTACGGAAAATGTTTTGCTTAAGTTGAAGTTTTTCATTTAATATTTGTTTATGTATTTTATTTAAATAAAAATGTTTTTAACTGTTACTTTTAGTTAACAATAACAATATTAATTAGATGTTTGTATTAGTAAACTTATAAATACTTAATATATAATCAAGTATATATGTGTGTGTATATATACATATATGTGTGTGTGAGCATGTTTATGTGGTTTATGAGGACACAAATTTGTATAATGACATGGTTATGACATAGGTATTACAATGAGGAGGTGATTTATGAGGACATTTTCAGTGTCCCCGTAATTCAAAAGGCTTATAAATCATTCAGAATGAGTTTTTTTGAAAATCCAAAAATTCACAAATTTTCCTGTGAGGGGTGGGTTTAGGTGTAGGGTTGGGGTAGGCCAATAGAAAATACAGTTTGTACAGAATAAAAACCATAAACCACATATACCAACGTGTGTGTGTGTGTGTGTGTGTGTGTGTGTGTGTGTGTGTGTGTGTGTGTGTGTGCATCATATGTAAATATATAAAGAAGTGATAAATAATAACAATACTTGTCTTGTTTTGTCAGGGTACCATCAATATTCAGATTAGTAGTTAACAAACTTTTTTTCTCATTACTGATTCCTAACTTGTTTGTTTTGGCTCCTCCTTGTCCTTAATATTTGATTGCATCCTTTTGGTGCAGCAGTTGCCATGGTTACTTCAGAACGCGACTATATTTAGCGGCCAGTTTGAGTTTTGTCATTACTGAAACTTTGCTGTTGAAAAGTAAAAAAAGAATATTTGCTTTTAAATAAATAATATGTACTCTTTAGTGGGTGTCAAGCCTTAATCACAGGTTTCAGACCCTCCCTAAAGCCTCTGTAATTCACAGCCAGTGTGCGCCCCGAGAACACCCTTTAATGTGACTCCATGAAGCTGCGCAGCAGACCGTGAGTCACTCTCACACCTGCTCTTCCCACGCACGTGTCCAGCTTCTGAGTGTGTGTGAGTGTGTTAAAGAGTCATTCAGGAAGCTGACATGTCCTTCATGAATGGTTTCTGTTTAAATTACAAGTGTGTGTACATATGTGTGTTCGGGTCTGGTTTGAACTTTGAATGTTGTGCTGTTTTGGAGTTTGCTTGACTTAATGTGTGTGTGTGTGTGTGTGAGAGTGAGTAAGTGTGTGTTCTTGCATGTGCATGAGGACTCAATTACACACTTGAACCTCTGATTACTCGTCATTACGCCTTTAAGAGCGGTTGGGAGGGGTTGCCATAGTAACCTGACCCCAGAAGCCATTGAACAATTACTCTTGTACTTTCTAAGAAGTGTTTAGGAAGCTTTCCAGCATCTGAGTGTAATTTATTACAAGCCTACACTCTGCGGTCTCAATCATGCTAATTCTATAATTAACAAGCATAATGCTATTAGCAGCATTCCAGCGCTGGTTGCTGCGTCTCTGAGCGTTTGGATGAACAACCAGCGGTCAAGTGAACAGGGATTAGATGGGTCACATGATTTCTGTGGGAAGTGCTTTTGCTCTAATATTGATAGTAATGGTATTGGTCAGTTGTATTAATTGTTCTAAAATATTGTACAACTCCAAAAGAATCTGTTTTGAGTGAATAATGTGTAATGTTTCACATCTTTATTGTTTTGGAAAAAAGATAATTTAACATGTTCTGAGCTTTTATGACAGACTTGCTCCAAATAGTAGGTTGCCATTAAAGAAACAGGAAATGCTTTCTCCAGTAAAAAAAAAAAGTGTTTTTTTCTGAATCAGGAGAGAAATCTGCACAGATCAAGCACTGTTTAAAAGCCCAAACAGTGCAAAACAGCCCTAAACAAATATCTCGGTGGAATTCAATGTGAGAGACAACAGGAGATGGACTTTTTTTTTTTTTTTTTTTTTTTTACAGGGGAAGCATTATTATGGATTATGGATTAAATTGGTATTTTAGCCGGAAGCAATGGTTTAAAGTTAAAACTTAATGTTGGATTTATTTCTCACAAACACACAGCTTTTCACTGTTCAAGACATTAACTGATGGACTGGAGTGGTGAGGATTACTTGTGGATTATTGTGATATTTTTATCAGCTGTTTGGACTCTCATTCTGACGGCACCCATTACTGCCATACACTGATGCAGTGCTACATTTCTACAAATCTGATGAAGAAACAAACTCATCTACATCTTGTATGACGTGAGGGCGAGTAAATGTTCAGCAAATTGTCATTTTTGGGTGAACTGTTCCTTTAAATATCATATTATAGCCTGTTTAATGGCCTTTTTAGTGAAATTTAACAGTAATTTCAACCTAAAATCATTCATTAAATGATAGCAAATCAAACCATTGTTTGTCTGACAGTCAATGCAATTAATAATTGTATGTATTCTAAAAAGCATGTGACAACCTGCCCCAATCTAACAATTATGAAGAATACTCTTGTCCTGAGAGCACATTTTGACCTTTCTGCTAAAATCATTAGTAAACCTTTGTATTCCAGACTGACTTTATTGTGTTCATTTGTTTACCTAAGACCTATAATGGGATTTTTATTTGGAAAATAAATAAATATAGATAGATAGATAGATAGATAGATAGATAGATAGATAGATAGATAGATAGATAGATGCAGTTAAAGTTCTGACTTTGATACTGAGCTATAGTGTTTCTGACAGCTCCACAATACACATGTATAATATATATGAAACCAATCAAATATATATGAAGAAATATGTGTTATATCGGCCCTCACAGCATCTTATAGCTTGCAGTATGTGTTTGCTTTTGTTGGGGAAGATTTGAAAGCTGGTTGGATTTAGCGTGGGCTTAATGTTCAGCATATTGTTTATTCTTTTTTAGATGTTTGCATATGAATATGGAAGCAGATTTTCCGCTGTAATCTGTTTTGTGGTGGGCGGCTCACTAAACGCCAGTCAGACATTAAAGAGAAATGCTGAGATTAAGAAGATTACCTGGTTTGTTTGAGTTTTTGCCCGGCTGAAAAGACCAGTAGTTGGTCTCTTCCCAAGAATAGCGACTGAAGCGCCTAAACCAGACTGTCCTAGTCATGGTCTTCTCAGTAAGGTACGGGAAGAAAACGAGAGTGTATAAATTACGACTTTAAGTGAGTAATGTTAAATTTAGAGAGATAGCCTATATAGAGAGATTTACGAGGAAGGCTATCTATATTGTGGTAAACATCACAGGAAGCTGCTGGAGTGGCTTTGCCCTTTTAACGGTCGTTAATCCCGCGCGCTGTTGGCGGGAACGTTAATCCCGCGCGAAGCCCAAGGCCACTTTGGCTAAAAAGCCCCATCCTGTAAAGGAGCCACCGTTTTATCCACTTGTGCCCGCACATATGATGACGCACAGTTAGGCTACGAGAGGTGTTTCACACGAGATATCGATCGGCGAACCGCGCCGTTTTGCGTTTTAAACTGTTGGCATGGAAACGAGCGGGAAAATGAAGCCACTGTTGCGTGACTGAGATTCTGCCGTTGCAACGTTAAAGGTGGATTAATAATAGAAGTGATGATCTCTTCCATGCTAGCTTGAAATAAACCGAGAAAATAAAGTTTGCTGATAAGGTGAGTAACTTAACTTTATAGTATGGTCGCTATATTCTCACATAATTAAGTTGCTTTCAGAAATAAATTGTATATAATTAATACTAAAATAAAATAATCGACTTTTTCCTTTTTATTTAGTAATATCCATATAGATAGCAAAACATTTTGTTGTTGTTGTTGTTGTTATTTTTGAATACATTTTAAATTAATAGTGTCTTAGTAGTTTACCCTAAAATTTGAAAAGTTTATGATTTACTCACCATCATGTGTTTCAAAACTTATATGACTTTTTTTACACTACATTTTGCAATGCTAAAGCTAAGCTGTTTTCTGTGAATGTGCGACTTCCGATTCTTTAGCCGCTATAGAAGATAACTAGAAATATACTAACCGTGCACTGGACGGTAAAAGTATTTGCTCTACAAGCAAGTGCATTTATGATTATGATAATAAATTAAAATGATATAACAACAAATACCAGATTATAAGATTAAGCAGTATAGCAGACCTTTTTGACGTTTTATGAAAAGGTAAAATAACTGGAAACAATGACACCGGAAGCCTCGCACATTCAAGTAACAAATGGCCGGCTCTTAAATTAAAAATAAGGTTGTTAAAAGAAGATGTTTTGAAAAATCTTTGGGTGACCCCAACGTTCTTCAGAATTTCTTCTTTTATGTTCCACTTAAAATAGAAAGTCACTCGTGTTTGGAACGGTATGAAGGAGATCAAATAATGACAGAGTGTTTATTTTTGAGTGAATTACGCTATACATTTTGCAGCAAGTTCAGTCATTTCCCATCACCTTACACTGGTGTTCATTTAGCCTGCATTTGATCTTTACAGCTTTAAATCCACTGAATTAATTAAACATCATCCCTTAGACTTTGAAAGGGGGTGATTTGCATTTCAGTCCCGAATGGTGAAGTGCCACAAGGTGGTGGTCTTCCGCTGGTTTGAGGTGGGGTACCGCAGGGATTGGTGTGGGGCCCCTCTCATTTTAAAAACATATGCGATCTTGCACCTTGTCACTCACAAACAGGCACCCTTAACGCATTACCTGCGTTAGAGCCTCATCCATTCATTCACAACAGCAGGAAAGCATGTTTCGCAAACGGCCCCATGGTCTTTTGTCTCATTTTTAAACATTCAATGATAAAAGAATCACTGTAAATCATCGACACTAGATGTGAGAAGGAGAAGCGCACGCTTGCAGGTGCCACGGCCGGTTGGATGCAGCCAGTCTCGGGGTTCACTGGTGGGAGGGGTTGAGTCGCGGGCTGGGATGTGTGTGCCCGATCACGCTCCGGCAGTGTTAGTGCGTGACAAGAAGACACTACAGCTGTGGCTCTCTGGTGCCCCTCCGTTTACCGGGATACCGACCCCAAATCTCCGAGTGGTGGGCCTGTGTAGTGGAAGGGACGTGCGTTACGTGAGTTGATTTTGGCGCGGGGCAGGTAAGAAGAAACCGTCACCAGAACATCACCACAGACAACCTGTGCACGGACACACGCTCTGCGCGCGAGTTTGGATCTGTGGAAGCGATGATGTTCTGGAATGAGGAACGCGCGCTCTCTTTTTGTGTTTCGCTCTCTGCAGATTATCGTCCGACCGCGAGCATATCGGTTGTATGGGTACCAGTGTGACTTACTGGGAATGTATCACGTGCAATTTCATATGCATTGCATGTGTGACTTGGTACGAATGTTATATTTGCAATGTTAAATATGCAATGTCTTATCAAGGCTGAGGAGATGCAGGAGGTTGTTTATGAGATGCATTTGAGCACATGGAGTTCTGTGGCTACTGCAGTGTGATGCGTTTCAGCACCGCGGACAGCGCAAGGCTCCCGTTCTCTCGGTGATCAACGGCAAGGTCGTTCACTCTCATCCGTCCCGTTCCATCTTTGAGTGGAGCTCTCTGCCATATCAGCCTGACATTTGCATTCACTTGAGTGAAGTGTGCATTAAATCCCAGCACGATTTCAATGCGAATGGCTGATATTGGCGAGGTTTTTGTGCGATTGCAGTTTGTTTCCCCTCCTATTGTTTCTTTTATGCCGGAGGCAGAAAGATGGTTCGGTGGGATGCATTAGTTCTTTTCGCTTACATTCAGCTCTTGCCATAGTCTTTTATTCGAAAGCGAGGCAGCTTTTCATCGCCTCTCTAATGGACCCCACATTTTAACAAGGACCCAGGGTCCAATCTGCGGTTTGGCAGATGAAACCGGCCCTTGAATGCAGCTGAATGAGGGAATTCATTTATGCTGGTCTTTATTTATACAGATGCCATTGCTCTGAGACCAAAATGAGTTGCTTTTGAAAACCATGCAGTGCAGTGCTTTAAATACTCTCCTGTTTTTATTGTAAAAAATTGTCACCTCATTTTTGGTCTCTATGTGGTCTGCACTTGGAATGAATGGGTCTGACAGACAATATGAGTGGTTTTTGTTCATGTCGAGGGCCTGGAAGCTTTCTTGGCTATTCTTGAATGTCTGTTGATAGCCTTGTAGCAACGTTTTTGTTGCACTTTCAGATCCAGAACACACGTTATATTCAGACAAAACATCATGGCACACTGAAACAGATGAACTTGCAACCATATACACTAAAACAATTGATGTAGAAACAGCTTTCACTCAGAAATTTGAGTGAAATTTGAAAGACATTGAATGAAGTGTGAAATTTCGAAGCAGAAAGACTGAAAAAGTATTTTCTTGTTAAATGCGCTCTAATAATCTTAATCTGATTTACAACTTTGAAAAATAATTTTTCCAGTGTACATTTCCCATGTTTTGTCTGTTTGTGTGGATGTAATAACATTGCAGTGTCCATCTCCTCTCATTCAAGGTTATGAGACCCCTCATCTCATGCCGGCCCCAGCTCCAGGTTGCCACGGCAATGACCCAGCATCCTGCTCAGGGTCATCATAGAAGCTCTCGGACAAATGACAGCACGGTTCAAAGCCGCATGACTCCAGAATCCCCTTTTTGTGTAATCAAATACAGAAAGTTATGAGAAGGAACGAAGCAACTGGAATGAACTTCCTCACTGTGATTGCATCTTTGGCCCAAACAAGAACAAAGACACGGCCTCTAATTTACTCCGAAATGGTCAGCCTGTATTTCTTTGCGATGCTGCTACTGGCATCACTGGCGACGGCGGGCCAGGCCAGCGAGCGGCGCGTCGTGGCCCACATTCCAGGTGACATCATAATCGGTGCCCTCTTCTCCGTCCACCACCAGCCGCCGGCCGACAAAGTGCATGAGCGCAAATGCGGGGCAGTACGGGAGCAGTACGGCATCCAGCGTGTGGAGGCCATGATGCACACACTGGACCGAATCAACGCCGACCCCAAAATCCTCCCCAACGTCACGCTGGGCTGTGAGATCCGAGACTCTTGCTGGCATTCTGCCGTCGCTCTGGAGCAAAGCATCGAGTTCATACGGGACTCGCTCGTCGCTGCCGATGAAAGCGAGGAGGCTGGGGGTGGGGCCAAGTGTGCAGATCCCGGAGCCACGCCCATGAAGGGCAAGAAGCCAATCGTGGGGCTGATCGGTCCGGGTTCGAGTTCCGTGGCAATTCAAGTGCAGAATTTGCTGCAGCTGTTTAATATCCCGCAGATCGCCTATTCCGCCACCAGTATGGACCTCAGCGACAAATCACTCTACAAATACTTCATGAGGGTGGTGCCATCGGACGCCCAGCAGGCCAGAGCCATGGTGGACATAGTGAAGAGATACAACTGGACCTACGTATCTGCCATCCACACAGAGGGTGAGTGTTTCATTTACATTAGCATTTAATCTAGCTGAAGTTTATGAGTCATTTCAACGGATTCATTACAAGAATCCCAATATAAGATTCTTTTGCTTGTGAGTTGAATTCAATGATTAATTTATTAGACTAATTCAGCTTTTTAATTTTTTTGATAATTCATTGCAAGAATTAGATTATAAGAGTCATTCATTTCTTTAACCAATTCATTAAAGGAATCTGATCAAAGAATCATTCAGCAAATCATTAGAGTGTTTAAACGTCTTTTTGAATGATTCATTGCAAGAATCAGACTCTTTGGTTTGTGAATTGGGTTCAGTGACTAATTCTGTCTTTTTGACCAAAAGACAGGATTTTTTTGACAGAATTCAAATCATTTGCGATTTGTATGAGAACTGTATTAAGCTTGTAATTCATTAGATTGATTCAACTTTTGTCTCTTTGACCAATTCATTACAGAAACTGAATCATAAAATTCATTTAATTGTGATTCATTTAATTGTTTGATTCATTATTCATTAGCTGATTCCACTTGTGATTCATTAGAATGATGTACCTTATGATTCTTTTTGACCAATTTGTTACAGGAATCGAATCGTAAGAGTTATTTGTTTCAAAACTGGATTCAGCTACAGAAGTAGTCCATTTGCCTGATTCAAGTTGTGATTCCTTTTGACTAAATTAATACAGGAATTGGATCATCAGAGTCACTTATTTGTAAATTGTATTAAGCAAGTAATTCATTATACTAAATCAACTTATGATTATTTTTAGCCAGTTTATTACAGGAATCTATTTTTTCTTCCTGCAAGAAATTCATTAGACTGATTCAGCTTGTGATTCTTTTATGATCTGATTCTTTTAATTAACCTCTCAGAGAGTCCTTCATTTATGAATCTGACTGCACTGCTCAAGCTGTTTGTTTTCCATGTATGGTGAAATGGCATGCAGTGGTGGTCTGTTTTATCACAGTAGTGATGTTAACATTCAATTCATACTGCAAACTCATAGCTAAGATATGATTTGTTTTGCCATGCTGCTTTAGATTCTGTATCAGTGCGGTGCTGTTCACACACACACACACACACACACACACACACACACACACACACACACACACACACACACACACACACACGCGCGCGCGCGCGCGCGACAGCATTGAGGCGTGATGTTCATGGTGTCTGTTTCAGAAGAGTCACATGTATTCTGTCAGTGTGGCCTCTTTTAGTGTCAGATGGGAATTGTGTGTTAAAATGTTTGTGAAGTATGTGTGTGGACATCTTTACAGAGCAAAAGAAAAATATTAAAAAAAAGTCTGTTGATAGGTTTGTAAATCATGTAAGCATATATATCTCCACTACAAGGTTATTATAATTTTACATTTCAATTTTGTCATGCTTATGAGGGCAAAAAGCATCATTTAGTTTTTTAAGGCTCTTGAAAGTGTGAAATGGACTAGTATAATATAATGTACTGATTTTCATTTAATACATGTGCGGAATAAGAACACATAAGGTAGGTGAAGTGTTTAAAACACACAAGCACAGTTTAACTGAATGATAAAGTTTAACCTCTTTACTTCATGTTGTTAACTCTCTGTTGTTCTGCTGTTTTGTGTTCATCTGCTGTTCCCATTTGCTCTTTTATCATTGACTATAATTTGATTCAATGACACGTTCAAATCTGACACATTTTGATTTGTTTGGCATCACTGACATCGGACACTGAGGGATATGTTATGGCTAAAGCATGCTGGGAAAGCACACACAGTAGTCATGGTAAATGAAGCCTAATCAGCATTCAGTACAGAATGTGTTTGTAATTGTGTGTGTGTGTCAGAATCTGGTGGAGTGTAACCTTCACTTAAGATCTCAAGAACTTCAGCTCTCTTCCCACGCTCGCATCCGTCTCTCTCTCTCTGTCTGCGCATCTCGTACCGTCTCTCTCGTCTCCTCTCAGGAATAAGCAGCTGTGGAGAGAGTGACTGAAGGATGGAATAGAGATTAGTTTAACTAGATTGGGTGGAATTTAAAAGCAGAAAAAAGTGGCATGAGCCGAGCACTGGAAGAGTGTAAGAGATGGAGAGGAGAGGGGCAGATGAGTGAGAGACGGCCGTAATGGAGAGAAAGCCAAATAGCACGATTAGGAGATGAATATTAGACACAAGCAGAAAGAGAAATAGAATCAGTTCAGTTTGAGGAGAGCTGAGGAGCTCATCACACATGCTTAGTCTTACAATGATAGTGTTCTTAGTGGAATTTGGAAATGTTCTCCAATGATGTCATGGTTCTAAATGGAACTTTTGTTCTTAAAGGGATAGTTTACCCCAAAATGAGAATTCTGTCTTCATTTAGTCACAATCATGGATATAATGTATCATCTTATTTGTGTGTGGTTGTAGCATTAATATTAAGATGCGCTCATGCGCTCATTATGAAATATTTATTAATATCTACCTTCTCGCTTTTACCCAAATATTAGGTAGTGAGGAGATTAGACAGCAGCATATTTTATCTTTCGCCAACCATTGCATCTTTACCAAGCATCTGGTGGTGACACAGAAACATCTTAAAGGAAAAGTTCACCCAAAACTGAGCATTTGCTAAAAATGTACTTACCTTCGGGCCATCCAAGATGTAGAAAAGTAACATGTTAAGATTTGGAGAAATGTAGCATTGCAACAGTGTCTCAGCAATGGATCCTCTGCAGTGAATGGGTGCCGTGAGAATGAGAGTCCAAACAGCTGATAAAAACATCATAATAATAGTAATCCACACCACTCCAGTCCATCAGTTAACGTCTTGTGAAGCCAAAAGCTGTGTGTTTGTAGAACAAGTCCATCATTTAGACATTTTTAACTTAAAAGCATTGCTTCCAGCTAAAATATTTCCTCTGTCCATACTAATTCTTTCTCCAGTAAAAAGTCATCTTGCCTGAATCAGGAGAGAATTCTGCACTGATCAAGCACTGTTTACAAGCAAAAACAGTCCAAAACAAATATGTCTGTGGGTTTTGATGTGACAGATGACAGGAGTTGGACTTTTTCACTGGAGAAAGTGTTATTGTAGATTATGGGCTCATGTTTTGGCCAGAAGCAATTGTTTAACATTAAAATGCCTTAATGATGGATTTGTTTCTTACAAACAATCAGCTTTTCACTTCACAAGATGTTAACAGATGGACTGGAGTGGTGTGGATTACTTGTGGAGTATTGTGATGTTTTTTGTCAGCTGTTTGAATTCTAATTCTGATGGCACCCATTCACTGCAGAGGATCCACTGGTGAGCAAGTCACATCTGGAGATAAGCGAGGTGTTATGGAATCATCTAAAGCGAGGTTAGTAAAGCTGTCACGTTGAGATGTTTTGGTTCTAGTTTTGAAGAGCAAGAGCTACTGCGAGGGTTTCGTCGTGACACTGGGCTGCTCTCTCGTCTTGTCTCGATCGGATTCTTTTCTTTTGATCGTTTCACCTGCTTGCCTGCATTTGGGAGACACTATGACACACCTGCAAGCACTTGTTTATGCACTGGATATCGCAGGTCCTGTTGGAGAGACGTGTCTCTTTGTTTCTCAAACTTCAGGGTGAATGAGAATATTTTGAATGATTATTAATGACAAACTGGTATATTCTCCATGGCAACCTCTCTACCTTCTTTCACTCTCGGTCCTTTTCATTTGGATTGTAAACTCTGAGCTGCGTGGGTGGACGGAGTGAGCGAGAGACAGGCATGAATAAAAGCGGGGTTTTGATGCGAGCTGGGTTTGTGTCATTTCTATCAGCCGGTAGCGCTGATGAGCGCGGAACACAGCTGGCTTAACGAGGCACAGAATGGGCCCTTAATAAGCCACAGGAACCTTTACAAACACACAATCTCACAACCTTTTCTCAACGGCACACACAGTGTGTCATAACAGACTCCGGCCGAAGCACGAAAGGACACAGTGCCACTCAAAAACTTACAGTCCTGTCTCATTTACGTGCACTGGCTAATTTAGTTTTTTGTGTCTGTGATGCCAGTTGGATTGAATTCAGTCCGCCTCTTAGAGGCTGAATCTTACAAAAACATGTCAGGGTCACATTTCACCCCAAAATCAAAAGAAAACAAATAAGAACTGATATCTTGATGAAAAATTAAATTTAAGAAAATTAAGCCTATATTTAAGATTATTATTATATATATATATTTTGCTGTGCATTGCAAAATTTCTCCCTAATCATAATGCAAAACCCCCCAGGTATTTACATTACAATAATGAAAATTCTAAAATATAATAATAATAGATTTAAACAATTATCCATATGTTAAATTATTAAATATATATTATTATGTATTTATTAATAAATAATAAATAATAATTAATAATTAATTAATTTTTATTTATTTTATTAGTTTATTTTTTATTTAAAAAATGTATAATACTTTATTTTTTATAATTTTTTTAAATCATTGTTGTTATTAATGTTTTGTTATGATGATATTTTTTTTGTATTAATTAAAAAAAGCTTTGTTTTATGCAAAATATAACTTATATTAACATACTGTATATCTTTTTTTCTTTTGACTTTAGGGTAAAACATGACTTTTTTTTTATATAGATATTTATAGGTGATGTGTCTCATCAGTTTAATTTGTTGCAAAATTATGACAAAGCCATTTGTAAGTTAATTCCCCAAAAGTGTAACTCTGTGGTATAATATGGTTTCAGTATGTTTTTATAAACATCACGACCAGCCCAAAACAGCAGTTGACTCAACCAATGGACCAATAGTGAGAGTTAGGGGCGGGGCTATCTGTTTATCTGCCCAATGACAGTATAGGAGACTTGTTTAAAAACAGTCATTATTTTAGCAAAGTCATGCATGTGGCGCTGAAATTACACTCTTCACCTTTCAGGTTTGTGAATCTGTAACTAGACTTTATATCAGAGGTTGTATGATTCCCTTCCATATAAGGCAGTGGAGACATTGAAATGCACTTCCAGAGGGTCATGGATCTGTTACCATGTTATTTTCACTGTTTCCATTTCTGCCAACGGGGGTGGAATTTTTTAAGTATTACAGCCTGTCTGATGTAAATGCGTCTTTGTTTTCCATGCAGCAGACACTTCCTGTTTCATAAACAGACAGGTGACAGCTGGAGTCCTCAGTCTGTGGTGTTTTGCACATGATGTTGTGGGTTTCATCTGGCTATAGTCTGAACTTTCCATCTAATGCATAAGATACAGATACCTGCCTTGATTATATCAGCAGATCGAAAATTAGTTTCAGAGGCAGTGAAATTTATTACATTTTCATAAAAGCAATTTTTTGAATTGGAAAAATGTGCACTGATGAATCCCTCACAATATGGGCAGGGACATTCGTTGCACAACGGCACAGACCCTTTTAGTCGCAGTTTATTCCTTTGAAATTCCAAAAGGAATCACTGATCATCTCAAAGCCTCATGGGATTGAGAAAATGTGTTTGTGAATATGGCATCTCACACCCTGATCCGCTGCGGGCCGTTTACTGTCATCCTAACACTGCTGATGCACTCTGACATTTACACAAACATCTATTCTGATCTCTCTGGCCGGCCAGTGGCTTCATGATCCACCCGCCGTCGGGGCCAGACTCATCCGTTCTCAAGCCAACTCTAATTTCAGCCATGAGTAATCTTCTGAGGCTGGTGTTAAATGGCTACACATGCTTTTAGAGATTTTGTATCAGAAAAATGCAAAGACTTTTTCTAAAAAGTTGGATTTAAATGCTGAAAACCTGCTCAAAGAAAAGATTGATCGTGCAGCATGATGACTTCACATATTCGTCTCTGTCAAGCCAACATAAAACAACATTTGTGAACAATTTCACTTCATAACATTTTTATTAGGAAGATAAAATGGATATTCAGTAAAAACATTCAGCATATTAGAATGATTTCTGAAGATCATGTGACACCGAAGACTGGAGTAATGATGCTGAAAATTCAGCTTTGCATCTCAGGAATAATATATATTTTACAGTATATTCACAGACAAAACAGCTATTTTAAATTGTAATAATATTTCACAGCATTAAGGTTTTTAATGTATTTTTGATCAAATAAATGCAGCCTTTAACATTAAAAATCTTACTGATCCCAAAATTTTCAATTGTAGTGTGTGTGTGTGTGTGTGTGTGTGTGTGTGTGTGTATATACACACACACACACACATACACATTAATATATACTCAAAATATGAATTTTGAAGAAAATAAAACAGATTACTGGAGTACATTTTACAAGAAAATACAAGAAAATTGTAGTCTTTGTACTTCAAAATTTTACATTTAATTCAGTGTGTTGCTTGTAGGTTCTTTAATCATGAAACAATTGTTTCTACATCAAACCTTTTTCAAGGTAGGATTATTTACTTTGAACAAATTTTTACTCAGAAATTGATAAAGTTTTAAAAAAAGGCAAGTAACACTTTAAATTAAATGTGAAAAATATAAAGACATTAAAGACTGAAACAGTATTTTCTTGTAAAACTTTCTCTGAAAAATCTTTACAACTCTGAAAAATCTTTTTTTACAGTGTAGTTATTCATATTTTTCATAATAGATGACAAAAGTATGTTATATAGTAGTGTTAATAATGAAAACAGAGAACCAGAAACTTATTTTAAGAAAGCAAACAGGATCAATTTTGTTTTTATGTTGGTCTTCAGGCGTGTGTTTTCTAGATTATTTTCCCGCATGTCATTTTTAGTAATAGCATGGTCATCAGAATTTTTCCGTCCATAAAAGAAATGAAAGGAAAGTGTTTGGGACTTTTCACGAGTTGCTGTGAAGCTCCGCCTGAGGTTATTTAAATTAGATTGAAATGTCATGTCGATTGAGTACAATCTTGTGTATTGAACAGGATGGAGTCTTTGCACTCGGCTCTTGTCGTCAGCACTTTACGGGAGGCGGCTAGTTATTCAAGAACGTAAGAGGACAGAAAATCATTTAAAACAAATGTTTAGAGAGACGATGGCCAGACTCAGTGTCTGAATGCATCACAGAGAAGAAATGAGACCAAAAACCCATTCAAAAACCATTTGACTTCAGTACAGTGGAACCTGAAGTGCTAAAATGCGACTTATTTTTGGGTTCTGTTGTAGGTCATGCAAACCTCTATAACAGAGGTCATTTATGAGTCACTACAGGCAAAAATGCTTTTTTTTTTCCATGCATCTGAGATTTTGAGGTTTTTGGCTTTTCATAAACTTTTTTTTTTCAGACTACTACAAAGAAAACATCTAAAATGCACTTTCAAGTTCAATTACAATCCATATCTTTAAAAGTGTCATCGGATGCCCATTTTCCACAAGTTTATATGATTCTTTAGGGTCTTAATGAAAATTCTGTATCATACTTTGGTTAAAATTTCTCTATGGTAGTGTAAAACAACACCCTTTTACCCTTGTCAAAAACAGCACTGTTCACAGAGACCCGTTTTGGTGCCTGTCCCTTTAAATGTTAATGAGCTCTTCTGACCCCTCCCCTCTCTTCCATGGAGTGATGAGCTGTTCTCATGAGACTGTAAATTTTAGCCGCATTCGTCATGGAACTTACTCAATAGCACAGTATTAGGAAAGGCGATTTAAAAAATAACTTATACTCACTTCTTCTTTTGGAGAAGCTGGAGGGGCCTGTGCAGAACTACGTCACACTGCCTAAAATCTGTGAACAGCTTGATCTGAGACACTTATGATTTACTGGGATTAAAAAAAATAAAAAATGGGTGGATTATTATCATTAGGATGCTTGTGTGCACACACTGCCAACACACATTTCAGTTCAAACAACATGTAAAAGTGAATTTTGCATCCGATGACCCCTTTAAAAGTACTTTTAACAGAGAATTTTGTTTTTATAATGGGTTGGGATGAATTTTTCATCTTATGAAGCATTTAATTTTACTAAACTCTTTATTCCTATCCATATCTATACTGAAGGATTTGTTCATATATAATTAACCTAATTTTTTGCAAAGCTTTATACCTTTAAAAATGGCTATATATATATATATATATATATATATATATATATATATATATATAATTTTTTTTTTTTTCCTTTCTGTTCACAGTATAATAAATGAGAAATACAAAATCTCCTCTGTAAAAACCTCTGACTTTAATGTCAACAATTTTTTTTTTTTTTGTTATAGAAATCTAAAGATTGTAAAAAACAAAAACAAATGCTTGGTTGAAATGGTTGTAGAAATCCTTGCAAACCAGTGCATCTTTCATTAGATAGTGCCTCATTTGCATATTTAAACAACATTTCAGGAAACTTGTAATGCAAAATTTTTTGGCAATTTTTAATGTAATCAACTGGGGAGGTATGGTGATATATATTAGTTATGTTTTACCCTATTGTCTCCACTTATATATAGGCTAGAAGTTTTAAAGATGCTAAGCAATGGTTTGGAATGCAGTGCAGCAGTCATAAGTAGTAATTTTATGGTGCTTTTTTTTTTGGTCCGTCCTCATTCATTTTGATTGCATGAAAAAGGAACAGTGTGAAACTTCTCCACCAGAGAAAGAAGGTCATACATGTGTGGAAAGACATGAGGGTGAGTAAATTATGACAGACTGTTTATTCTTTCCTGAACTTTTCCTTTCAATATCATCTAATGGATTCACACACACATAGGGACGCGTCTTCTGTGTATTCGCCACAGCAATTAACCATGATGTCTAAATGTCACACCGAATCAAAATAACATGTGCAGATCAAATTGTCAGGCATTCAGGATGCTTGTTTGAGTCTGCGCCGGTTTCATTTGGCTGTGAGGAAACCTCTCGGCTTTATTGAAAATACAGCCGTCTCCTGTAGCTTTAACCTGACTTACACCCATTCAGAACGGACTGGAAATCTGCCCAGTCTCGCTCTCCATCTCTCTATTTTACACCTTTTAACTGCTGTTCATTGGTCAGATAAAATGAACGAGGTCACTTTTGTACGGAAATCCGGATGAAATTAATCAAAGCGGAGAGAGAGTCACTTTTCTGCTCTGATGAAAGAAAGGCTTTTCCACCGCTGTTAAATAATCATCCCTTTAATTCAAGAGAAGAAGAGACGAGAGCGATGGTGTGTGGGTGTCTCCTGATTTTATTCTGCATTTCTATTTCTCAGTTTTCTTACTTCATTACTTTTGCCTTTTTCACCATCTGCCATTTCTCCTTCAGATGCTTGTCATGCACCTTTTGTCTCGTTGTACAGTCTTAGACATGCTAAAAAATAGCCAGTAATGGATTATGAGCTTTTCCTTCTATGGCGTCTTCCCATTCATCTCATTTGCATATACAGTTAAATTAAGATAAATAAAGACATAATCATGATACCGATGCATTTTTCACACTGTGAAAAAAAGTGTAAATAAAACAAAGATTATTAAAACATTTTACAAAAAAATAGCATTTCAGTATGTCAGCTTAGTGTTTAGTTCAGTGTTTTACTTGCTGTTTCTTTTTTGAATGTGAAAAAAAGGTAAGTGTTTTATCAATATTTTTTTTTTTTTTAGCGCAGGATCCCAATTCTTGTCTTTTTCGAAGACTTCATGTTTTTTGCCACTGTGCATTTTTGTTTTAATTGCATTGTAGTTGCATTCTAGCTTGTCTTCATTCGTATATAGGCCCTTGATGTCTTCCTTTTTGGAAATTAATTAGTTACTTTTTTTAATGTAACACTCTCCTCTGAACATTGAGGTCTTTTAAGGAACATGTAGCTGTTCGTTTGAACAACTTTGTAAAGTTTATGGCATCAGATGAAGAATTTTCATACATTTTAAAGGGATTGTTCACCTAAAATTCAAATTTTAGAATTACTTTGTTGTTCCAAACCTGTGGAACACCAAAGAAAAAAATATATAGAGTAATCAATAAGTCATGACAACATATTTTATTTCATAATACTTTAACTTATCAAAATAATTTTATCAGTTTCAACTATATTTTATATAGATAAGGGATTCAATTAGACACAATTAAAAAAAATGCATTATAATGACTAATCTGATTATACTTCAAAGTTGAAAGCAGCACCTAAACTTAAGTTAAACTACATTTTTGATACATTTTCCATCTTTTGTGTTTCAAAGTAAAAAGAAAGTCAGCTAGGTTTGTAATGACATTAGGGTTATTAAATATTGACAGAACATGCCGTTTCAGATTTATGTGAGTTTTAACTGTGGTCAGTTATTTTTTATGTCAGTCAGATGGTCTCTTGTTGTCTAAGTAGGCGATTCTTGGCCAGAATCAGTTGTAATGTGTGCCAGATTTGTTGTCGATAGTCAAAGGTTTGGGATGCATGAGGCTAGACGTTTTGTTTCGTAATTGATGAACTCAGTAACATTGACGCTGTTATTGAATCAACACTGAACTGACATCTTCTGTAGAGCTGCTTTACAGCTGAAATTGAGTTTGTTTTATAACTGATGAATGTTTACAGCACGAACACCGATATTTTCCTGATTATTATTGTGAATCTGCTTTGAAACTGTCTGTATTGTATAAAGTGCTATTTAAACAAATGTGACTTGACTTGACTAGACAAGACCCACAACTCCTGAACACACACACACACACACACACACACACACACACACACACACACATATATATATATATTTCACATTTTATTTAATCATTATTTCGTACTGTAGATTTATAAAGCTGTTAGGACTGTTGGTTACATCACATAACGTAGTTGATTTCAGATTTTAATCCTTGTGTGAACATTTGGCACAATCTTTCATCTGGTCTTTTAATGCTTTTTATCAAATTTTGTAATATTGTGATTCATTCTGAGCTGGTTCATTTAGTTGAATTCTTTGAATCCTCATGGAAAAACATGGAAGAATGCTTCCAGAACCCACATAGTGCTGATAAACAACATGTGTGCGATCCAGTGCAAGTCATTGGCTGATGGAGTCCCTTCTACCTGTCAATCACTCAAGCCAGCCAATAGGCTTAAAGCAAAGGAGGGGTTATGTGATTATGATGTAATCCTTTCTAATTGTCTTTTTTTAATGTCATTAGATTGGTTTAAGGGTAGGGAGTGTTTATTTGATTATTGTGGACAGATTCTCCATTAATATACTGTGTGTTTCCTGTGGAGAGGGACATGTATGTGCCATCTGCTCACACATATCAGTGCTGGATTCCTCACAAACCAAAAGTGCTCATAGGATTTTGATGTAGTATGCAGTTAAATCATGGAAATGATAGTAGGAGCGTAGAGCTGAGGGGGAAATGCGTTTTAAGAGATGGATTTCAGATGATATCACCACGGGACATTTTTCAGACGGCGTGGCGCGGTGGGGGATTTTTATCATTCGATGCTGCTGGATACTCCACTTGATTTAGTGCAAATACTTAACATAATGTAACGGGCTGATAACAGCATCTGTCTCTTATACACGAGCAGCGGGGCAGCTTTTAGGACATTTATATTATAAAAAGCCCATATTTTACACTCCTACAGCATTTTATTTTCTCCCCCTGAAGTCAACTTATTATGCCAGAAACGTTTTTTCAGGATCATTTTACATTTTATCTCTGAGCGTTCGAGTTAAAGAGGATTTTGCTACTGTACCTTCTATATGCAAATGAGCCCTGTTGTGATTGGCTCACCTCTTTGCATGTGAAATTAGATTCATATTTACTTGCAGGTTGTGCTTTCAGCTCCAATATGCACTGTAAAAATTATTTTTTGTATATGTAAATAAAAGAAAGATAACCGGAGTACATTTTACATGAAAATATTAATAGTCAATGCTTTAAAATTTCACTTTTATTTCAGTGTTACTTGCTGTTCATTTGTAATTAATTGTGAAATTTACTAGTAATTTCTCAGAGAAAACTGTTTGCAGTGCACACCAACTTTTTTCAGTGTAGCCATTCTTCAGTAGTCACATTATTTTATTTTATTAAATATATTATAAAAATTATATATATATATATATTTTTTTTTTCTGTCAATTTTTTTATTTACTTTTTTTTATTTAGTTTTTTAATTTTATTTGATTTAATATAGCTTGCTCTGTTCTTTTTCTATTCTGTCCATTTTCTTTTTATTTTATAATAATAAAAAAAACCTTGCTATGTGTACTTGTTATAGCACTTGCATATCATTGCTCTTTTGTTGATTTTGATTGCTACCATTGTCCTCATTTGTAAGTCGCTTTGGATACAAGCGTCTGCTAAATGACTAAATGTAAATGTATTTGGTGCCATCCAATAATAAACAGAACGTTACAAAAATGTGTCACGGAGGAGCATACGATAAGTTTTGTGTCAATATTCTAGACGTTTCACATGTTTCAACAGCATTCAGCATATGAGTCAGTCAATACAGAACTGGTTAAACTAAAAATAAATAATGTGTCATTATTTACTCACCCTCATGTCGTTCCAAACCCGAACGACTTCTGTTTCTTCTGTGGAACACAAAAGGAGATATTTTTACACAAATGTGGACAGTTACAGAAATGTTTTCAGTGAATAAGACATTACATTTTAGTCTGTTCCTCATCATATGACATTAGACAGATGCATATAGTCATAGTTACTTCTTTTAGGTGCTTTTTACTGTCTTTTTTTAAGCTTGATCATTCACTAGTTTGTATTGACGAGCAACCTGAACATTCTTCAAAACATCTCATTTTGTGCTCTACAGACGAAAGTTAGTCATATGGGTCTGGAACAAATATGAGAGTGAATAAATGATAACAGAAGTGTAATTTTTAGGTGAACTGTCCCCTTAAATCCAGAAGAATGAATGAAGAGCCACACATTCCTTCACCTATCGTAACAATAAAGTCCAGACGACTAAAGTGCAGCCAGAGAGAGAGAGAGACAGTGCTGATAGCATCTCTCTTCAGCTCCAGTGTGTCTGCTGTAATTACAGAGAAACACACTACAACACATCCATGTCAACACTCTCTCAGGTAACACAACTGTTACCTCGCTCTTCCACTAATACACACTCTCTGAAATCTGATGGATTTCTGCTTGGGTTAAAAAGGGCAGCTCAGCATTTGACGTTCAGATGTTCGATTTTCTGCTGTAATATTTATCCACATTCCAGCCGAGCGAGTGCTGCACTTTGAGGTGGAGGTGTGTGTGTGGTTTATGAATTAGATTGTGTTTAGACTGTGTCTGTTTCTTTAGGAAATCGCTAATGAGATCTCTATCATCTCTCCTAGACAGCAGTGAGATTAAATGACTTTTATTTGACGCTTCTGCTTTTCTGCTTTTTTTTTGAAGAAAAAGACTCTATTTGTCTGTAGAATCTCAACTCACAAACTGTTTGGATTTGTCAAGATACCAGAGTATGCAATCATAATGTATAGATCTTAATATGAGTTCAAGCATTTCTCATTAAATTCTTGCAAAACAAAATGACCTGAGCTATGCCTATTAAATTCATTTTTTATGACTTAAATTAAACTTTCATTTGTGTCTTTTTAGTTCTCTTAAAGAATTTCAGAACGTAAAACTATGGTGGAATGTTTCATGTGATATGGAATGTCATTTTGGTAATATTATTTTTAAGCTTACAGTTTATCATGAAAGTATATGTAGATATTTTAATAGAATATATTTAAGATTTTTAAATCAAAATTGTTACGGTTATAAAATTAATATTTTATAATATTTTATAACATAAGTAATTTCTTCTTGTTTAATATAATATTTCACTGTATAGGTTATCTCAACCTAAAGGTAACAATTAATAATTTTTGAATGGTGACCTATTTAGATTATTTTCTGCTAAAATTACTTTTATATATTTTATTTATTATTTTAACATTTTTATTTTATTTTATTGTTTTTTCCCCATGAAGTTGCATATATTTTATCTCTGCTTTGAGTTTTTTAATTTTGCTTTTTCTGAGCTAAAGGACTATAAAATATTAATTTATTAGTTCAAATATCATTTTGTAAATATTTATTTAATCAGGTGTTTAGTTGAGAGTAATTTCATGCTTTGAAAATGATCTTTGTTCAATGATCTTTTACAGGAAGATCTATTTTACACCAGTATTATATGTAATTTATTAGTGTTACTTATAAATTTAAAATGTAAAAATACACATTTTCACTGTATATGGTTAATCAGCTCAAAGTGAATTAACATTTATTTTATTTTTTTTTTATTTTTTTTTGAGCTCTCTGTGATGTTTCTAGGACATTATGGGTCCTCAACAAACAGAGATCATTAGTTTAATCGAATGTTTAGTTTCATGAGTCGTTTCATGCTTTGAAAATGATCTCTGTTCAATGATCTTTGACAGGAAGTGAAGGCTAGTGTTCTCTTTATGAACGGAGACTGATTGTGTCAACAGTGTGTGTCTGTGTGTGTGTGTGTGTGTGCCATCTGTTCGTGTCTGCTGCTCTTACTGTGAAACTAATTACAAGACTTTACACGTAACCACAACAACCAGGACCAGAACCTGATGAAACCTTTCTGAGGAACCTCAGTCCTCTCACACATCTGACACCTTCACAGCTTCATTTATATATATTTATGAGTTTATATATATTTATGAGTTTATATCATATTCTGGAAGAAAGAGTCATTATTGTCTCAGCAAACTTTAATAAATCCATACAGCTGTAGTCTGACACAATGTCAGTATTTCTCACTGTAACACAACGTTCTGTGCAAACAGATGAAATCTGCTATAAACGTGAAAAGAAAAAGATTGCTAAATATATTTTTCTACATTTAGTTTGTGTTGGTCTCTACACTAAAAAAAAATGTTGTAGGATTTACACTGAAATGATTTTTATAAAAATAAAAATTGTTTTTTTATTTTGTATAAAAAATTGCTAGTAAATTTATATACATTTATATTTAAATTAAATGTATATATTATATTATAAAATTATATTTATACTTATATAAAAACAAAAGTAGTCTGTTATGTTTTCATTATGTTTTTGTTTTGTTTTCATTTTGACATTATGATTTCATTTTGATATCTATAATGATACTTTTTCTAAAGGTGTGTATGAAACAATTTTCACTAAGATTTTTTTTTTCTCCAGATTATTGGAGTACATTTTGACAAGAAAATACAATTTGAGTCTTTGTACTTGTTTTATGTTTAATGCAATGTGTTCCTTGCCATTTCTTTGTAATTATTTGTGAAATGTACTAGCTTTTTTTCTAATAAAAATTGTTACAAAACAGATTTTTTTCAGTGTTCACACACATTATTGAATAGCTTCTTGAAACACATTTTACTTCATTAAAAGCAATTCAAAAGAACTTATATTCTGACAAAATTTTTTTGCAAGCAACATGATCCTTTTTTATGAATTAATCAATTTATGGGTTGGTTATGATTCATTATTTGTGAATTTTTTACAGTTTCTGAGTAAAATTTGTTTCTACGCCTTTGTTTCTTTCTTCAGTGTATTCTTTGGTGTTGTGTTTTCTTTCAATTTCAACCATATTCTGAATTTTATATATTAGATTTGTCGAAAGTGTGTCAGACATTTGATATATAATACTGTGACTCATGACTAATTTCTTTAGTTAACTGAATAATCATATCAAATTTTCTCTGTTTTCCCCCCAGGCAACTATGGTGAGAGTGGGATGGAGGCTTTTAAAGAGATGGCGGGGAAGGAAGGCATTTGTATCGCTCACTCGGATAAAATCTGGAGTAACGCCGGCGAGAAGAGCTTCGACCGTCTGCTGGTCAAACTGCGCAAGTATCTGCCCAAAGCTCGCGTGGTGGCGTGTTTCTGTGAGGGCATGACTGTACGAAACATCCTGATGGCCATGAGACGACAAAACCTCGTCGGAGATTTCCTGTTGGTCGGCAGGTCAGTGGAGGAGTGAATGATGAAGAACATGGAGAAACTGAGTGTGATTTTACTTGGCCTTCGACTGGAGATTTAATTTGTAAAACCAACTAAATCTACAACAACAAAAATATGTTTGTTACTTGAAATAAAACAAACATTAACTAATACAACATGAAATACTTTTATAGAAATATGTTTGTTATATTATTGCATATTTCTGAGCATCAAAATAATCCCAAAGATTTTCAGTTCACAGAGTTTTTCAGTAAATAAACAATGCTGGGTAGGTTACTCTAAAAAGTAAATTACTACCCACTAAACACAATGTATTTGTGTTTTTGTCATTTTTCGCTTTTATTATTATTATTATTATTATTAAAATGGAAAAAAGTTGCCTTGGCAACTAGCTGAAATACAATAAGTTTAAGCTTTTTTATAGTTTTTTATATTTCAGTTAATACTTATTTTATTTCAAGTAATGAAAATGTTTTTATGGTTCACACTTTCAGAATGACAAGGTGATTATTAGATTTCCATTTTTAGAGGAACAGTTCCTTTAACAAACTCTTCTCTCTAAATGCACTCAAGAATCAATGTGTGTGTGTGTGTGTGTGTGTGTGTGTGTGTGTGTGTGTGTATGTGTGTCCCTATATGTTTGACTTTTTCAGCGTCAGCTGTTTAGTCCAGATGAAAATCAACAGGAAGTTTCTTCATCAATATCATCTTCATAACCATCATCATCATTACATTATCTTCATCAACATCATCGTTGCAGGTAAAATGTCTTGGGTTTCTTAAAAATAAGGTTAAAAAGGGCGTTTTCGCAAAAAAACTTTCAGTAAACAGTTCTTTAAAGAACCTTTTTTTCTTAGTTTGAAGAACATTTTATGAACCTAAAGAAACTCTTTCCATTTTAAAGAACTTTTTTTTTTTGGAATGGAAAGGTTCAGTAGATGTTGAAGGTTCTTCATGGAACAATCAATGCCATTAAGAAGCTTTATGTTTAAGAGTTCACCTACACACACACACACACACACCCACACCCACACACACACACGTCTCCTCTCGTCGAGTCTGAATGTCTCTGATGGCCGCTGTAAGACTCTCACACACCGTTAGTACCGCATTTACTGCTTCAGTCTCAGGTCAGATGGAGGGCTTTCTTCTGTCTGAAGTGGAATCACAACAAGAGCCGACGGTTGACCGCAAAACAACACAGCATGTGTGGACAGAAATTGAAATTAATAAGTAATTAAGCTCCTTTTTTTTTAACTGTGTGCATCTCATGTCTGTTTGTGTGTGTGTGTGTGTGTGTGTGTGTAACATATCATATCATAAGTGATGAAATATTTGACAATTTTAGATGAACTATCCGTTAAAAAGTCCAATGTAATAGACCTATTTTCAATGGTGCAGTCCACACTAGGATGTGCATCTCTCATAGCTTTGTTTTCATTTGATAACGCCCTAGAAACCACCCAGAACACATTAGTAATACCCTAACTACCCCTCAAAATACCTTAGTAACACCATAGTTACCACCCAGAACACCTTAGGACTGCCCTAGCAACCAGGTAGAACACCTTAGTAACTCCCTAGCAACTAACCAGAATAGTAATTCCATAGCAACCATCCAGAACACCATAGTAACACCCTAACAACCAGACAGAAGACCTTAGCAACATCTTAGCAACCACCTACAACACCTTAGTAACACCCTAGCAACAACCCAAAACACCTTATTAATGACCTTGCAACCAACCAAAACTCCTTAGCAACACCCTATCAACAACCCAAAATGCTTTATTAATGACCTACCAACCACATTGAATACCTTAGCACCACTTGCAACCTACCAGAACACCTAAGTAGTGCCTTATCAACAGCCAGAACACCTTAGTAACACCTTAGCAACCACCTACAACACCTTAGCAACACCCTTGCAACCAGCTAGGACAAATTAGTAACACCCTAGCAACTAGCCAGAAAAGTAACGCCCTAGCAACCACACAGAACACCTCACCACCACTCTAGCATCCAGCTAGTACACCTTAGTAACCATCTACAACACCAACCATGAACACCTTAGCAACAATCTAGCAAACACTAAGAACACCTTAGTAATGCTGCAACCACACAGAACAGCTTAAGACCGCGCCAAGCAACCAGACAGAATGCCTTAGCAACACCCTAGCAACCAGCCAGAAGACCTTAGCAACCACCAATCACAAATCTATGAAAGATACATATATATGGCTTCTTCTTTTATTATGGTCAGTATCTTTCTCAGATTTCTTGCACCTTGTCAAATCCTAGATCTTCTGCGTTTATTTATGATGGCAGTGGGAATTCATACACATGACTGTGTTTCCCGGTGGACTGATAAAAATCGGTGCTTCCCGACTCCCGGAAATTGCTTGAAACCAGACAATCAGATTAGAGCTTGTCACTGGAGAAGCTCCTGCCGTGTTTGTGTGCAGAATGTATCGGTCCAGTCCTTGGGTCAGATACGCGGCAGTCCAGAAAAACGTGAGCAAATAGAGCAAACTTCATGATCATTAAGAGCCCTGAGGGTGTTTATGATGCGTTTCCTGTCTGCCTCCCTCTCAGGCAGGATGGGATGTTTGCGATGTGGTCTGTGTTCCATGCGGAGGAGCTGTCAAGTCTTCGTCACCCTCCTCTTCCTCCCGGCAGAGCCGAGAGTGTGAGAGGAATATTTATCAGATGAGAGAGAGAGAAAGAAAGAAGAGAATTCTAGGCCAAAGCGAGGGAATGACAGAGCAGGCATCGGAGATGTGTTTGCACTAATGTATTTGTTCAAATCAGCCAGAGTAAGGAAAAATAGATTTATAAGTGGATGATTTTTCACTAAATGGCTTTTAATTTGCACAGAAATTTGATTAAAAACATTAATCACATCAATTACGTACAGTGAATTGCATGTATAAATATTTGCTGAGAAAAGTCTCAAATTAAGATCATTTTAAAGAATTGTTAGTCTGTGTTTATATATCTGGTTATATACCTCAGATGTTAAGTAAATCCATTACTATGCAACTGTTTATGGAATATGTATGCATTTTTTATTGTCTTGTTTTATAATCACTCTAAATGAACTAAATTTACATGTTCAATTGGCATCCCCGCTTTTAATTTGTAATGCGGTTGAATCTACTTGAAGGCAGACTTAGAAATGAAGCGTGTGTGCATGTGTGTGAATTCCCCTCTGCTAGACTACTGATCTAAGGCCAGAGATGAAACACAGAGGATCAAAGCGTCTCATAGTTCAAGGTCTGTCGTTTCTAGAGTGCACACACACACAACAGAACAAAACATCTGCTCAAGGAAGCACATGAACTCATATACACACCCACATTATTTTTAGGATGTTAAAATACTTTCTCACATAGTGCATGAAAAATTCAGACTGACGTTACAGGAAGGTCCCGAGCCATATCTAGAAACGAGAACATCACAGAGACTGGTTTAGTACGAAACCATCTAGCAACCATTGCACCTTAGTAATACCCTAGCAACCAACCAGAACACCTTAGTAATGCCCTAGCAACCACCCAGAACACCCTAGCAACACCCTAGCATCCACCCATAGCACCTTATTAACACCCAGACATCAGAACATCACAGAGAATTGAAGGAGGTTTTGTAAGCAATCACCTAGAAACCACCCAGAACACCTTAGCAATGCCCTAGCAACCATTTAGAACACCTTAGTAATGCCATAGCAACCATACAGAACACCTTTTTATTTACTATTGTGAAAGTGCTTTGAATCAGTCTACATTGTAAGAAGTGCTATATATAGTCAGATGTTATTTCACTTGACTTAATATCCTAGCAACCATCCAGAACACCTTAGAAAAGCCCTAGCAACCAACTAGAAGGCCATCTTGATTATTACCATGAAGCAGCTTTGAATCAATATGTATTGGAAAAAAAGTGCTATATGCTTAAAGTCATTTGACTTGACTTAGCAATGCCCTAGCAACCACCAAGACAGCTTAGCAATGCCCTAGCAACCACACAGACCACCTTAGTAACATCTAGCAACCATAGCATTGCCTTAGAAACCACCCTCAACATCTAGCAACCATAGCATTGACCCATAACACATTCAAACAACCTTAACAAGAAGTACCTTAGCAATGTTAACACCTATGATACCATAGCACACCCCAGCAACCTTCATAACGTTAGTAAGTGCCTTAGAAACCACCACTTCGCATCCCTAGCAATGTCCTAGCAATGCACTACTACCACCCAAAATAGAAAATAACAACCACCTAGGAACATTAGCAACACCCTAGAACATAACTTAGTAATGGCCTAGAAACTGCCCAGAACACCAACACATTCAAGCAACCATACAATGCACTAATAACAAACCAACACAACCACCTTAGCAATGGCCTAGAAACTGCCCAGAACACCTACACATTCAGCAACCATACAATAGCACTAACCCCACCCAAAACCACATGCAACATCCTAACCACACCTAGGATACATTAGCAACACCCTAGCAACCTCTCATAACTTTAGTAATGGCCTAGAAAACTGCCCAGAACACCAAAACACATTCAAGCAACCAGAATGCACATCAAGCAACCATAGCAATGCACTAATAACCACCCAAAATACCTTGGCAACGTCCTAACAACCACCTATGATACCTTAGCAACACCCTAGCAACCACTCATAACTTTAGTAATGGCCTAGAAACTGCCCAGAACACCAACACATTCAAGCAACCATAGCAATGCACTAATAACCATCCAAAATACCTTGGCAACGTCCTAACAACCACCTAGGATACATTAGCAACACCCTAGCAACTTCTCATAACTTTAGTAATGGCCCTAGAAACTGCCCAGAACACCAACACATTCAAGCAACCATAGCAATGCACTAATAACCACCCAAAATACCTTGGCAACGTCCTAACAACCACCTAGGATACATTAGCAACGCCCTAGCAACCACTCAGGACACCTTAGCATTGAGGAGACACTTTTTCTTTTATGTATATAGTCAATTGTACTATTCCCTTTGGTGCTGCTGTCGGCACAGAAAATGCACTCTTTGTATTGGTTTAACTGCTCGTTTCTGAGGGTTTGTCATGTGGCGTTCCTCACAGGTTTGGCACAGCCACTGTGGTTTGGTGGATTGGGCTTGTAGGATTACAAATGTGCAACAGTAGGAATATCCCAGATCCTCTTACACTCTCGCTGCAGGATCTAGTGCACACGAGTCCGTCACGAGCAGCTCGCACATCTGCCCTCTCCTCATTCCCGCCGCGAGCGTCCTGTAGGGTTAACAGAGATGAAACTCTATGTGAGACGCCCGCGTGTCAGTGTTAATGGACTCGTCTCTCTGAACTCTCCCGACAGTGATATCTACAGCCCGCGTGACACACATTAGCCCCGTCCTGCTCGCAGCTTTTGCCCCAAGCGCTAACTGATTAATGACGCTCGAAGTGTGTGTGTTTGGCACGGTCAACAGAACTATTCTTTTCCATTTCCCCATCCGTGCTGCACTCTGAGCTGGAGACAGAACGAAAACAGAACCAATACCCTTCCACGGCTTATTGCCATAGCAACAGAATTGTCACCCGTACCAACACCACCGCCTTCCGCCAGCCTCAGATTTAGTCAGAGAGGGATGTGAACAGGCTGAGAGAGAGTTTAAAGTCAGGCCTCTGGAATTACCATGAATATCTCGTTCTGCCTCCAGGATTCTCACAGATGAACTACCACGAACTTTCACAGACGCAGGTACAGCTGCTCAGAGCTGCTCCACGGTTCCTAGAGTCTAGAGTAAAACTGAAAAAAAAAAAAGAGAGGCACGTCTTATATTCGCCTCTGGTTGGTGTTTAATCAGTGTTGGAGAAGCTGCTTCTCAAGCTCCTCATAATCTAACATGACATAACATAACCAAATAGCAAAACATATTGATAGAGATAAATAATAAATGCTATATAGAAATGGTGGATTTTTCAATGAACTCTATTAGGTTGTTGTTAATAATATTTCATAAAAAATTCTGAAATAAAAATGTATTATATACAGTACATATTGTATAGATACAGATGTTATTTTAGTATTATTTTACTTTTTAATATTTTGAATATATTTTATTGTTATTAATTGAGTTTTTGTTTAATTAATTTAACATGAAAGGTTTTTAATAGTTTTAATTGTAGTTAATAACAGATACATACTAAAATTCTTTGGAGGAACTTTTGTGTAGAGGGATCTGTTTTTGAACTGAATCATTCATCTAAATGAATCAGACTTCCTATTGCTTCAAATGAGAGAGGGTACAGTTTTACTGTTTAATAAGGCTTTAAGTTGTTTGTTGAAGGCTGTAATGGAAGAACACAGAGAGAGAAAACGTCTGGAAGTGTTGAGTGATTGTTTGAGTGTCCACAGTCTCAGAAGTTTCCTGACTTGCCGATCAAAGTGACAGGAACATTTCAGTGTGAGAAACCCTGTGGGTCACTTGTGTGTGTAAATGTCAGGATTTTGGGGTGTGTGTGTCTCTGTCCTATGATTGCCAGCACCCTCTGGTAATCTGTCTGAAAAACTTAACAATGTGTGTGTGCGTGTCTGTGTGTGTGTGTGTCCATCAGTCTCATGTGAATGGGATTGTTTTTCTGTCCTGTCAGATTTCACTGTTAGTGTGTGTGTGTTTGTATGCAGATGGACACAGCATGAGGTTTTGACCTCATGGTTCTGATCTGCAGCAATCCTAAAACACACACATACCACTTAACCTGACGTTTTTTAAGACAAAAAAAAAAAATTAATAAAAAGAAGTCCATACAGATTGTGCACTATATAATTTTTTATATGTGATATATAATATATATAAGTTATATAATAGCAGTAGATTGAAATTTAGTTGTTATTTGCTGAAATTCTTCCTGTCTGCCATACAGCAGTTGTGTATGAATTCAACTGTGGTGTATCGAGATGAGCTGCATTAAATTTTTCAAAATGTCACACAGCATTGTTTATCCTATGGATGCACGATTAATTGAAATAAAACTAAAATTACAAAATCATTTATTGCAATTATCAAGGCAACATGCACTAACCATCTTCCAATATGAGAAGTGCTTATTAACAAAAACCACTCCCCATGCTTTTCCATCAAAATAAATGAAGAAATTAGGACAACCATAAATAATAGTTTTAATTTTACAGTAGATAAAACTATTATTGTATTGTTTCTTTAATTTGTTTTCAGTAAAATTGCAATATTAATATTTCCTATTTTGTTTTTCTTTTTTAGTAATTTGTAACGTTGTTATGGTTATAACAATAATTTGTTATTATTATTAATAATAATTTATTCTAAATTATAATAATAATTATTATTTTATATCAGTATAATCTAACCATATAATCACAAAATTTCAGCCAAATTGTGCAGCCATACAAACAAGCCACAAACCTTTTTTTTTCAGTCAAATTTAAATCATATTCACAATTTTTATCAGAAAAAAGAATCATTTCATGTTTGAATTGGATGCAAGCATAAACAAGGCTTGACAGCTATTGTATTAGTTTTATGAATTCTATTGTATACTGAGAATGTCAACAAATATATATTATCACGAGACATACAAACGATACTTCATATAGAAATCTGAACCCACATGAAACAAAATATGGTTTTGGGATGACGATGGTAAGACTTTTTGGGTGATAACTTGTTACTAGCTTGTTGCTTGGTTCCTAAAATCAAAGTATCAGAAACACCGACCGTTTGACCGAAAGCTATATTTGTAGTAGTTTTGTGATGACTGAGAGTTTGCCCGAGCTCCCGGTCTGTACGTTCAGTGTTGTTTAGGCATGTGTGTTGTGTGAAGGGCAGCTGTGGCCAGTGTTTTGACTGGCTGTAGTAATTGCGCTCTATTTTCAGCTCTCTCTGAACGCTTGACGATGGCCCATTATGGCCTGACGTAAACAAATGCAAAGACCACAGATATCTTTCTCGTTCTCTATTTACTTTTCATCTCTTCTGACACCTTCACAAACCCTGTTTACCACAAACTCTTTCATGCTCTGCTTATTCTGTCCTTTAAAGTCAACATGAGCTCAAAATGGACCCTATTTATCTTCTTAATGGATATTTCTGGTCTAATTGGGGCACGTTACTACAAGGACAAAAAATTGTTTTCAGTTTTAGCCTAAAATCTTGCCAATGGCAGTCGTGAATAATGATTCGTTTAAAAAAGAACCGTTGGCATTGGAAAGTCAAATGTATTGTGAATGTTGTTTCATGTTGACTTTAACCTCTCGCTATCTCTTTATGCTGGTTTTCTCTCGTTTGGCACCCAATTAGCAGCCCATCCTAAGACGTCACTTCATCTACAGCCATCACAGCATTTTACACATGACAGGAGAGCAGAGAGGAGATGAGAGGAGATCTGGTCTGATCTGGGCTGTACGGTCACAACACAATTCATTTGGAGGTCGTAACTGTCAGAGCGGAGACACGGATCTGATGGAGAGACGCTGGCACACGCTGACGCTGTCCTCCTGTGAACGTCCTCTACATATCGTCACCTCATGCTGATCAGCACATGTTTCTGTAAAACCTTGGTGTGTGTTCCTCGTTGTCATGGCAGCAACACTAGCGAAACACTCAGGTTCGATTCCGATCTTAAATCTTTAATATTCATGTACTCTGGCGTTCAAAAGTTTGGGGTAGGTAAATTTTTTAATGTGAAAGAATTCTCTTCTGCTCACCAAAGCTGCCTTGATTTAATCAGAAACACAGTGAAAACAGCAATATTGGGAAATATTATTACAATTTCAAATAACTGTTTTCTATTTTGGCAATTTTTTTTTAAATGTGATTTATTTCTGTGATGCGCAGCTTAAATTTTAGAATCATTACTCCAGGCTTCAGTGTCACATGATCTTCAGAAATCATTCTAATATGCTGATTTGGTGCTCAAGAAACATTTCTGATTATTATCAATGTTGAAAACTCTATTGCTGCCGAATATTGTTTTTTAGGTATTTGATGAATAGAAAGTTCTAAAAAACAGCGTTTATTTGAAACAGAAAACTTTTTAAGATTATAAATGTCTTAACTGTCACTTTTAATCAATTTAATGCATTATTGTTGAATGAATGTATACATTTCTCTGAAATAAAGAAATCTTACTCACCCCAAACTTCTGAACAGTAGTGTAGATCTATACAAAACCCCTTTAGTTTCCTCTGATTGGTTTAATCAGTGGTAGAGGTGTTGTTTATTGATCAGGGATTGGAGTTGTGATCAGTATTGATGTGTAATGCTGGCATACTGACAGAGAAATGTGTATGTTTTATGAGAAAGACCTAGAGGGAGACATTTAAAGCCACACAGTGTTTCACCATTGACTTATTTACAGTTGCCTCTTCATATTCAGTGGAGCTCAGAGAAGGTATTTTGACACTGAAAAATTGCACACTGCAGGTTTAAAGCAATAGTTCATCCATCAATAATGAAAGTTCTGTCATAATTTTGTTCCAAACCCGAATGACTTTCTTTGCTTCTCAAAGCTCAAATGGAGATGCAGTTGTTCATCAGTTCATGTGTCATACTAAAGCTCTTTAGAAGAAATAAAACAGACAATAGATGTCATCCAGTAAGAGAACACTGTAAAAAAAAAGAAAAAGTTTTCAAATATGAGATATATTTTAAGTAAAACATATATAAAACCTATTAGAAATTGTAGCAATTTCATATATTAACAAATATAACTAGCCCATACAAATTTGTATGTTCATGTATGTATATATATATAAACCAAAATCCATCAGTACATATTGATATTATATAATTGAAAAATTGAAAATTTAAAAATTATTGCAAAAACATATATATAAAATACATATTTTTGTACATATGTTGTTTTAATAAAATTGCATATGTAACAGAGTATAGGCTATCTATTGTTGACATATGGTTGCTACATTTAATACCATATAAAATATCACCTTACATACATACACGTACATTATTAACATGTATACATACAAATTTTACTATGGGGATTTTATATAAGCTATATTTATCTTCACCTACTCATACGTATGTGAAAATTATATATTGACTTATGGCAAAATCACTCTTGGCAATAAGTGTCATAGATCACATTTCTAAAAGGGAATAAAACAGAATATTGTAGCATGCACTTAAAATTGTCATTAAATCAATGTGCAAATCTTTTGTAATTATTTGTGAAATTTGTTATAATTTTTTAGTGTCTAGGCCTATAAACAGATTCTGATAAATAAAATACTGGACGATATATTGGCTATGTATCGGTCATCCAATAATTGTTTCTCCTCTGAAACGCTAGAGGATCCACACTTGAGATGTAGCCGTACAGAAAAATTTAAAATAAAATAAATAAATAAAATTGCCAAAATAAATGAATAAAACTCGGCCATGGCTATATATTAGTTAACCGCTAATTGTTTGTCTTTTAAAACTAGCAGAGTTACATGTGAGATTAGTCAGGCCTTTTTCTCTGGAGAAACATCTGAGAAGCAAGAGACTTATGTAAAATCTTCATTTGCTCATTTAATCACTGCTCGATAAACAATCAAGATATTTAACAAGATCTCATTTGTGGTTTTTCTCCCCTGTTGAGAGTGAAGCAGAGAGTGAATGTTGTAGAGTGTTTTCGGTAATGGTCTTTCTCGTGGAGCAGCGGATGAGATTTTGGGGCGCAGCTGTGTGAAAGCAAGGATAGATATTATCCTTCAGAAATAAACAAGTCCAGACCGTATCTGTCTGCCTGTTCATGTCCTTTTCTGATGGCACTGATGGATGTAAAGAGACAATCCCAATAAATACAGACTCGATCTAAACACGTGGGTAAACGAGTCAGTCATGTTCACAGGTAGATGATGCTTATCTGCATTTATTAATAAATGTAAGATATTTAATCCTATTGTGGCAAACAGGAAACTCTTTATATCCGCCCACTCACACAGAGGCTGTTTGAGGTCTGCATGCTGAAGAGCAGACGCCCACATGTGTGGCGCTTGTATGAAGTGTGAGAGGTCTGTTGTAAAGAGCCTTTCATAACACACACACACACACACACACACACACACACACACACACACACACACACACACACACACACACACACACACACACACACAGTCAGCTCTTTCACTAGACACAAGCCAGTCAAAAATTACACAGTTGTGTGTGTGTTTGTCTTACAATTTTGAGTTTTTGTGAAAGGATTCCTTCAGTTCACTCTGTATCATAAAACTGATCATTTTAGTTCTGGATGCTTATTGGTCAATCCTAAAACAATTTATATTTTATATAATATTTTCTAAAATAATTTAGTAAAAACTTGTGCTGTTGCTGATTATATTCTCTATAGAAGTGTCTTTTGTACCTTATTGTTTAATTAGTAATGACATTTGATTTTGAAGGACCCTTCTAAATTAATTGAATGTGCCTTTGCATAAAAGCATCTTCTAAATGAATGCATATGAATATAATGTAAATGCCAATGCCATGGTAAGCATTTCTTCTGCCAAAATACTTGTTAGTAATTATTATTAGTATTGTAAAACTGCGGAAACTTGTTGTTTTCCAACAACAACAACAAAAAAAATGCTGTTACATTTTTACACTTTTGGAAGGTGATGCCATGCTAATTTATTCTAATTTTACAATAATATGAGCAATAACTGTAGTAATCATGGTGTTTTGTTGAAAGTATGGTCATAAAAGGAAAAGCAACAAAACATTTAGCTCATGTGGATAATATGAATATTAATCATATATATTTTATTTGTCTGTGATTTAGTTGACTGTGATATGTATGTGTGTGTATATATATATATATATAATTTGGTTTTAATGTAAATTAATGTGGTATGTAAATACAGATTTTATTTGAATTAAGGTTAAAAGGTGATAATTTTTATGTTAAAATATTTTTTATCCCATTTTAATGTGCCAATTAGTAGATGGTTGTATGTTTTATAATTATTTTCATTGTCATAAGCAGTTTTATTTAGTGATGCCTGTGGTTTGAAAATTATATTCTTTGGTTTTAAATTGAACATCCCAGAGTGTCTGAACGTGTGTGAGTGTATGTGAGGCTCAGATGACATTAATCAGTGTTGTATTAGTGTAACATTAGTGTTATATGAATGTTTCTGCAGTGATGAGAGTTTGATTGATGAGGCACTTCTCATTTTTAAACACCTGCTCAAATACGCCCAACACATTAATAAAGACTGACGTTATGCTCAGATTTACACACACACACAAACACACACACACACACACACACAATCTCTCTCTCTCTCTCTCTCTCTCTCTCTCTCTCTCTCTCTCTCTCTCTCTGAGACACAGAAAGCGCAGGTGTGACCTGTATGAGTCGCTCCACAATAAAAAGAGACATGAAGTCAAGAAACAGCAAATGTTTCTCTCTGTAAAACTGACCTTGTCTTTTTCGAAAGTCGCTGTCAGATTTATCAAACAAGGATAGTTCTATCGCCATGGCGATCTGTCTCCTCGTCTCCATGGAGACGGGCTCCTTCTGATGGAGAAGATGCTGAGAGACTGAGAGAAAGATCAGCTGCTGGAAAGTTGTGATTCAGAGCTGAATGAAGAAACAAGAGGAGATTTAAGCTTCCTCCCTTCAGGGAAACCTGACGGAGCTGTGATTAACGATCCGAGCTCAGAACGGACCTTGTTTACATTCTCTAGACACACTTGTGGTGTTGTTGTGAGCAGTTCATTAGTTCATACATCACAGGAGTCAGTAATCCGCTGCAAATAAGAGTTCTTCAGAAGGAGTGCATTGTGGGAAGCTGTAACGGCTCTGGGACAGAAAGCGTTCGGTGGAGAGAGGAAGTTGGCAGTGGAAGGGCGTTTGTGCCCCTCTGATGATGCCGGACACAATGTGCCAGTGTTTGTGTACGGTCACGGTTCAGTTATCTCTGCTATGCAGCACTTGTTCCAGGCGAGAGTGTGTTTGCATGATGAACTGTGCTGCTGGTCAGCGCTGGTTAAATCCTTCACCTTGGGATGTGACAGCGGCATGAGCTGCCCTCACTCTCTCTTTATCTTTGGGGTTTTAATAACTTTTTGTGTGAATCTGATGGGAATGGAAAAAGTTTTTGTTCTCTCTCCTTTCCAATTACTTAATTAATATCAGTATAGATCCCAAATATCCTTGATTTAATAAAAGAAATTTGAAAGTCAAATGTCTCTCTCTCTCTCTCTCTCTCTCTCTCTTAGTTCAGTTCAGTTCAGTTCAGTTCAGTTCAGTTCAATTCAGTTCAATTCAATCCATTTCAAATGAGCTTTATTGGCATTACTGTATAACATATTACAATGTCTCTGTCTTTCTCTCTTATTGCACACTCTTATTGCAAGTCTCCTGCTTTTCAGATATTTTTCTTTAGAAAAAGACTCAAGGGTTTGTATTTTTGATTAAGTTTTTAGTTCTATTATTTTTGTCTTTTTTTTGTTTTAGTTTTACACTTTTAATTGTTTTAGTATTTAGTGTTTATTTTGTTTTCAGTTTGTCTTTTCTGTTTTCTCCTTATTCTATCATTATATTATTTTTGTTTTAATTTAGTTTTCATGTATATTTCAATTTACTTTAGTTGATAGTTTTCACTCTATTATCGTTTCAGTTTAGTTTTATGTTGTTTAATTTTTTAATTTACTATTCATTTGTATTTTATTTTTTATTTGCTATTTAGTTTTTTATACTTTTCATACTATTTTTTATTTTAGTTTTACAGTTTTAACTTAGATTTAGTATCTATTTGTTTTATTATTATATATATATATTTTTAAATTAGTTTTCATTTGTTTTTTCAATTTACCAATTATTATTTCAGTTTAGTTATATTGCATTTTCTAGTTTTAATTTATTTAGTTGTTTTTGTTTTAGTGTTTTAGGGCCGCTAATAATAAAGTTAATATATTAACATCATTTAACAGTATTATATTTCTCAGCACAGCTCTTGTATGTTAAATAATTGTAAAGGTATCAAGTTTTATACTATGCCGTGTTTCATTATTAATCATTATTTTATTGTATATGTATTTTATTTTTAATTTAATGTAATGTAATTTTTATTTGTTTTAATTTTACTATATTCATTATTATTATTATTTATTTCATTATAATCTTTTTTTTATTTTATATTTTACATTTGGAGTCAGTAGATTACATTTAGAGTCAGTTTAATTAGCAATTTTCCCCAGTTATGTTAGTTTTTGTTTTTATTTCAGTGAAAAAAATGTTTTAATTTAGTTTCCTTTAATGTTTATAACACTGCCAATAATCTGACATCTCTAGAGTTTCAGACGAGATCTCAATTATATCTTAGGACATGCTAGAGTCTGCAATCAAAAGTCCGAGATTTCAATATAAACTCAAACATTTCTCATCAGAGACTGAATAAAAAAATTACTTTTTTGCATTTATATTTTATTTTTCCTAATGTAATTTAGGAGAAACATCTAAGCCGATACTGTAATGAAACACTACTGTGAGCCTTCACCACAAACACACAATGTATCATTTTCAGTAGAGTTCCTCGGAATCCCCCATAAGCACCTACTTTAATGCTGTCGCCATGGCTACAGTCTCAGCCAATCACGTCGCAGCCAGCTGTGAGGTCATCAGTCCCTCCACAAAAGCGCACAGGGTGTCAGATGAGTTTGCCCACAATGATACCATCTGCACCCTGAGTGTGTGTGTGTGTGTGTGTGTGTGTGTGTGTGTGTGTGTGTGTGTGCTCGTTTGCACTAGTTTCATTACTGAGGTGACTGTCCTTCTCTGACTCTGTCCCGACTGAAGTGTGTGTTGTGATTTGATGTGTGTGTTTTGTATTAAGCTTAACCCCGGGTTGATTTCTGCAGCTGACCTGTTGGCGAGGATGTAATTGAGTTAGCAAACACACACACACACACACACACACACACACACACTCACACACAAGCTCCTTGTAAGCTGCCTACCTACTCGGGTGGTGCTTGAGATGCTGCCTATTAAGAGCAATACAAGTAAGCTGCTTAAAACATTACAATTCAGTTCTGATGCTCATTAGGATTTGGCTACAAAATCATACATGCACAAACTTTAAAATATGTGCAACTTTGATGGTATATATAACACATGAACTCATAAATCACCTCTAGTCAGTTTTATTGTGTGGTTTCATGTAAGAAATAATTCAATGCTGTATGATTGTGTCTCACACATACACAAAAATAAAAAAACATTAAATGATTTTAAAATATTATTACAAATAATTAATTTTTTTTTTTTTTAAAAAGTCTATAATTTATTGAAATAATAATAATTATTAATGTTTTATATTTATTTCATTTTTTATAATTTTGTTATTATTTAATAATTTGTAATTATTTATTTATTTAATTATGTTATGTATAATAAATTAATTTGACATTTTTAAACAAAATAATAAAATAATAATTATTAATATTATTAAGTTTTATGTTGTTTATTTATTTTTTAATTATTATGACAAGAACTCAGAGTTAAACTGTGTCAGAACAAATTCATCTTGATAATGTCATAACTTTGATAGAAAGGTATGTAATGGATAACAATCATCCAAAACTTCAGACATTTGTTAGTAATGACAATATATACACAACTATCAACACTTTGTTGAACAATTACCAAGCAATGCTTAATTTTGTTCAGTCTGTGGTGTAAAAAGTTCCCATTAGCATTAAAGAAAAAAAACACTTAAGCAAACCATGGTCAGGTCAAAGTGTCTGAATCATTTTTGGTCCCACATTTTTATCAATTTTACTCGTAGTCCACTGTATGAAGACTTTTTGGGTATAATATGTCACAGTTTACTTTATTTTGCTTTACTCACTAACATAAATGAACTACAGTGTCCTGCACTAGTAAAAAAATATCAGAAATTATATCTGGTGTCAGAATAGATTTTGGTTTAAAGTGATTTTCTTTCTTTCTTTTTCTGTGATTAACATTACAGCAGCTAGTAAATTAGGTGCGGTCACTTTAAGAGACAATGCATCCGTTATAATGATACACATCCAATTTCTTTCTCCACTGTTTACTTTCATTTCAGACATAACCAACAGTTTTTTTGTTTTTGAGAGAATACTCTCCAAGACCGGTATTTTGTCAATTTTGTATGTATTTGTCGGCCAGTTTCGGTGTTTAAGCGCTTTGAGACACGTCTCTGTGTGTGTGCGCGGGTGCTGAATTGGGCTCTTTCACGTCTTTTTCTGTTTGCATGTTTAAACTGCGATTTACAGATTACTAAATCTGTGCAACTTTGACATTTTATATAAAATATGAACTCATAAATCACCAATTTAAATGTGTAATTTAGTGCTTAGATGTCATAGAAGATATGATTCAGTGGTGTATGATATGTATGATTCAGAGTCGCACACACATATACACTTACATACAGATGCATGTGAGATTTTCACATGAACAATTATCAGTCTTTTAAAAATATGCCTCTAGTTGTCATGGTTACTGGGGAAACTGGCAGAGAAAAATAATGAGTCATTTGTGTGCGGTGTTCATTTAATTGGCAATTTGTATCTACTTTGTATCAAAACTATTTAATTTGTTCAAATGTATCAGTGTGCGTTACGGGAAGGCTTCATGTGGCTGAACCGAATGTTTCAGCTTCACGTTGCCAAAATCTCCCCCCTTCTCTCTCTCTCTCTCTCACACACACACACACACACACACGGGCTCTGTTCCAAAACATAGTCTTGCTGTCTGCTGCCTACACAGGGAACCACTTTCTAAGGCAACACCCTACATGTTATGCAACCTCATAAGTGAGTGATTTGAAATGCTGCAGCAACAAACAGCTCTTCATGTGAACATCAGTTGATTTCAAAAGAGTTAGCTATTATCATGTTGCTAATTTTTTTTATTTTATTTTTTTTATTTGTTGTTTAATAAATGAATGCATTTATTATATTATTATTACTTTCATTTGTAATAATTTTTATTTTAATTAGTTTTGGATTCAAAAGAATAATTTATATTCACACTTGGTTTCAGTCAATAATTTATGAGTGCATTGAGAATCAACATTTTTCACTTTATCTGTCATGTTGGATGGTTGTTTCCCACTGAAATTGTTGCAGTGCATTCTGGGATTTACTACAAAGTATGAAATTGTTATTAATAATATTATATTTAATATTGTTTATTTTATTTTTATTACATAATGAACATTTATTTGTAGTTATTTTATTTCATTTTAATTAGTTTGATATAATATATATTTAAAAACTAAATTTTATATAATATTTTTATTTATATTTTTCTAAAAGTCATTATATAATATATAAATATGATTATATTTTAAATTATAAATCTAATATATATATTATTTTAGATTTTATTTATTTATTTATGTTTATTTTATTTAGTTTTTTATTTTGTTTAGTTTATTTTAATAAGTTTTGAATAATGTATATTTGATTTTATATTAAAAATTTACAATAACAAATTTAAAATTATCATTTTATACATTTATATCATATATGTCATCTTGGATAGATTTTTCCCACTGAATGTGTTGCATTGCATGTTGCCTTATGGCTTCGCACACTAATTCGTTCTCTCCTTCGCAGTGACGGCTGGGCGGACCGTTATGATGTCACTGACGGGTACGTGCGTGAGGCCGCCGGAGGGATCACCATAAAGCTGCAGTCCGCAGACGTCAAGTGGTTTGATGATTATTACCTGAAACTGCGTCCCGAAAACAACCCACGAAACCCCTGGTTCCCCGAGTTCTGGCAGCACCGCTTCCACTGCCGGCTGAAGGGACACCCGCAGGAGAACAGCAAATACAACCGCACCTGCGGCAGTGAGTTTCCACAGCATCACTCAGTCTGAGTCTGTGTCCTCATGTGCTCCCACAGTGACGTTTAGCGTTGAGAAGAAAAGAAAAGCCAATCCTGTCTCTCGCAGACAGAAACACATGATTGCTTTCTTTCATCCAGACTTTCTCTTCAGATGTCAGACCTTCCATTAGTCTCGCTGTCTTTCATTGGCTCCATTTATCTGAGCTCTGCTTGAGTTCAAAGAAACTTTGTCAAATTTTCCTATTTCAAAAAAAAAAAAAAAAAAAAAAAAAACGTTCAATAGAAAAGAACAACCACTTTCCCTCTGAAACTGGAATCAGAGCTGTTTGCATATAAACCAGCGTGAGCAGACAGACAGAGCAACAGTTTAGACTGAGACGCTGCTTTAATGGCAGTTCACAAGAATTTTTCAATCAGAGCGAGCACTTCTGAATGAAATCAAGTTTGCTGTGAAAACAAGACCGTGCGTAAGAGCAGCTTCGTCTTTGTCCAGTATCCAAGTTCTAAAATTATGAGCAATAAAATGCCATGGAACTCTTTTAATATTTTTCTACTCTTTGTGAAGGAGTTTGTTATTTTTTGTTTCCTCTCTTCCATTTCTTTTGATTTGCAAAACAGTTTTGAAAAAATAAGGCATGTGTAATTTGGTAAATATATTCTATATTATTAATATACCAGCTTGACAAACAACACCAAACTGTTGCGTCAAATCAGGTGCTTTAATGTTTCAAAGCAACCAGTTTTCTGATCAAACAATTAGGAAAATATATTATGTATAATCTGAGTATTTATATTATAGTGATTTTATTATTGATATGCAAAGCATATCCAAAACTGAGTAGATTTACTAACTGCAGAAATTATTGTTTGTTTTAATGATTTTCCTGGTGTTTTTTTTCAGTACATAACAGAAAATATATGAATGCTTTTGTATTTGGGAAAATAAATACTAAATATTGAACCAATCCATAAATACAATTTGAGGGAAAAAAGTAATAAGAAGAATAAATTTAACAAATTAATGTATTTTCTTAAAAGTACCAAAGGTCCAAAGTATCGTGTTTTTCAGTATATAATGCAGTTTATTTTAGTTTTATTGAGATACCACTATAGTTTTTATTTTATCTTTTATTTTTACATTTCCTCATTTAATGTTATAGTATTTTTGGTTTGTGTGTGTGTCTGTGTGTGTGTGTGTGTGTGTGTAATTTTTTGTCAGTGCCTATACATTTGTGTTCAGTTTTAGTTATTTTAGTTATCAGATTAAACTAAATGAACACGAGAAATTATATATATATTCCTTTATGTTTAAACATGCCATTATTCATTCATTATTAAAGAAGTCCTCTCTAGACCCTTCACATTTTAGTAATTTATACTTATTTCTAAGTTGCCATTTTTATCATAGAGTTTAGAAAAAGTTGTGTCCATGCAACTGACTTATTTTATGAATAATAATTGAATCTTTGAAAAATTTCAGTCTGGTTTCTGCTCCCAACATAGCACTGAAACTGCTCTGGTTAAGCTCACTAATGACCTGTTGCTTGCAGCCGATGCTGGCTTGTATTCTATTTGAATTCTTCTTGATCTCAGTTCAGCCTTTGACACAGTGGACCACAATGTCTTGATCAACCATCTAAAGACTTATGTTGGTATCAGATATGTGGCTCTGGATTGGTTATTTCATATTTGTCGAACAGGTCCTTTTCTGTGGTGCTAGGAGATGCCTCCTCTTCTCGTGCTCCTTTTTTTTTTGTGGGGTCCCCCAGGGTTCTATTTTGGGTCCCCTTTTGTTTACGATCTACATGCTACCCCTGAGTCAAATTATGCATAGTTATGACATTGAGTTCCACTGCTATGCAGATGTATGTTGCAATAAAGCCTGGCATTATTGATATATCCCATATTATGTCCTGCTTCATAGAGATGAAAAATTGGATGTCTAAATATTTTCTGTAGTTAAACGACTCCAAGTCAGAGGTGCTTATAATTACCCTGTGTGGCTCCAGTATTGTTATCATTAATAATCTCTCCTGTAGCCTGGCTGCCTTATCTAATAATGTTCGAAAAGAGGCCCGCAACTTAGGTGCAATTTTTAATTCAGAACTGTCATTTGATGCTGGTGCAGTCTTTTTTTGCACAACTGAGGCAACTAACAAAGATAAAGTCATTTCTTTCTTTTGCAGATTTAGAAAAGGTCATTCTTGCTTTTATCTCCTCCAGACTTGATTATTGTAATGCACTTTATTCTGGTATTAGCAGGCAAAATCTCCAAAGATTGCAGCTGATTCAAAATGCTGCTGCTATGTTTTTAACACATACTAAGAAAAGTGATAACATTATACCGATTCTTGCTGCTCTTCACGGGTTGCCTGTGAGTTATGGAATTGATTTTAAAATTTTGCTGCTTGTTTTTAAAGTATTGAAGGGTCAGGCTCCTGCCTATTTTTATGATTTATTAACTCCTTATAAGCCTAAACGCTGCTTGCGATCCTTTGGTAGGCCCTTATTATTGGCTCCGAAATCTCGACTTGTTACTAAAGTTGACTGTACCTTTGCTGTCCATGCCCCTAAGCTGTGGATTTCCCTGCTCGAGGATCTTAGGCTGGCAAGCACTGTATCCTCTTTTAAGTCTCTTATTAAGACTCACTTTTACCGTATGTTTTTTTCTTAATCTTGATGGTATTTTTGTATTTTACTGCTGTACTGTTATATCCTTTTATTGTAAAGCATTTTGTAACTTTGTTTTGAAAGGTGCTATATAAATAACAATAAAGTAATAAAATAGTTTTTTATGGTTTTAGTTTTAGTAAACTAATAGGATAATAACCTTGAATTATAGTGCTTTAGTCAAATGTCAGATGTGTTTCTTGTGCTCATAAACCCAGACAGCATGCAACATGCAAAAACTCATCAAATGTATAAGCAGTGTAAGACCACCAATTATGAGCCTCTCACTCGGCAGAGGTGGAACTATGTGTCTCTTCACTGCACAAAATCAGTTTCACAGAGCATAAGCAAATTAGCACAGTTCATCATTGACCTGTCTACAGGATACAAGCATGAACAGACGAGTGATCTGTCATTAACCCCAATCTCTTCCTCTTCCTCTTTCTCTCAGAGCGGGATTCTCTGCGGCAGCAGTATGCGCAGGACACCAAGATGGGCTTCGTGATCAATGCCATCTACAGCATGGCCTACGGCCTCCACAACATGCAGAAAGTGCTGTGTCCCGGTATGGTGGGTCTGTGTGATGCCATGCGGCCCATCGATGGGTCAAAGCTCCTCGAGTTCCTCATGAAGACCAACTTCACTGGAGTGTCGGGGGAAAACATTTATTTTGACGAGAACGGAGATTCGCCTGGGAGGTACCCTACCAATCTAATAATCCATTCCACCCTTCATTTCCATTCATCTTAATTTCAGTGCACTAAATCAATACTCCTAACTGTGTTCCCAGTTACGTGATCATGAACTTTAAGAAGATGGGCAAAGATTATTTCGACTACACGAATGTGGGCAGCTGGGACAACAGCGGACTGCAGATCGATGACGATGAGATCTGGCCCAACAAAGATGAGATTATTAAATCTGTGTGCAGTGAACCTTGCGATAAAGGTCAAATCAAGGTCAGGAGACTGTGAGCTCTTTATCAAGCCTCATAGTGCTGTGTAATGTTTAATTATGCCCAATAATTGTGTGTTTTTGTTGGTAAATGTATTGGAGTAACAAGTAAAATCCAACTGGATTCAACTGGTTTTGCTTCAAGACACACATTTTATACTGAAAATCAAGCGGTGATTGCGCCAAACAATATATAAAATTATTATTAGTTTTATAAAATGAAAATCAAGAGTTGGTTTTAGAAGAATTATTATTTTTATGATTATTATTATTTTTTTATTATATTAATAAAATGCATTTATTTTAAAAATGTTATTTTTATTTAATTAATATTTTTATTAACAATACATATAAGATTAAAAATATGTTTAAAGTGAATAAACATTCTAAAAGTAAATATATTTATATTGACTATAAAAATAGAACTTTTTAAAGTAAATAAACATTCTAAAAGTAAGTATAATATTTAGATTTAAATTAGTTATTTAATATAATTTAATATTTACTATAAAAAATATTATATATATTATATAAGTAGTATATTATAAATTATATATTTAAAATATTATAAGACCTGGAATATCATAAATGAAAAGCATAAATTGACCTGCTATTATCTGGTGAATCATAGGCGAAACCTATTAATAAAAATAAGTTAATTAAATTAAGTTTAAACATGCTATTAAAGTAAATCTAATGTTTATATATTTGCTATATAAATGTTTATTTATTTTCAAAAATATTTAATCTTTTAATTAATATTATGCAATATAATTTATATATTTTAGAAAAAATATACTTTTTAGTAAATAAACATATAACATTTTAGATCATCTGAAATATTCTAATTAGAATATTATATATTTCAAATATTATAATTATTTATTTTATTTTTTTTTTACAGTCAAGCGTTTTATACACAATTTATCTAGTTTTCTATGACCTGAAATATCACAACTGTAAAGTATAAATTGACTTACTATTATCATCTACTGAATCATAAAATGGCTATCCTAAATGTACTATTTACTATTTAGAAGTGCTGTTTTCCGTCCTGATGTGATTATGACGGCACGTCACACGTGCTATCCTCTCTTGCCCGCAGGTGATACGTAAAGGAGAGGTCAGCTGCTGTTGGACATGCACTCCCTGTAAGGAGAACGAGTTTGTTTTTGACGAGTACACATGTCGTGCGTGTGAGCTGGGATCCTGGCCCACCAACGACCTCACCGGTGAGTCCACAAACACATCAGCTCAGCGGAAAGATCAGACCGATGACCCCGATTCTCCTGCCCTCACCGCCCGTGCCTGTGTTACACCGCGGGTTCACTGACATGCTTTATCCCTCTCTATTCACATCCAGTTTAGGAAATCTCATTCTGTAAAGTGCTGCAGCCTCGGCCACATGCGATACTCAAATACAAATCTAAAATTTCATGGAGTGTTGTTTGGGATCCCAAACCACAACCAAAACAACTTATTTGCAAAGTGCATGTTTGCATCTCTCTTACATGGCCAATAATAGAAAGAGAAAGAAAGAAAGAGAGATATTTGTGCCGTAGAAAGCAAATGCATTTCAATAAATCATTTCAGGGAAATGCGAATACACACAGTCATTGAGCTAAAAGGTTAACAGCATCAAAACCATCTGAGCTGAACTTATCAAATCTGTCTCCCTGTGATCGGCCCCCACACTTTATTACCACCTATTTATACCATCAGAGAGAAAGACAGAATCATACAGCCAATATTACCAAGTACTCTACATTATTACACTTTTTTAATGAATTTGTGTTTGCCAATGCAATACCCGCCTCCATGATATTAGGGCTTTGTGGGTGGTTGCATTGCTATATGGTTGTTTAGATGTACAATATAACACAATATAATATAATATAATTTATGATTACATTGATAATTTTTAGAAAAAGTATTTTTATAGTAAATATAAATATTCTATTTACTCATATAGTATATGTTTATTAACTATAAAACATAAAATATATTTGTTTTCTATAATATTTAATCCACTAGAAAATGCTTTTTTTTTTCAAAGTATTTAGAAATTATTTTTAATCCTTATCATATAATAAATATAAATTATATTATGTTGTATTATATAAAGGATGTGATATTTAAAATATATATATAATTTGTTATATATTTAAGTAAATATTTATATAGTTAATATAAATGTTGTTTCATGTTATAGTGTTTATTTACTATAAATATAGTTAAACCCTTTGCTTTTAAGTGCAATTTCCATAAAATTATTTTTGAAATAGATTTTTTAATATACTTATCCAATAATCAAGCATAATATTATAAATTATATTGTCATAGTATCTAAACTAAAGAATGAAATTTAATTTTTTAATTATTTTATAGTAAATATTTATATTGTAAATAATATATTACATTTTAAAGTATGTTTATTTAAAAAAAAATAGTTAAATATTTTCTTCTAAAATACTTAACTAGAAAACGAGTGAGTGAGTGACGTGTGGCCAGGTACGGTGTCCCATACTTGGAATTTGTGCTCTGCATTTCAACCATGCAAGTGCACACGCACAGCAGTGAGTAATGAACAAACACACACCCGGAACAGTTTTTTAAGTTCGATGCTCTTTTTGTGAAATAATTTCTAAAAGTCCTTATCCAATAATCAGAAGGATTTGCAAGAAGCACCACTATTTCTAATTTTCTTCATTTGTTTCAGGATGTGACCCCATCCCAGTGAAGTATTTGAGGTGGGGTGACCCCGAGCCCATCGCGGCCGTGGTCTTTGCCTGCTTGGGCCTGATGGCCACGTTCTTCGTCACCTCCATCTTCATCATCTACCGCGACACTCCGGTGGTGAAGTCGTCCAGTCGTGAGCTGTGCTACATCATTCTGGCGGGCATCTGTCTGGGGTACCTGTGCACCTTCTGCCTTATCTCCAAACCTCACGTCATCTACTGCTATTTGCAGCGGCTGGGCATCGGCTTATCACCCGCCATGAGCTACTCGGCCCTCGTCACCAAGACCAATCGCATCGCTCGGATCCTGGCCGGCAGCAAAAAGAAGATCTGCACCAAGAAGCCTCGTTTCATGAGCGCCTGCGCCCAGCTGGTGATCGCCTTCCTACTGATCCTCCTGCAGCTGGGCATCATCGTGGCGCTCTTTGTGATGGAGCCTCCCGACGTCATCCATGACTATCCCTCCATCCGCGAGGTCAACCTCATCTGCAATACCACCAACTTAGGCGTGGTGGCGCCACTGGGCTACAACGGCCTCCTCATCATGAGCTGCACATTCTACGCCTTCAAGACGCGCAACGTTCCCGCCAATTTTAATGAAGCGAAGTACATCGCCTTCACCATGTACACCACCTGCATCATCTGGCTGGCCTTCGTGCCCATTTACTTCGGCTCCAACTACAAGACCATCACCATGTGCTTCTCCGTCAGCCTGAGCGCCACCGTGGCTCTGGGCTGCATGTTCGTGCCAAAGGTTTACATTATCCTGGCCAAACCGGAGAGGAACGTCCGCAGCGCGTTCACTACATCGACAGTGGTGCGCATGCATGTGGGAGACGGAAAATCATCATCCGCCGCCAGCCGGTCGAGCAGCCTGGTCAATCTGTGGAAGAGACGAGGATCGTCAGGAGAGACGCTCAGGTGTGTGCAGAGTTTTTAAAAGGTACCGTTTAGGTACTAATATGTACCTTTAAAGGCTTAGTTCACCCAAAAATTAAAATTCTGTCATTAATTACTCACCCTCATGTCCTCCCAAAAACCTTCGTTCATCTTTGAAACACCTGTTGCGATATTTTTGATGAAATCCAAGAGCTTTTTGAGTCTCAATAGACAACAACGCAACTGACACGTTCAAGGCCCAGAAAGGTAGAAAGGACATCATTAAAATAGTCCATGTGACATCAGTTGTTCAACTAGGGGTGGGTGATATACTGGTAGACACGATTAACCAGTAGAAGTTTGTTAACTGGTAGAGATTTTGGACTGTTGTCTCTATCGTGTTTACGTGGCTACAAGGTCACATGGCATTGCTGTGCTACTTGGTCACAAAAACGTATTGTGTGCTCGTGTTTTCAAGCATTGCAGTTTAAAAACAAGTGATTTTAAGCCACTGAAATGCAATCAGCATTAGTGCAGGAGTAATGAACAGAGATATCTTTGCTGCTTCATAGGCCTTGAACGGTTAAATACACACACTTGTATGTCAAAATGCCCATCTCTGCAAGTATCCTCATAAACACAGAAATTTAGGTCTTAAGTGAAACCAAAAGGCTGAGAAAGAAAACACTTGTGTAACAGTATATTGGATCCAGGCAGCTCTTAAAGTGACAGCAGTCTAATATTCCTATTTTCTGCCATTCAGGTTAATCAAACAACAAAAGACAGAAAACCTACTCTTGATGAATTTATCAACTTTTTTAAATTTAATAAGTTGTGTTAATTTTTTAATTTGAAATGTGTATTTTATTTAGTGTTTTTATTCATTTGATTATATGATTATGTATGTAGCATTTCTTAATTATTTGTTCTACTGTAGTTTTTTGTCCTATTACTTGTAATTAGTTTATTATTCTTTTTTAATCGCTGACTTTACTTTATTATGTTTGTTTTATTTCTTAATTATTTTTAGTTTTTTATTTGTATTAGTTTTTTTGTGATATTTACTGTGGTGACACGAAATATGAATTATGCTGTTTGTTCACGAGCATAGCAGTGCACACGGATCCGTTGTGGTACTCTTGTGAATGCACATCGTAGTCTGACACGGAAGAGAATAAATTGTTGAATAAAATCATTATTTTAGTTTTTTTGCACCCAAAAAGTATTCTCGTAGCTTCATAAAATTACGGTTGAACCAGTGATGTTACATGGACTATATTAATGATGTCCTTACTACATTTCTGAACTTAGAACCTGTCAGTTACTTTGCTGTCTATGTAGGTCAGAAAGCTCTCGGATTTTATCAGAAATATCTCAATTTGTGATGTGAAGATAAAGGAAGGTCTTACAGGTTTAGAACAACATGAGAGTGAGTAATTAATGACAGAATTTTCATTTATCCCTTTAAGGTACTAATATGCATCCTTTAGGTGTAAATAAGGTACAAAGGTATCTTTCCAAAGGATACTCCCCCAGTGTCAGCTTTTGTACCCTTTTTCTGAGAGTCTAGATTTGCATTTCCTAATGAAAACAGATGCATACATAGTAGGCAAAGAATGGTGTTAACATTTTGGTAAGTTCAGGATTTATGCCTCGGTTCTGTGAAATTGAGAGTCGCTCTGCTGTTGTTATGACACGGAGAGCACATCTTGTTTGTGTGGTAATGATGGGGCTGTTAAGTTATTGACATCCATAAAAAGAGAGTGTTTACCTTAGACGACCTGTGATTATAGGAATGAATGTATTTAGTGTGTCTGCTCACACTGCCTGTTTACCACGTAATCTCTGTTCACACATACTACATAACCCATAGATAGACAGAAAGTTCCATAGAGACACAGAACCATAAATATTAATATAGTAATTTTACTGTTGTACGCTAAAATTAAAGAATTATTATATTTTTCTTAAATGCTTGTTTTTATTTTACAAGGAAATATAACACATTACAGAATGGTAACAGAAACACACTGCCCAATATACAAAGGGAATACAAAAGCAAAATTATACATAAGATGACAAACACAGAGCATCGTATCACAGATTGAAATTAAAAATTTAATCAATAAAAACTAGGGAGAATATTGTTAACTAATTTAATAAACATAAAAATAATAATTAATATTACTACTATTACTACTACTACTATTATCATTATTATTGTTGTTGTTATTATTATTATTATTTTTTGCCAAATTATGCAACTCCACAACATTTTAAACCTCAATGTCAGTTTTTATGAGAAAAACTAGGTAGATAGATAGGTGTTATTTGCACTGGAGTTATTTTTCAACCATTGTTACGGTGAATATTATTTAATGCTGTTGCAGCTCTAATGGGAAGTCAGTGACGTGGGCCCAGAATGAGTGCAGTTCCAAAGGCGGCCACCTGTGGCAGCGTCTCTCCTTCCACATTAAGAAGCGCGAAAGTAACCAGACGGCCGTGATCAAACCTTTCTCCAAAACATCTGAGGGACGCTATTGCGGAGGCAGCGACATCCACACAGACAACAGCACCAATAAGCTCTATGAGGTCACCGAAGCGGAGGAGCGCTATCCCATCACCTACCGGCCCCAAACACCCTCACCGATCAGCACCGTGTCCCAGAGAGCGAGCATTGCATTATCACAGAGCGCTGGCGCCGCTGACTCCCAGGTCATGAGCGTCTCTTCATACATGTGTCAGACTCCGCATCGCGGTAACGGCGGTGGAAGTGCATCGCAGGGATCTCTGATGGAGCAGATTAGCTGCGTGGTTAACCGCTTCACAGCTAACATCAGTGAGCTCAACAGCATGATGCTCACCAGTTCTCCTCCAGGAGGCGCTGTGGGTTTGTCCACCAGTGCATCCGCACACGCTCATTCTGTCGAGCCCTGCTGTCCTCCAGCCTACCGCCTATCCCGAGAAATTTCCATGCCGACTACCATGACCACCTACGCCGAAATCCAGCCCCTCCCACCTGTGGAGTCTAATGTGGGTCGCTCCGCCCCTCCCTGCCCACTTTCCAGTTCGTCACGACTCAAAACTTCGCCCACGACCAGTGGGAAGGAGCTAAAGATGGGCGTGCCCTCAGCTCTGGAGTCGCCGCCCAATCAGCAGGAGCTCGAGGAACTGCTAGCGCTGACTCCGCCCTCCCCGTTCAGGGACTCCGTCGGGTCGGGTAGCGGCTCGCCGAGTTCTCCCGCTTCGGATACCGAAACATCCGCTCTTCCGCCCATCACAAAATACGAGTGCCTGGTGCTCCGACACTACAGCCAGAGTTCGTCTTCGTTATGAGGTCAACAGATGGAAGAATGGAACGCCGAATGGCGTAATTCACGTAGGTCGGATACGGACACTGCTTGAGTGTGTGTGTTTACATGTTCTCACCTTTGGACCAATGCAAAACAGGGTGTTGCCGTCCCTGTGGAGGAATATCTCCAACATCAGACCTGCAGTAGAATCACAACGGTGTCTAATCTTTCGTCTAGTTGGTGTTCCGTTGGTCTATTTTGGTAGTGGCCTTAAACAAACATGGCTTTCATCTAATTAGTGCTGTTTCTATGAGGACTACAATATGTTGTTGTGCCCCCAGAAGGACGGGGGTGGAGAAACACCCAACCTGGGACCTTCCCACACACGGATATTACGAGCCTTTTTTGCTACGTTCATCATCAAACAATGAGATTATTAAGGGCTGGAAAAAGGCACGGCATCAAAGGGAAAAGCCTGTATAATTACATGTTGCATAATCTTTAGCTCGCACACTCGTATGCCACTGCTGGTGCGCTGTAATAATTGAAGAGTGCGAGCTGACGTCCCCGATGCTTTCCGAGATTCAAACGCAATCTTTGAACAAAGTGCTTTGTTTGATGTACCACAGGACAGCGTGAGAGACCAAACAGACCGATACTCAGACACCTTAGTCACTGTCCATAATTTTCTCTTCTCCTTTTTCTTTCTCTTTTCTCCTTATTCTTCCAGTACTCTGCCTTTTTCAGGAACAGAATATATGGGTGAATCTCATGAAACCTGTTAAGATTATATTTCAAGTAGTCCATTCATTCATTCTATAATAAATAAATTACATATAGAAAACTAAATTTATTTTTTAATTTACTTTAATCATTTTTTTTTCTTTCAGTAATTCATAATTTATTATTTTAATATTGGGTCATTATTTAAAAATAAATGAAAACAACTGCAATGTTCTTAAAATATGCTTAACATCCTGTAGGTAAAATATTTATTTATTTATTTTAAATTGGTTTATTTATTTATTTATTATAGCAAAAATATTAGATTTATTAAATTCAATAGATAATAGATTTGTAAAAGAAAAAGAGAGAGAGAGAGAGAGATTTATTTAAAATGTTTTTTTACTTACATTTTTTTATTTATCTGTTCAATTTATTTATTTATTTATAAAAATGCATACATACATTCATTCACTCACTCACTCAATCATTTCTTTATTTAGTATTATTATTATTGTTCATTTATTATTTATTTTTATTTTTTTTTGGGGGGGGGTCGGGCTTTATGAGATTCATCTGTATGTTTTTTTTTTATTATTATTATTATTATTTATTTATTTAGGTAGATTTAATTGTGGAACCAAATTCATTTCCAAATTATTGTGGTACCATGATACAGTGGTAATATCAGATGGTAATACCATGGCACTCCAAGGTACTTTTAAGAATACCATAGTACTTACACATATCACTCCTAATAAACTAGTTCACAGTGGTTCATCAGTGAGCTGAATCAAATCACACTCTTAAAAATAAAGGTGCTTCACGATGTCATAGAAGAACCTTTTTGTCTATATGGTTCCATAAAGAACTTTTCTGTTCCATAAAATGTTCTTTGTGGCAAAAGAAGGTTCTTCAGATTATAAAAAGGTAAGAAAGAGATGGTTCTTTAAAGAACCTTTGACTGAATGGTTCTTTGTGGAACCAAAAATGGTTCTTCTATGGCATCGCTTGAAGAACCTTTTGAAGCACCTTTATTTTTAAGAGTGCATAGCACTCAGTGAACAACATTTTGGTCTGGTCCTAAGGTCAACATGGAACAAAAATGCACCCTGCTTACTTCCTTAATACACATTTCTGTTGTTATTTTAAACAATTAATTTGTGCACATTATTCCAAAGAAAAATAACTTGCTCCACCTCTGAAATTATGTACAAATGGACATATTACAGAAGTATAATGGGCTGCAAATAATGTTTCATGTTGACTTTAAAATATACTTTTCTCTAGCAGAAGGGCTTTTTATGTAATCTTAAAGATGTATCTATCTATTGTTCTATCTATAGTTCTATCTATCATATCATATCATTCTATCATTCTATCTATTAAGTTTTGAATCATAATGAATGAGTTATGAGTGCACCATGAAGTCATTCTAATCCTTTTGACTGATCGTTCCTATCGATTGTGTAAATATCAAGGGCATGCGCACAGCAACAAGTCTAGAAAGTTTTAACAGTGACTTATTGTCGAACCTGAACAATAGCAGTAATTTTACACAGATTACATGAGGACAGAGTAACAGAAGATCTAGAGTATAAAGATGTCTTTTCTTACCATTCCCTTGTGTACAGAACGTGCTTAGATGAATGTGAGGCTACTCAAGTGTCTAGCAATTATATGATAAACAAAAAAGTGAAATTTACAAGTAATATTTATCTTAATAGAGCTTTTAGTGCCAAAGGGGGGAGGGGAGGTGATGGGCCGAAATATGTGTTTTTCGTAACATGATATGAATCGTTTTTATGGTGAGCATTTTTTTATATATATATATTATACATATATATTATAAATGTACCAGACTTTGGGACTCAAAGCAATACAAACCATACGCATATACAGAGCACATCGGCTTAAGACAATATTTGTGCTACATCAAGTTTTTTAATCATTTTGAAACTTCTTTCTGTGAATGAGAACTCTTCCTCCATCTCTGACGTTATATTTTGGGGATTCAGGCCGCGTCTACACCAGAAACGCATCAAAACTAGATCGCTCACATTAAAATGTGCTTCTGTCTACACTGAAATCTGCACATCTGCTTCAGACACTTTATAATCCCCAATTACCTGAACTACAATTTTATTTCAAAATATTTTGAATTTTATTTGTTATATATTTAAATAAGTACCGAGAGTTACATAAAAGCCAGCTAACTACTATATATGTTGTAGCAATACTAACTTAAGCACATATATATAAGTATTTAACATAATAAGTATATGATGGTAAATCATGATGGTCACTTGTAGACAGTCTCCTAACCAGGCACAACATGATTAAGCATGAAAGCTTATGTTCGCCACAAGCAAATTGAATTAATTAATAAATAAAATATAATTGTGATTTTTTTTTTTATCTCACTATTCAGGCTTTTCTCAAATTTATGAGTTTATATCTCATATTTACGTTTTGCGCTATTCTGAGAAAAAAAAATAATTGCGTGATATAATCTCAGAACAGTGAGATAAAGACAAACACACAATTCTAATAAAAAAAGACAGAATTATCTGTGGTGGATACTCTGAATTGCTAGATGCAAACTCAGAATTCCGACAAAAAAATCAGAATTGTGAGACATAAACTGAGAGTTTCCGAGAAAAAAAGTCAGAATTGTGAAATGTAAACTCAGAATGCTGAGAAAAAAATCAGAATTAAGAGATGTAAACTTAGAATTCTACGAAAAAAAGAATTGCGAGATGTAAACTCGGAATTCCGACAAAAAAAATCAGAATTGTGAGACATAAACTGAGAGTTTCTGAGAAAAAAAGTCAGAATTCTGAGAAAAAAATCAGAATTAGGAGATGTAAACTTAGAATTCTACGAAAAAAAGAATTGCGAGATTTAAATTCAGAATTCCGACAAAAAAGTAAATTGCAAGAAGTAAACTCAGAATTCCGAGGAAAAAATGTGAATTGAGAGATGTAAACTTAGAATTCTACGAAAAAACTATTACAAGATGTAGACTCAGAATTCCAACAAAAAAAAGTCAGAATTGCGAGATGTAAATTTAGAGTTAAACTTCAGAATTTTAAGACAGAAAATCGCAATACCTTTTTAATTTTTATTTAGGGGCGGAAAAAGTAATAAAATGATCTCTTCAGGTAAGTCTGACTCTCTATTTCTGCAGTGTTACGACATCTCCAAAAATTCTTCTATGCAGACCTAACTGTATATTAGGTATCAAATATCTTCTGTGATTATGCAGCAGAAAAAATTTTTGTCGTTGGAAACTTGTCGCTTTGTGCCTGGTTACGACAATGTAAGCTGAACGGACCGCTGATGTAAACTAACAGAGAAATTGCAACTGTGTTTTCTATTTATCGTTCTATTTATCGTATCATGAAGTTTAAAGGAATGCGGTTTTAAAATCTCGTCACACCGCCATCTTACTAAATGACTATTTCCTCTGAGAAAATACTGTGGTCAGCATAATTAATCCTTTCTCTTTGTTTACTTTTCTAACATATATCAGGGTCACATATTGAATCATAAATCTGTGTAATATCCCAGATGATCTTTTGCTACAGGTACACAGGAACAGCCGGAGAGATTATTCAGATTTACTGTGCTACATAAGAAAGCAGCTGTAGTTTGTCAGGAAAGGCTTAAATTTCATTCGGCGAGATCAAAAACATGATGCTTGAAAGACCCTGTGAAATATTAATAAATCTGCCCCGGAAGGCGATCTCTCCGTTTGCTTCGTTTCTGTTTGCGAGTTTCTTTTTATTAAGTGGGTTTATGAACATGACAGATACTTTTGGTGCATTTGTAGGAGCTCTGGGTTGAATGTGAATGTTGCTGCCTATAGTAGACTCACATTGATGTTTACATTTTGCTACATTATCATGCTTGCTGGAGTACATGGGATCATTTATCAGTGGTGAAATGCAATCATTTAGCGTTCGGGCTACAGAACGTGGTCGCTCTGAATGTGTTGCACATGTTCGTAACCGAGGGACGAAAACGATTCTGTGACTCCATCTCAAGTGCTAACATCATTTTGTGTATGGTTCTTTACTCTCAAGTGATCGGTTCTATTTTTGTTATATCTATATCTATATCTATATCCATATATTGAGACTTGTGTTTGCTGATTCTCTGATGTAGAGATTCTGTAGGATGTTGATCATCATTGACGTGGTACTGCAGATGACTTTTGTTGACATTTGTTAATATTCCAGTTTCTTGCAGCTTTGTGGGGAAAATAAAAATGTGAGAAAATGCTTACGGCTGTGTAAAAACATAATCCCTTTTTCTTGACATGGAAACCATTGTGGTGTAGTATGAAACCTTTCCAATCATTATTAAAAACATGGAATTAATCCACCCGTCTCTGAGAATTAATGACTGTTGAGACAACTTTTCCTTTTCAACTTTTGTGAAATTTATAACTATACAAATTATAACTATACAAATTAATAGCTATTACAGTTTATATATACAGTATATATATTTTTTTTTGTTAAAGTTTTAGTAATGTTGTGCATTTTTTTATTTTTTATTTTTATTTATTTATTTTTTTTAAATGTCTATATAGTTGGGTTCCATTTGTAACAAAGGTTCAGAAAGATATATTGCTCATTATTAGTTCATGTTAGTTAATGCATTAAGTAATTTTAACAAATGACCTTATTGTAAAGAGTTAGCTTTTTTTAAAAATACATTTTTAATTTCAGTTTTAGTTATTTATAGTTCAAGTTAAACTAAACAAAAAGGACTTGACAAAATGACAAAAATGTTACCTTGACAAGTTTCTTATTTTATTTTTATGTTTATTAAATAAGTGTACATTTTATTTCAGTTAATGTTTATTTCAATTAATGATATGAGTTTACTTTTTTTTTTGTTTAAATGTTATGTTTATAAAATAAGTTAACATTTTAACATTTATTTAAACTAAAATGTTAAAAATGTTTAGTTTGAATTTTATACTTCTGTTCATTTTAATTAATAAAATAAGTTTACATTTAATTTTGGTTAAGGTTTATTTCAAATAACATTTTTTTTTTTTTTTGAGTTTAGGTTTAGTTAATAATAACTGATTGGGGGTGCATGGCAAATGCTTTTATCCAAAGCGACTTACAGTGTATTCAAGGCACCATATTCCATATTCAACACCATATTCAACATATTACCATCCATTCCCATGGGAGTCGAACCCATGACCCTGACTCTACAGTTTGAGCTACTGTAGTTACTGGTTAATGGTCACATTTAAGCAAATTAACATCAATATGTCAAAGTTCCTATATTATATGATAAACAAAGAATGTGTAAAACTGTAAATCATCTTCTATACAGGAAATGTGTATTGCAGTTTTATTTACACGTCATCTTCCCTCTTTTGGACCAAAGTCAGAGATATTCCACTTTGTATAGATCAGAATGAGTTACCAAATGCGAATCTGCTCCAGTTTTAATCTGTTATTATTGGCTGACTGGTTTATTACGGCACTGTTGAATAATGTCTGTTATTGTATTTTGCCGTATCAGAGCTCAAAGCCACCAGCCTCCACAATGAGCCTCATTCATAACACACAAGCAGAATTAATTTGTGTGTGAATTGTTCATGCAACCATTTTTACGTAAATTGTTGCATTGAATTGCATTCGACAATTTGCGTAAGAATAGTTTCAATTCTGCAGAAAAATACTCAAACTCTGAAGCAGCGACAGACTGATGAACATATGAATGAAAGTGCGTCAGTATTATTTTCCATCACTCAAATGTCTTGCTTTCATAGCTTGTGTAGAAGTGGGCGGCAGTTTCCATTATCCAGTTTTCATTCTCTATTAAAGACTCTCCGCATCGAACATGCTTGGCATCTTATAAACCCCTGGCTTCTCTTTGCTAGTGTACCTCCATTTAGATTTGTTTTCCCACTCTGACTTGACAAATCTAAAGCATTCATGAGAAACATAAATAAAACACAATGCAGAGAGAAAGTGGAGGACATTGTTTGAAAAATCTCTCTCTGTGGAGAAGAATGGATAATAATGTGTTAACTTGAAGGCCGTCGCCTGCAGCCATTCGAAAAGATTCAGCACTGTCAATGGATTTAAGCTTTATAAAAACAGATATTATTCACATATGTTACTGCCCAGACCTTTAGATGGGAGACTCATCTGGCTTTGGGTGGAATGAAATGTGTTAAAAAAAATACACATGGTGAGAAAGCTAGATTAGTTAGTTTTATTTCCATAGTTGTGTTGTTTAACTTATGCACAAAATTGGAATATCGCATGAAACATATGCAAATAAGGCACCATTAAACTGCCACATAAACCTGATGCAAAGCAAATATCATTAAGAAAAAGGTCATGTGCTACGGGTGTCCCAAATTCGAATCCCGACTGAGGACCTTTCTCAATCCCAATAAAGGCAAAAATAAATCTTTAAAAAAGAAAACAGTAATTTGCTGCAGTAGGAGAAGCTTTGAGTGTCCCATTGTGCATAACTTTTTTAATGTGCATCACGGAATTTATTCTGTAAATGTGTTTCCATCGTAGTTTACAGTATGTGCATGTTTTCCTATTCTATAAAAAATTGGATAAAAAAATAGTACATATGTTTTTAATGCACATTTTAAGAGGTGAAGAGTTAATTTTCTGTTCCACTAACATCACTGAATGGAATTGCAATTTTCTACTCCATCCGTCTACCTTTGGTTGCATCAGGTGATGCACAAGAGACATTTTTAGCAACTAATATATTTGCTATTTTAAAGAATTGTCATGTAGCAAAGGTCTTTTCCTCAAAAGCGCTGTGCTGCAAACCTGCTGCATGAACACTTTCCCCCAGAGCTTTTGTTTCTCACTCTCGGATAGGCTGGAGATCGTATCTCAGCAACTCTAGTTCACAGTCTGGCCCATGAGACCTTTATTACACCAGCCCAGATCATTAAGCAGCAGACCAGCACTGTGCTCCATCATTTCAGCCGTGTGTTTCACTTCCAAGCTCATTTATCAGCACTACACACACACACGGCAAAGTCATGTGAGTGAGCATGTGACTGAACATGCAAAGCAAGAATGGCAACAGTATGTTCAAAATATAGTATTGCACAGTGTATACTGTATTTGCAATATGTAAGTATTAAGGTCACATGACCTCATTACATTGATTCAGCAAGTTACACTCTTTGCATTTTTTTATTACAAAATGTATTAGCTTTTGGCACAAAATAGTCTAGACAGAGATGTCAAAAATCATCGTTAATATTGCTTTCTGGTTTATGCTAGAAATATCACTAGAAATACACTGCAAAAAAATATTTTTCAAAGTTGTAAAGTACATTTCAGTACATTTTGAGAACATTTTAGAAAATGACTTTTTCTCACAATTCTAAGATATTTTTCGCAATTGCTATTTCAACTTTTCTTCTCAGAATTCCAAGTTTACATCTTAATTTGAGTTTATACAGTATGTAGCAATTCTGACTTTATATCTCACAATTCTGAGATATGAAGTCAGAAATGTCAGAATTAAATTTTGAGTCAGAATTGTTAGATACAAAAAAAGTTGTGAGATTAAAAAATCGAAATTAATTTTTTATTTTTTATTCTGTGATGAGAACAAGCTTCCACAAGTCTGTCTTTGGTTATTCAGTGCACATATTGACAGATGCATACAGAATACTTGCATAAAAAACAAAATTTTATAGTAATGCATAGTGCATACTATAGAACTCTTAGGAGTTGGGGTGAGATCCATGTGTGTTTTAACACTGTACTGAGTGACAGCAGATGGCGAGCTTATGTAATTACGTGTGGGCGAGAGCAACCAACAGCAACGTGTTTGAATTCAAGACCCCCAGATCACGTCATTCAAACACACACACACACACACACACACACACACACACACACACACACAGCATGAAAATGTGTGGTGATTATACTAATTACATATGAGACCACTTTAGAAGCACACACACACACACACACACACACACAGCTGTCAATCTGTGCCCTCGCACTCAAAGCTCCTCCACACAAGCATATCATGTAATGCTGTTGCATTTGTCTTACAGGATGCTTCCTGTCTCATCTGTGTAATTTTACTTGTACTATGTGCTCATCTGTAATGTAAGCAGAACATCACTGACTGATAATAATGGCTTTGCTACCACACTACTTTCTGCAGTGCACATACACTGACAGAAAATAAATGTAATTTTTAAATTCACAACTTTTTATCTACTCTAAAATGTGCAAATTAGTACCTTAAACTTGTAATATGTACCCTTACTGTACTACTATGAATCTTTGGTAACGCTTTACTTGTAGGCTTTATATATAATGCATTATAAAACTATTTTTAATGCATTAATTATGCCTTGTAATGCACATTATCATGCATAGAACGATCTCATTTATAATTCTTGCTACACTTTTTACAGATTATACTGATTCATTAGTATACCATTGACAATATAACACATTCAAATACATAACATGAGAATCTAACACATTTTAACTTTGGTTACAGTAATTTATGAAAATATATAATATATTACAATGTACATTATGAACACTTACATAATGAATTATTCATAAATGCTTTAAGTAAAGAGTTACTGAAACTTTTAAGGGTAAACAAGGTACACATTTGTCCATTTGTGTGTACTGCCTCAGAAACTTGCTTTGTATCTACAAATGCATGAATGTAAAAGTATAACATTTACCAAAATGTACAGTATAGAATGGAGCACACTGCATTGGGAGTCCCACAATGCAATGTATATACTGTAGCTTAAACTCCTATTTGAGTGAATGAAACAGAGACAACATCTATTTCATCTTATCATTTGGTCCAACTTCCAAAGGTTAAGGTGTTTGAAAATGCTAAATAATCTAAACGAGCAAAATAATGTCATATGTCATTGTTGCATTACACTCCTAAAAATAAAGGTTCTTTATTGGTATTGATGGTGAAGAACCTTCAGCATCCATGACACTTTCTATGGTTCTTTCTAGCAGAAAAAGAAAAGTTCTTTAGATTAAGAAAATGATTCTTTGAAGAACTGTTTACCGAAAGGTTCTCTGGGGAAACAAGAATGGTTCTTTTATGCCATCACTGTGAAAACTCCCTTTTGGAAGCTTTATTTCAGTGCACTATGCTACTCTGCAATCTCTCCTTTTCATTTCCCACTTCACAAGCGTAACAGTGACAGGAAACTGCCCTGAAATCATCTTCTCATTAGTGTCAGCGATACGGCAATGCTTGAAAACAATTCTGGCAGATGAAACCCTGGTGCCGCACCAGGACTCCAAATAAAACAGCTGTTTTAAAGTGGACGCACTCAAACTCTCACTTCCTTCTGTTTCTCGCTGTCTTCCTAACACACACACACACACACAATGGCAGTGCTGTACATCTAAATAGCCCGGGTGACTAATTCCTGTGCATTTCAGTGTTCTGTGCTGTCTATTCTGGGCTTTTAGGATGGAGTGTGTGAATCATAGTCGTTGTGGTAATTGCTCCTCTTTGTCTTCCCCCACCCCGCTCCGTTCTGATTGGTTAATGAGGCTCGTTAAATGCACCAGCTTGTTCGTTCAGTAGAAGAGACAGCTGAGCTCAGAGGGGACGTCAGATGGCCTTTTCTGTCTTGAACAGCTTTAAATTTAATCAGCCAATAGCATTTAGGAAAAAATAATGCAGGCAATGTTTGTTGGCTCCATATATTTTGTTGCTCACTGCATCATTAGGTGTTTAAACCACTAATGGAGCGAGGAAGTTTTTGCTCATACAGTACAGCAGTGGGGCACATTACTGTTCCCAAAGGTCAAAATGTGTGTTATGCTGCTTAAAGTCTTAATGATTTTGTGTGTGTGTGTGTGTGTGTGTGTGTGTGTGTGTGTGTGTGTGTGTGTGTGTGTGTTTTGCAAAAGTTTGTGTTTTTGTGTGTGTGTGTGTTTTGTTCTTTTTTATTGTACTGAAAATCTGTTGGGTTTTTCAACCATCAGGTGCTGAAACTTGCATGTGAATGTTCCTGGAACGGTTCAAAGTATGTGAATGTTTAATGAGGCAAGCACTGACAAGTTTGTGATTGATTGTCGCTGGCTTCAGAAGAAACGGCAACATTAGTAAGTTTAAATTGAATTGTGAGAATGAGAGTCTGACTCTGACAGATGAAACTTTACTCATCCTCAGTCCATTCAAGATGTAGATGAGTTTGTTTCTTCATCAGATTTGGAGAAATGTAGCATTGCATCACTAATTCACCAATGGATCCTCTGCAGTAAGAAACAAATCCATCGTCAAGACGTTTTTAACTTCAAACCATTGTTTCCTACTAGTCTGCACAGATCACACACCATTTACAAGTCAAACAGCTTTAAACAAATATGTGGGTGGATTTTGCTGTGAGGACAACAGCAGATGGACTTTTTTCACTGGAAGAATCATTATTATGGATTATGGAAGCAACGGTTTCTTTATTATGATTTTTTTTTTCTTATAAACCCGTAGCTTTTCACTTCTCAAGATGTTAAATGATGGTCTGGAGTGGTGTGGATTACTTGTGATGTTTTTAATCAGCTCTCATTCTGACGGCACCCATTCACTGCAGAGGTTCCATTACTGAGCAAGTGACGTAATATTACATTTCTCCTAATGTGCTCTGATAAAGAAACAAACTCATCTACAGCTTGGATGGTCTGAGGGTGAATGCCTTTTACATTTTTATTTTTGGGTGAACTGTTCCTTAAAGTGTAGTGTAAAACTATATTATGAATACTGCAACTTAATGCTCTAACACAAAATGTTGTGTAACTTATGCATAAAATGGTAACTGAATCCTACTGTAAAAGAGCAAAATGTTTAAGCAAAGTCCTGAAACTTTCATTTACAGTCCTCAAAACAGTCAGAAGTGAAACGAGTAACTCCTCACTAACACGTATTTCTGTTGTTTTGCTGATAAAGCGGTTATAAAACAGAAGTGTGTAACTCATGACTCTAAATTTTCACTTCACTAAAGAGCTGTCTCCAAGGGATTGCATGTTTCTAATGCAGTGATAGGCCTACTGTGGAGACACATTTGTTGAAAACATCATTAAAATTTCAAATTCAACATAACACAGCATTTGCAATGCACTCTAATCTATTTCTGATTTAAACATGATTGTTGTTTTTGTAGCATATGTAGGCTACCTTGTCCTGATTGAGTAACTGTCACTGTAAATAATGTGTGCATGATCAAATAATGTTTGTCTGTTCGTGTGATGAATGGGTTTGTGATCAATGCATGTACTGTACTTAAGTGATTGAGTTAATGCATGCTTGTCATAAGAGTTAGGCCTAATTATCGTGTGTGATAGAATCAAATGCGCATGTTTGCATGATGAATGTGTTTTCGTCGGTGTGACGGTAGCTATTACTTCTGCGCGCTCACAGGCATGTCATGTGACTCGTGTCATATGATCATCGCTGTATAAGTTCCGTTGCAGGCGGCTGGTCAACAGAGAGTTTGAGTGCCGCAGGTGGAAGGACGAGAAGGACGAGAAGGACACGCGTTTGTATCCTTGCGTCTGGTCAGCTATCACTACCGTTATATATCACTGTCTGTCCGCTGTCGAGCCGTCGTAAGGATGCGCGCGCTCGCCTTCATTGTTTTGTTGGCGTTCATCGGCGGGTCTGCGGCCGACACTCCGGCCAACTGCACCTATGAGGACCTGCTGGGCACCTGGATCTTCAGCGTATATAATGTGGGTCAAGACCGAAACATCAGCTGCTCCAGCACAGGTCAGACCAGATCAGACCGTCATACTATCTGAATCAGTGCGCTTTTGTCTTCCACACGGAAGTTCAGTTTTACTTTCGGTTTCATGCTCATGCTTTTTGGATACTCTTAATAACACTGATACTGTGGTAGTACCAGAAGGGTGCAATGATTAGCATTGCTATTATACTTTGTTTGCTATTTACCATGTTAGTGAATGGTTACCATGTTCGTATACCAAAGTATTTCCAAGTTACTCCAAGTCAAAAAACATGGTTGTAGTAGTCATAGTAGTATTTTGTTAGTGTCAGTCCATTAGAGTATCTTTTTCCTAGTTAACAACATTATATCACTAATGCTGTCTGAGAGTACAGCAGTAAACTTGATTGCTGTTTTTGATAAATATTGTATATATTGTTAACTTTCCCCATTGTATATGTTGGGTGTGTTTTAAAACCTAGTAAACTGCCCAGAAATGTTGTCTATTTGAATGTTCAAAAGCAGATGATAAGCTGCTCCATTGGTATACTTTGATATTTACCATGCTATTGACTGAGTTATTACCGTGTTCATGTGCCATGGTATTTCCAAGTTACTCAAGTTATACCATGTCAAAAACATGGTTGTACGATATTAATGTAGTGTTTTTGTTAATGTCAGTTTATTGGAGCACGTTTATCTTAACAATATTATATTAACTACTTTAATTCTGACAGAGTACAAAAGTGTAAACTTTGATTATTGGGTAATAATTTATTTTTCCTATTGTAGATGTTGGCTTCGTTTTTAAAAACCTAGTGAACTGCCTTCGTAGGCAGCATTTGTGGGCATCATAGGTGCATCTGAACATTCAAAAGCACTTATGATGTACAGAATGCTATACATAGGCAGGTATTGAATTGCAGCCTTTGTGTTTGCATATCACTAAAGTTACTTCCTTAAGTTCCTAAATCAAACTCTGACTTTTAAACAGGAAAATCAGTGAAAACGGTGACCGTGGACCTGCAGAAGTTGTCCGTAGCTGTGGATGATCTCGGGCACACTGGGTTCTTCACTCTCATCTATAATCAGGGCTTTGAAGTGGTGATCAATGACTACAAATGGTTTGGGTTTTTTAAGGTAAGCATGACGAGACACTTTTAGTCTCGGTAACAGCACATGACTGATCAGATGACTGTGGTTTCATAACAGAAGGGAAATTCTGACATCAGCTCTTTTGTGTTTCGCTGTTCTTTATTGTACTGGTGTCTAGCTCAAATGTGGTATGTGGTGGGGTTTTTTAATGTAATTTTAGTACTTCAACTTAAACTTATTACAGTAGTTTCCAAGGCAACGTTTTTTCATCTACCATTGAATTGTATTTAGTTTTTTTTTTTTTTTTTTGTCCTGCTTTGAGTAATTTTAGGTTTTATTGTTTTTAAATGTCTATATAGTTGTTGTTGTTTGTTGTTGTTTATTTAAATTTTAGTACTTTTGGTTATTTTAGAAAATGAGAAGTGTTGCCTTTCGAACAAGCTAGTTTTATTATTTTAGTTATCAATAAAAACAGAGCATTCAAACAATAAGAAATCAACAAAATATGAAGACTTTGCCCTTCATATACATATTTAAGAACAATTTTAGAATTCGACTATTTATGTAATTTTGCATATCCCTAGTATTAAAAGGATCACATGATGTTGTTTGAGAGTCATATAAAATGCTTAAATCTATTCATAATAATAAATGTACTTTAACAGTAACGTTATTGTATTGAGTGTTGTTATTTTTTTTCTCTGTGTGTGTCTAGTATTCTCAGCAGGGTTCAGAGGTGACCAGTTACTGTGATCAGACGCTGCCGGGCTGGGTTCATGATGTTTTGGGGAATAACTGGGGCTGTTTCACTGGGAAGAAAGTGCAGCCCATCCCACCCCGAATCGACCACAATATCATGCTTGAAATCCAACACACACTGTAAGTGTGTCAGCAGTTTTAGTTTCTCACTCGTGACTCAATTGTCCTTTAATTGCTCTCTATATCTTGATAAGCTCTCATGTGATTTCATCAACCTTGAGTGATTGATGTATTTACTGGGTTTCATGATAACAAACATTTACTCTCTAGACTCATGAAGCTGCCATACACAAACAACATGGTGTTTGTGGATCAGATAAACTCCGTTCAGAAGTCTTGGAAAGCGACAACATACAGTCTCCATGAGACCCTCACCATACAGGAGATGCTGAGAAGATCAGGAGGACATGCCTCTCGTATACCACGGTACGCTCACTTTAACTGATGCAGTCAGGGCTTTTGTGAAAAATAAACAACTGATTTGAGTTCATAAATGTCTGGTGTGATTTTTAGTTGGAAGCATTTTACAGTAAAAGTAGTGACTGCATAGGTGATTATTTTTCTGCAGAATATTGTGTACTGAATATTAAGAGCAGCAACATTTCATTTGGAAGATAAATGGTCATCTGCAATTTTATGTTGGTTTCTCTCTCTCTCGCTGGTGATTATTTTTTTGTTGTTTTGCTTTCTCTGTCGTTTTATGAGTGTTGTCGGTTTTTTCAGACAGTAAGATGGCAGCTGGTCTTCCAGAACACTGGGACTGGAGAGACGTGAATGGAGTCAGTTATGTTAGCCCTGTCCGCAACCAAGGTGTGTGTGTGTGTGCGTTGAGAGGAAGAGGAAATGCTTCAATCTGTCCTGTATTGTTCAGAGTTGTGATTGCTCAAGTTAAGTATATCAGAAAGCTCTTGGTGTTCTTTACCATCTGCAGTTGAGTCCTGGGAATAGCTTCAGTATGCTTCGATTGATTGATTGATTATTTTCCCTCTAATCCAGGAAGTGTGTGTTATTGAATGATGTAGCTGTTCTTACTATAGAACAGAGCCTGATAAATGATGCTAGAAAGACTGCCATAAAATTATAAGCTTATTCTAGTCTGTGTTTGGCTATTGTTTATTTTTACAGAAATTTCCCCAACAAACCTAATACAGTACTTTATTTATTTGTTTGTATAAGAGAATAATAATAATAATAATAATAATGATAATGATAATAATAATTGTGAAGTAAGCCTTCTGGAGAGGAGCGTATGGATATTTAAACTTAATATTTACAATTTAAATTGTACATAAGCCAGAGTGTTTTTTTTTTTTTTTTTTTTTTTTTTTTTTTTTTTTTTTTTTTTTTTTCCAGATTCCTTTAGACCGTTTTTGATATTGATATTATAATTTGGTGATTATTTTGATTTGTTTTTTTTTTTTTTTTTTTTTTTTGATATTGATATTATAATTTGGTGATTATTTTGATTTGGCTTTTTATATTTTTAGTTTTAATTTTAAGTTGTTTTTTTTTTTTTTTTTTTTTTTTTTTTTTTTTTTTTTTTTTTTTTTTTTTTTTTTTTTTTTTTTTTTTTTTTTACCCCCTTTGATCCACCCTCTTTTCCCTTGTTTTTTTTGTTTTTGGGAGTTTTTTTTTTTTTTTTTTTTTTTTTTTTTTTTATATATATATCTGTTTTAGCATTTATTGTAATTCAAATTAAATGAGTTACAAACGTCGCCTTGACACTGAAATAAGTGAAAGTTTTTCATGTAGTGATTTATTTTCCTTTTAAAAAAATAAATAAAAAATACCGCAAACAATAAAATCAACAGAATGGACTTTTTTTTTTTTTTTATGCCACTGATCCTTTTTGATTTTCATTTTGTCTTGTTGGGTCATTACTAGTTGGACCCAATGGTTAGCACGAGCTAGTTATCTTCCACTGGAACTACACCATCTTGTTTTAAAATGTATTTCAGAATTAGCCATGTATTCTAAAGATATTTGTGGGAAATGGATCTTTTTGGACTGAAGTGATTTGGTTTAAGATCTGTTGTCCCATGAGCAAGATAACCAGGGCTTGTCACTAATTTGTCTGTTAAAAGCTTTGGTCAAAAATCGTCTGACCGTCTTTGACACTAAGCTTCTAATCACTATATGACTCGAATTTGTTTCTTTCAACTTATGTACCTAAAGCATGCTACTCTTGGGTTTACAATCTCATCTTTCCTAGTCAGTCTTGGTGAAAAACACAAACTGATATAGTCTTGCTGGTTGGTTCTCTCTGAAATAAGTGCTAGGAGGTGATCGGCTCTTCAAGCACTGGTCGACGTGTCCCGAGTGGCTCGTTCCTTTCAAAGCGTGATGGTGTCTCACTTTTGTTAAGAGCTCCTTCAGATGCTCTGGACACATTAGAGGAGGAATGAGAGGATTAAAGGATAGCTCTGTAAGACAAGTAAATGAGGTTGTAAATTGTAATTTTTCATCTTTAAATGATTTCCTTCTCTTTCTTCCTAGCTCAATGCGGCAGCTGTTACTCTTTCGCCACTATGGGAATGCTTGAAGCTCGAGTCCGAATCCAGACGAACAACACGCAGCAGCCGGTCTTCAGTCCACAGCAAGTGGTGTCCTGCTCCCAGTATTCTCAAGGTAAAAGCACGTGTTACTGCACTGAGGCAGTGTTTAATGTGACCAGTATCTGTGCTGAACTTCACAGGGCTTGTCTGCATATTAGCAGTTATAAAACCGGGACTGTTTGCTCTTCCAGTACCCTCAGGATTATAGTTACACAATCCGATTGAGATCAGAATGGATTCTTTGCATAAATGTTTGACTCTGGGGTGTTACACAATCAGATTGAGTTTTTTATGGTTTCTTTGTTTTTGTTGATTTTTTTACAATTTTTTTTTTGGGTTTTTAGAATTATATATTTATTTCTTTAGGGATGTAAAATTCTATACTTTTACATTATTCATTATTTAAGCTGTTGTTTTAATTTTGTTTGATTTTAAGTGGACTTTCCCTTTATAAAATATAATGGGAGGATGGTATGGGAGCGAAATGAAAGCATGTTAAAGGGATTTTTTTTTTCTTTTATTGCCTGTTGTTTTTAATAATAAAGTGTATTAGTAGTGTTAAATTTACAAATATACAGAAGTCCTATTATAAAATTGTTGCTACCAATGTTTTTTTTCTATACATGCATGCTATTGTTTTAAATATAATGGCTTTTATTAAGTTGTTATATTCTAAATTGTTGCTACTAAAAAATGAATTATAATTTGTATAATGAATTATCATTTTTCTGATCTAAACTGCAAGTTATTCTAATCTAAGTCAGATTAATTTTATACATTTGATTATAATACTATTTTTATATACAGACAACAATTTTGTCATTCTCAGTTTTATTTTTGTATCGAGAAACTATTACGATATTTTTTTGTTAATATTTTGAATTGTATTTAGTTTTAACAATTTTGTCCTGCTTTGAGTAATTTTAGGTTTTATTGTTTTTAAATGTCTATATAGTTGTTGTTTATTTCAGTTTGTTATTTTAGTACTTTTGGTTATTTTAGAAAATGAGAAGTGTTGCCTTTATGTACTAGCTAGTTTTATTATAAATTTATTTTTTCAGATAACTTTTTTCAATCATTGAATATTATTATAGGAACTAGCTAGTTTTATTATAAATATATATATATATATATATATATATATATATATTATATATATATATATATATATTTTTTTTTTTTTTTTTTTTTTTTTTTTTAGATATTTTTATAACCCTGGTTCTTCCCCCGTTTTTCCCCCATAAATGTTGCAATTAATTGAATATTCTGAAGTTAACACTTTGGATTTCAGTCTGTATTTAAATTTTTATTTTTTTTTAATATATATTTTTGTCTTTTGTACAGGTTGTGATGGAGGTTTTCCATACCTGATTGGTAAATATATCCAGGACTTCGGCATTGTGGAGGAGGACTGTTTCCCGTACACCGGGGATGATTCTCCCTGCAAAGTACCTGAGAAATGCACGAGGTACTATGCCTCCGATTATCACTACGTGGGTGGGTTTTACGGTGGCTGCAGTGAGGCGGCCATGATGCTGGAGCTGGTCAGGAACGGCCCCATGGGCGTGGCCCTGGAGGTCTACCCAGATTTCATGAACTACAAGGAGGGCATCTACCATCACACCGGCCTCCGTGACTCCATCAATCCGTTTGAGCTGACCAATCACGCCGTGCTGTTGGTGGGGTATGGGAAATGCCATAAGACCGGCGAGAAGTACTGGATCGTGAAGAACAGCTGGGGAGCCGGGTGGGGCGAGAATGGGTTTTTCAGGATCCGTAGAGGAACCGATGAATGCGCCATTGAGAGCATTGCTGTAGCTGCTACACCAATCACCAAACTTTAGAGAGTGTAGACGAATTGGTCAGTTGAAACGAGCACAGCCTGGAGAAGTATTTTGATGATGGCAATTCGGAAAAAGGGAAAACAGTGCTGTTCCTTTTTTTTATTTTATTTTTTTAACTTTGTCGCCAAGTTATAAACATCTAATTTGTTTGGTGAAATGGCCTTTTCAGGTCCCTTTTAGTAGCAAACCATTTGAACGTGAAATTACAAGTCTCTTTAGATTTAATTTTCACTCATTTCCCAATTCTTCATACATTATGAAGCTTGAAACGAAGTTAATTTCGGCTTCAAGGTTCTACTCTTCGGTTGTCATGTTGCTCTTGTTCCATGTGAGTCGACATCATCTCTGTCTCCGTAGCTTTGACTTTTGGTTTTTACTGTTCTGTTTTGGCAGCCCTTTAAGGAATAATGGTGAGGCCATCTAGTTTCTGCCTTTTCAAAGTCCCAGTTATCATCTTCCTCTGAGCCACCTGTCCACCTGAAAACTCCTGATTTGGCCCGTCTTGGGTCACCTGCTCTTTCAGTTGTTGCTGTCACCCAAAACCAACCCTGTCTAGAGTGTGGTTATGGTTTTAAATTGATCTAAAATGTAATTTTTGTAGGTCTTGTCACTAGATTTTTGCAGTACCGTGTTTTGTTGCAACTGACCTTCTGCCTACATTTGTTCATAATCTTCTACTTTAACACACAAAGTTGTTCTGCCCTTTTTATTTTTATTTTTTGCTCTGTTTGTGGATTTCCACAAGGACTGTGTGTATTACTAATAGCAGCATTGCCCTTTTTTTTTTCTTCTCTTTTTTATTATTTTTATTTTTTTTTTTTTTGTTGGATCTGTGCTAATGAAAGTTGGGTGCCTTCAGGTGCTGCAATGTGCCTCGACTGCTTATAATGTGTTTTTAAGAAAAGGGATTTCAGATTTTCATTGATCCATGTGAGCTCTGAATGTCACATTTGCACTCTGCCTTTTCAATTTTTACACCACTCTTTTAATTGGACACAGTCAATTTGTATTTAGAGAATATAAAGTTGGCAATTGCTCTCAGGAAAATCAGTACTTGTGGTTTAATGAACAATCACTTGAGTCCTTTGCCAACAGTTAAGCTGCTCAGGACTATTTGAATCCATTGATTTTATCACAATCTTAGATTTTTGCCTTTTTTGTGCTCCTGTATACGTGTCATGATTTCATGATGAATAAAGTTGCTTTTAAGATACTTTTGACCTCAAGTGTACTTGACTTTTGTATAGCCTAAATGGAAAGAAATGCATGAAGTCAAATTTGTATTTATCCCATAAGTCCATTTGAATCGAATTTCATAATAGTTCTGTCAGTTCAGAATTTAAGTGGGCTTTGGTCATTTGGGATGTTAACTATATTCCATGGTGTAATCATAGTATGGAAATGTATCTATGATACATTGCCAAAAGTCTGTGTGTACCTGCTTGACCATATTTTGGGGACAGATTTGTACACCGAAGTGAGCTAATTGAGTTACATTACTTTGGGTATGTCCAGATCTGAATGGAAGAAAGGAGAAAAAAAAAACAATGCAGAAACTAAATGTCCCCATTTAGACAGATAAATGTTTTTGTTTTACTGATGACCGCTTTAGTATCAGGCAGGGGCGGACTGGCCATCTGGACGTTCTGGAGAAATCCAGAGCCTGGCTGGTTCATCATCAAAGAAAAAGTGTCAGATAAAGTGACGTTGACAGCCGACAAAAGGGGGCGCTAATGCAATCTATTTTTGCTTATAAGAGGTCTTGAATTTGGGGACAGAAAGACAACAATTGCAATATAGATTAGGCTATGATTTCACTGAATAAACTTGAGCGATGCACGTTTCAAAGTCAGGCGCACTGCTTTGTCCTGCGGTTATCTGGGAAGCTGCTATTTCCTAAAGTGAAACTTGCTTGCAGAGAACGAGTTTACTTTTCAATAAGCCCGTCTACTATTTTTGCTACATATTTTTAAATGTGAACCAGTGGTTCGACAAAAAGCTAATGCATTATAAAAATCTAAACAATTAAGACACTAATATATATTTATATAATTTAATATAATAATTGACTAATAATAGCCTAATTGTTTAAATTAATATAATAATTGATACTTTTGACTCTTCCCTTTTCTTAAAAATTATTTAAAGTTTGAAATGTGAAGTTAAATGTTATTTTAAAAATCCTGCATTAACCCGATTATTTTATGGTACCATTTGGAATGACTATTTATTTTTAACTGTTGTTTTGAGAATGTTCTGTAATAAAAAATAGGACCTTTGTACATTTGTTTGTTGCAAATTTACAGACAATGCAATTGAGATGTTTATTTGTTAGGGCGTTACTGCTGACAGCAAAGTTTTCCTTCTGAATTAGCTTAACTGCACACGTTTTATAGTTAATAAAATCTTTACAAACAAATTACATTAATTATACTTTAATTTCCTTCAATAAAAAGGAAATTGGGTAAGACAGTGTAAAAGGTGTGTGAACGTGGATTAGTAATCTGGCCCCTTGGTATAAAAGAGAAAAAATGCTGGCCCTCGTCTCTGTCAAAGTTGCCCATCTCTGCTACAGAGCATATAGCCTATCAGCACTATATTAACATCCCAGGACACCCCTAGTCCAAACGTTCACTGCTATTTATTACTTTATATTGTCTGACATGAATATTCCATTCATTCATAAAGAGACAGCAGCGATTCTACACTGGGTTACATTTGAGAGATAGGCCTATTGAGTTAGAAAATAGAGTAAATGAAATCATCGCCTATAAGGTGATAAGACTGATTAACATGAGACACACACACACACACACACACAGAGAGAGAGAGAGAGAGAGAGAGATGTGAATACTCAAAGTGAAGAATTCTGTTGAGTTTCTAGATGATTCTGTTCAGGTTTCTAGGTTTATGCTTATTGTCATATTATACATTTAGCATTCTGCTCTTTTTCTATAGATTTAAAGTATTTTAGTTCATACAATAGTACATTTATTTCAATCCCCTACTGAAAAAAATAAAAGAAACCATCACATAATTTGTAATAACTGGTTATAATGAAATTGCATTGGTTTTAATAGAAACTGTAATGGTGCCTGTGTCGGTCTCTATTGTTAATTGATCACCTTCTGTTGGTGGCTTTTGTTAAAACCATTAAATCCTAATGTAATATGTCCCCCCAAAAAAACACACTACATGATACCATTATTTAATGGTTAAAAGTTGATGGTTTGTAGTGGTATTTGTAGTGGAAATCATTAGGATTTCTGTGCTGGTTTCTATTGTTTTTGTCAGCAGGGTCACCATGGGGTTTGTGATGTTATAAGCCATAAATACGACATAGGATAGTCAGTATAAACTTATTATAGGACCTACACTTAAGTCTTCCCGCATTTTTGTAATTGGTGAAGAACACGTGTCAGTTGTTGAGGGCGTGATCCTCACAACTTCTACTTCAGAAGGGTGTTTTCTTTAAGTGTTTAATCGAACATTAGTATTAATAATGATCTTTTACGAAAACTGTACTTAACATGATGATGAAGTTTGAACAGGCCCCTCCGTCTCTGGTCTCATGCTCGACGGTCGAGTCACAAGTTGCGCTTTTCTCGCCGCGGGGCGTTTCTGTTTCTTCCCTCAGAGTCTGACCGCGGATCACACGCGTCCATGTTCGGCTCCGTCTCACACAGCTATGCAGAGCCATCACCTGAAGGAACACTTGTATAAAATCCTGGTGATCGGGGATCTAGGTGTGGGGAAAACCAGCATCATCAAGCGCTACGTGCACCAGAACTTCTCACCGAACTACCGCGCGACGATCGGCGTGGATTTCGCGCTCAAAGTTCTCAACCTCGAACAGGAGACCGTTAGACTACAACTCTGGGACATCGCCGGTAATTATTATTTTTATTATTATTATTTAAAAAAAAAAAAAAAAAAAAAACTTTTCTTCTGGGCCTTAGATTTTGATGTTACTACATAAATAAATAAATAACAGGAACAAAATTACACAATTTCATAAATGCATTAATTTGTATAGTTATATGTAGCGTACAGTCTTAGACAATGATATGCGCGTAGTATTTTTTACGTTATTTTTCTTTACTTTTAACTTGTCACAAAGTTGTGAATAACTTGCATAATGATAGATAGATAGATCAGAATCAATTCATATGGGGTAGATTTTTGCAGTTACATATATAACATTATATATATAATTTATATAAAGGCTTTATATAACTTTATAATGTTATGTGAAACAAACATATTCAAAAATGTCGTAATCTAATTACGAAGCGGCATTGTTTTATTCTCAAGTCTCTCTTGAATAACGTTCCTCACGCGCGCTCGCTCTGCGCGGTCATGTGTTCCTCGCTCATGTGAGGGAGATTTACAACTGAAAAAAAAAACAAGGAAAACAGGAACGTCGTTGTGAATAGAGGTAGGCTATTTAAACACTTCAACAACGTTTAGCCTACATGACGAATGTCTTTCCATTTAATATCGAAAAGCCTTTTATAATAAAGAAAGCATGACATCTTTAGTTGTTAATGGCAACTATTTATTTTTTTAGCTGTTGGACCCTTTATTATAAAGGAGGTCTCGTGTTGCTGCACTACCCAGCTAACAAAAAATATGTTCTGGGAATATTTTGCTAACGTTTCCATTAAGTTATGAGGAAATTTTTTCTGGATGTTCTCGTAAAGTTCAAAAGGTCCACTTTTTAAAATGTTAAAAAAAAAAAAAAAAATCTTGTTTATGCAAACATTAAGAGAACATTCCAATTTAGAATTTTGCAAACATTATGGAATGTTACTTTTCAATATTCTCTGAATATTCTGAAACAAGTAGCAACACAATGTTTCAGAGAGAGAGAGAGGAAAAAAAACATTCCATAAACAATGTACAAATAATGGTTGTGTGCATTAAAAAAAATGTTTATTCATAACTTTGAGAGAGCATTGCTAGAAAGTTCTGAGAACATTCTCTGTTAGCTGTGTAGTTTCCATTGCTCTCTAAAGTTTCTCAGGCTTCACTCCACTGCTCCAGTAACTTCTGACACTAATCCTGAGCGCTCAGCTTTAAGTTTTCACTGGAGCTCAGTGGAGTTGATCAGTATGAGCCGTTGGAATGTGCTTCTCCTCATTAACGATATCCAGGCTTTAGTTCGGACCCTTGGAAATGTGCACAAGAATCTCAAAGTACTATCACGTGGATCAGAAAAAAGGAAAAGGCAGAAAGATTGAAATTCTCTCGCAATCACCCAAGGCTTCAGCTGAAGATAAACCTCTCATTGTTGTCTTTGTGTTCTGCTGTGATCACCATGAAGTCACGGTGAAATGTATGTTCATGACCTATATAGCTGGTATTTACAGAAGACTGTTGTGTGGTCTTTCTTCTGCAGGCCAGGAGCGTTTCGGGAACATGACGCGGGTGTATTATCGAGAGGCCATGGGAGCCTTCATCGTTTTTGACGTCACCCGGCCATCGACGTTTGAGGCGGTGACCAAGTGGAAGGAGGATCTTGACGCCAAGTTGAGTTTATCCAACGGTAAACACGTGGCGGCCGTGTTGCTCGCCAACAAGTGTGATCAGGGCAGAGATGTTCTCACCAACAATGGCATCAAAATGGAGCAGTTCTGCCAGGAGAACGGCTTCGTGGGATGGTTTGAAACTTCAGCCAAGGTACGTCATGAATCATCATTTAAAAACAGTTTTCATATCTCCAGCAGAGTCTTCAGATATTCAATGTGATGTGCAGAGAGGTTAAAAGGTCAAGTGAAAGGTCATGGTATATGATCTAGTTTCCGTTCTGTTGGTTTGTGGTTTAATTGGTTGAAAGAATCATTTACACTTGACACACAATCATTCATGGAAGCTTGTTTCCGCTATGTGATAAAAAAAAAAAAAAATGTAAATGCAGCTTTTTATCTCACAATTTTGACTTTTTTTTTCTCACAATACTGAGTTTTTTCTCACAATTCAGACTTTTTTCTTGCAATTCTGATAAAAAATAAATAAATAAAGAGATGTTAAACTTGCAGTTATGAGAAAAAAACTGATTTTGGAGATAAAAAGTCTCAATTACCTTTTTCTTTTATTCCATTGCAGGAAAAAATGCAATTGCAATTTTGAGAATAAAAGGCAGAATTGCAAGATAAACTCAGAATTGAGCGATATAAACTCAAGATGTTAACAAGAAGTTAACTCTCAATTCTGAGAGTTTTTTATCTCGCAATACTGAGATTTTTTTTTCTTGCAATTATGAGATTGCACAAAAAGTCAGAATTGTGAGATGAAAGTTGCAATTACCTTTATTATTTTTTTTAGTCCATGGCAGAAACAAGCTTTGTGTCGGTTCAAATTCTGCTCACCAAGACTGCAGTTATTTGATCAGAAATACAGTAAAAACAGTAATAATGTGAAATATTATTGCAGTTTAAAATAACTGTTTTCTATTTGTATTTACTGTAAAATTTAATTTATCTCTGTGATCAAAGCTGAATTTTCAGCACCATTCCTCCAGTCTTCAGTGTCACATGATCTTCAGAAATCATTCTAATATGCTGATTTGCTGCTCAAGAAACATTTCTGATTATTATCAATGTTGAAAACAGTTGTGCTGCTTAATTCTAATTTTTCTTTTTTTTGTGCAAACTATAGTGCATTTTATTTTTCAAGATTTTTGATAAATAGTAAGTTCAAAAGAACAGCATTCATTTGGAATAGAAATCTTTCATAACATCATAAATGTCTTTACTGTCACTTTTGATCAATTTATGATGAATGAACTTTTACTGACCCCAACCTTTTGAAGAGCATGCGAAGTGAATGAGCTGTTAGACTTCTCCTTTTATGCTCAAAGGAAGAAAATGATAACAGAATTTAAATTATTTGAATGAGCTGTGTGAATCAGTAGTGAATCAGTGTTTGTGTGCGAAGATGATTAAAGTTGACAAAACCGCTCACACTTTCTGCTGACTCACAGTCCTTCGGCTACAGTACGTCATGAATATTCACAAGCTAATTAATGCAGTCACAGCCAGAGACGAGGTGTGTGAACACTGACAGGAAAGGTTACTATCTCTCTCTCTGTCTCTCTCTCCAGGAGAATATTAATATAGATGAGGCTGCACACTGTCTAGTGAAGCACATTATAGCTAATGAGAGTGATCTGCTGCAGTCAGAGGTTGCAGACACCATCTCGCCGCAGCAGGAGTCTAGCCGCGGAGGAACCTGCTCAGCGTGTTTCAGGTCCTGAAGAAGATCTCCAGAGGGTCTCTGAGGAGCGCTTCTCCATACAACCTCATTCTGGCTCTTTCAAGTCTTTCCATCACGTGTCTTCTCTTCTCATCTCATTCACATCTCCTGTCATCTCTGTTTATCTGTGTCAATGCCGGAGAGGCGACCCTGTCGCCGTGTCTCAGTTTCCATGGTAACAAGACTTATCAAACACTCTGCAGAGGAGAAAATGTTTTAAGAGAAAGAGACAGCGGTGAGAAATCCATCTGCAGAGCTTCAGGAGAACTTCAGGTTCCTGCAGAATCAAAACCATACATTCTTTCATTTTATGATCATTTTACTGACCTGCTTTGCTTTTAATTAATATTTTTACTGACTAACAGAAATGGGCTGAATAAGCAAAACCAACAAATTAAAAAACATTTTATTTTTGCCCACTGAGCAGAGCGAAACTCTTTTTCCATGTTTTCATGTTTTTTTTACCTTTTAAGTCAAGATGTTAATGAATTATGTACGCAGGTCTTAAAAATATTAATGAATTTGAATATTTTTGGTACATGCAGTTGCAGATGTTTCTAAAACAGGGTTTCTGAAAGCAAATGTAAGACCTTTTAAGACAAAGTAAAGAAAATTTAAGAAATACATTAATATGGTGCCTAAATGTATATGTTTTGTATTCGCAACACTTAAAAATGTGAAAGTTACAGTTATTTTATTAATTCCACAAAAAAGCATAAATAGCTCTCTAGAAATATGGAAATCACTTTTACTGTACCTTCACACTGCAAAAATTACTTGTTTTCCAGTGCAAATGTCTTTTTAAATCAAGATACATGCATTTCAGAAAAACAAATGTCTGCCAGTGGGCTCAAAAAAAATCAACAATTCAAAGGGAAAACAAGTTTTTTGTTTCCCATTGCAGATATTTTTTCTCATTTTAAACACGAACTCACTTCATTTTGTTCAATTTCTCAGAGAACAAGACTTCATATGTTCAGTTTGCTTCTCAAGTGAATATATCTTGATTTAAAGATCTTTATCAATTAAAGTCTTTCTGCATTGATTTAAGGCCTTAATTTGTGGAAGGTCCAATGAAGAGCATTATAAACCCACAGGAACCCTGTCAAATGTTGTGATTTCTAATGCAGTGCCATCAACCAACAACATTTGTTCTTTTATTTATCAAGTGTCAGTGATATAAATATATATATATATATTAGAGCATGTGTGATGATGTCCTGTAAATACCCCTGTATTTACCCAGTATACAGCAGAGGAGTTCAAAGTTAAAGTATTAATAAACATGATCTTTAATAAAGTGTGTGTGTTGTATTTCTCACTGCTGTTGGGATTTGAATGTGTTCATGTTCAGTGAAACGCTGTGTGATTGTGTGATTGAGGTTAGTTATTAGGCTTTGTTGTATTATTTAAAAGAAAAGTTCAGTTAGCTGGAGCAACAGAAGCCTCTGGAGATGCTGGTTTCACACAAACATTTTGCTGAGAGCAACATCAGATCATACACATCACTCCAGAGACAGTTATTGAACACTATTACTGTATATTAAATAAATAAATAAAAAGGAAAACCTGTATACACAATACTTATGGCTATCTGCTATTGCAGACAATGGGCAGGATTCCTGAAAAGCTTCTTAAAAGGGTCATGACATGAGAAACCAAATTTCTCTTGATTTTACAGAAGATGTCCTTTGTATACTTAATACATCCTGCAAGTTTCATAACTTCAAGTTAACATTCAGGCTGTTTTTCAGAGACAGGTTCAGAATGAGGGTTTAATTTTTCCACATATTTATTAAATATGTTCCTCAAGGAACATATTAAAATAATCATTTAAAAAAATCATGTCATGGCCCCTTTAAGAAAGAAGTTCAGAAGAATGTTACTAAATGCAGTTCTTCAAAAGACATTTTCAAAAATGTTGTTCTTAAGAAAATGTAAGATTTAATGCAAGCTACAATTTATCCCAACTTCAAGAGGCTATTTACGATGATTTTTACAAAAATTATTTTCAATTTGTCTTTAAAACAGTCATCAGAAAAAAAAAAGATTCTAAAAAATGTATTTGGGAATATAATATTCAAACTAAAATTTCAAAATATTCTTAACTTAGAAAAAAAGCAGTTAAGCAGAATTTCATTCTTAAGAATGCTTTGTGAATCCGACACAAAAAATCTAACATTTCTCAGTTTGATAAAAAGCATAAGAAAAGCATTTATTACAAAAATTCATACAATTGAAATCATATGTCAATAAAATCTAAAATGTAAAGAATGTACTTTTGTTTAGGCATGTTAAATCTTAATGTCTTAGTTTTTTTAAGTATGTATAGTACTAATAAACTGAATGTGTTTTAAATACACGATAACCAGCTTTATATATTTATCATTTTTCAATCAAATTCATATTTAATATATGCTGATTCTAAACTATCTCAATAAATGCATTTTGAAAATAGGATTAAAATCAAGTAAATGCAAATAGTTCATAATAAACTATGCTATTGTTTACTGAGTGTTGAAATCTTACCTGTTTTATTGATGTATGAATGACAAATATGCATCACATTAAAGGGATAGTTCACCCAAAAATGAAAATTCTGTTAATAATTACTCACCCTTATGTTGATCCAAACCCGTAGGACCTTTGTTTATCTTCAGAACACAAATTAAGATATTCTTGATGAAATCTGAGAGCTCTCTGACCCTCCGTAGACAGCAAGGGTACCACCACGAATCACGGTCAAGGTCCAGAAACGTAGTAAGGACATCGTTAAAATTAAGGACATCGTTAAAATTGTATTTTTGAAAGCTATGAGAATACTTTTTGTGTGCAAAGAAAATGTCAAATTTAGGCCTAAATTGTTCTTTTGGTGTAAGCTGATTCTCCTGAAAAGCATTGGCACAATGAAAGATGTTTGGTGAGTTTGCAGATAGTAACAATACATATGTTAACATCACTACATATTGATTTCCTTGCCATAATTTTGGACTGTGTCATATACTGAGCTACAGAAGATAGATGTGTGTGTGTGTGTGTGTGTGTGTGTGTGTGTGTGCGTGCATGTTTGATCAGACCATGTGATCCCGGTCTCACAGCTCCTAATGAAATAAATTGGTTGTGAGATAATCCAGGTCAAGTCAGCTCTGACCTGACACACAGGGAGGAGAATTCATTTGATATGCAAACTAGAGCATGACCAGCAGGTCAAAGAGTCATTTTCCCGCTCTTGCTCTGATGTGGTGGGCTGGAATGATACACAAGCTTCTGCTTCTGGATCTTGTGAGTGTTTTATTGCCCTTGATTAATGATGATTATGATTTGGTTATATTCTCAGAGAACTTTATCACTACTGTCTTTCATACTTAAATTCACATGCTACTATGCATTACAAATACACTTAAGAATACTTAGATCTAAATTTAAGATTCATGTATTTGAAATGCATATAAAATATCTATTTATTTGAATGACACGGTTTTAACAAACAAACCATTAAACTTAATGTGGTGCATATTTGTCAGTCATAAAAAATCATGACATAGTACATTATTAGCTATTTGCATCTATTTGATTTTATTTATCATATTTTCAAAATGCATTTATTTAAATCTGTTCAATTGTGAAAACATGAACATGGTTTAAAAAATGGCTAGCTGTGGAATATGTCATAATTAAAGCATATGAGATTGAAACAAATTAGATTTATTGATGATTCATGTATAAAGCCTGTTAGTGTGTATTTAAAACAATTAACAGTTTATTAGTATGCCATGACAGAAATATATCAAATTTTCATGTACTGTATGTATGACTGATAAATATGCATCACATTCAGTTTATGTAAAAACTGTGTAATCCAACTGGATGTAGATTTATATTACAGGCTTAACATTTTAATTAGGCACTTTGCTGGTGGTGATTGGAAAGCGTGTACGTTTGAGTATGAAGAGTACAAATTGTAAAAAATGATTTAATTAATAACCTAAAATTAAGCATTAGAATAACTTCTCTAGATTGTTGAGATACACAAATATCAAAGCTGCCAATTAACACAACTTTACATTTCAAGTGGACTAAACAAACTTTTAAGGCAGCATAACAATAACTTTTCAAGTTGAAAAAATAAATAAATACAAATAAATTATAAAAATACATAAATAAAAAACAGACACAAACTTGCATATTGATACTTCAGATCACTTTATATACTTTTGCATGAAATTGTGAGTTACCTCAAATGTATACCTCAGAATTCATTACTGTTAAATAGTGCAAGCTTTTTGCATGTGATATTGAGCACACTATAGTTTGGGATGCATTAATCTTAATATTGTGTTGGATATACAGTATATGAATTGGCATTCAGCTCAGGTCTCCATGTTTGTCTCATTTTCTATTCCCCATCTTGTATCTTGTTCAATAGCAGGTTGAATTTCTCAGAACTGAAAGGAATAGATTCATTTTCGGTCTCAATTACTGAGAGATGTTTTAGTCCATCGATCATATTACAACCCTTCCCTCATCAACTCTCTCTCTCTTGGATGTTTTAAATGAGGAGGTGAACTGAATTCTGGGAATGGAATCCCAGACTCATCCCTGACAGGAAGTCACAGTCTGCAGGAGAATAAGGTCTTCCTGTCACCGAGAAACGCTTTTCTTCTCTTAAAGGTTTTGCCCTCTTTTTATTGTCTTTTTCCTGTTCTCTTCTGTAATAAGCTAAAAGTTTTCAGCAGTCAAAAAAAAAAGCAAGAAAATGCAGACATAAGAACACATCATCATTTATTATATTATATTATATTATATTATATTATATTATATTATATTATACAGAGCACACTGTAACAAATAAAATATCCATCGAAGAAATGTCCAATTTCACTTACTGTACCAAACTTTTTTTGACTTATTTCTTCACTCATAATAAAAAAAAAATACATAATTAAAAAATGTGAACGTATTTTTAAGGTAAACAATGCTTAATTGTGTTGAATGTGCACTTGTAGTGTACTTAAAATCTTTAAAGTATATTTTAATATTATTTAAATAATTGTAATAATTCTTAAAAGTAAATATTAATATTACATTCAAATTTTTTAATTGTTGATAATAAAATATTACAATAAAATACTACTTAAATGCACACTCGTGACTGTTTTACATTTTAAAGTACAATATATGTTTTATGTAATCTTTGGCAATGCTTTAAAAAAGTACATCTATTTTAATGTGTTGACTAACATACTAATGCACATGTAAAGTACTTGATTATAATTTTAATTTTTTTGTGTTGAGTTTTATAGTTATTATATTTTAAAGTTGTTGATTATATTTTTAGGTGTATTTTGTCATTAAAGTGCATTTCACTTTACCATAAATGCTCGTCAGTACAATCAGCAGTACACATCAACCATATTTCAAAGACAACAGAATTATGAAATTACAAATTGAGATGTACTTAAGTAGGTCAAAAAAGCACTATAGCATTTCATATAAATTTAAACTTTAATAAATTTTCATTTCATTGTAAATAATATGCAATTAAGTGTCCTAAAAGAGTTTGCCATTAAACAGTTTACTCTGAATTGTATTATTTCAATAAAAAGTTTTCAAATATCCATAAACAAAAAGGTAAATTTTCTATTGTAAATAGGACAGTATAGAACGCTTGTTTTTACCACAGGATAAAAAATGCAATTCTGAGTTTACATCTCACAATTCAAACATTTTCTCAAAATGTTCTCAAGAATTCAGAATTCTGAGAAAATAAATTCTAAATTGTAAGATAAAAACTCTGATGAAAAAATAGTAAACATGACCACACTTTAAATATTTCAACGTGACGTGATTCTGTCTGGAAATGTTTTTATACTATACAACAAAACACACTTGATGCAACAAAACACACTTTGATTAAAAGATAGAAATCAGTGAAATAGACTGAGTATTACCGCATTAATAAGGATGTTAGGAATGGAGATGATCTGTAAATACTCCATTTGGAGAAAGAAAAGAGCAGCTTTAGAAACAGGCCAGTGAATTATAGCAGATAAAATCAAAATTGACATTGCGTGATATTTAATTAAAAATAAATGTGCATGTGCATTAAAAAGAGAGAGTGATGGTCAACTGTCTGCAAACAATAATACATTCATACAGCTGCTGTTATAAATGCTTTCATTCATAAATCATTCACCACAAAAGTGGAACATAATTGTGATGCATGTACAGCAGGATTTAAAGAACAACTGTTTAAATGCATGAATGCATGTGTGTGTGTGTCAGCATGTACACATGCATTGCTACAGATGTGACACACACTCAGACACTTGTAGACTGCAGTAATCACTCATCTGGAGTTTAAGCATCTCTGACACGTGCAGTAATGAGAAAAGCTGTGAATAATGACACACATGTACAGACATCAGGAATATGAGAGGACAGAGCTGGACAAGAGTCTAATGAAGCTCAGATTTGACCCAAACAATAACTGTCAGTCACTTAATAGATCAAGCATGAGCAAACAAATATCAGTAACACACACACGTGTACAGTAGGTATGTGATTGAGATCAATAGTGGACAAAATCATAAACTCTCCTTCTGAAACCTGACAGACTGAACAAGACACACTCAGGCTGTGCTGAGAATGAATCACTAGTGTACTGCACACTATTAAAGAAACTGAATGCATAATGCAACAATAAACATTTGAAACTACATGTGTATGCTAAAGGATATCATCAACATGACATCAAAATTTACTATTACTTTTAATACCTCACTCATCCTATAGTACATGATTCTTGAGTTTTGACTGAAGTCATAAGAAAAATAATGCTATTTTTGTTAAAATAAATAAATAAAATAAAAAACATAACAAAATGCAGTTTTAAATTGACAACATTAATATCAGTGATGGACAAAATGCAAAAATCAAGTATACTTGAGAAAAAGTACAGATACTACAATAAAATGTCACTCCAGTAAAGGTGCTTGATTTTGAATGTACTTAAGTATCAAAAGTAAAAAAAAAAAAATAAAAAAAAAAATTCTAAGCAATGAAATGTGTATAATGCAGCATGGAAGTTTGTTTTTGCCACAGGAAAATAAATAAATAAGACACCAAAACACCATTAAAACATTAAACTTCAATATACTAAAATAAAAATGTAATTTAAGAATTTATTGTGCAGAATCTGGCAGTAAGTTTTGGGAGTTCATTTTTAGTCCATCTCTGATTCTGAAAAGTCTGACTTGCAGGATTGACTAAAAATGAGCTCCTAAAACTTACTGCTGATTCTGCAAGATAAATTCTTGAAAGAGTGATACGACAAGATGTGATGCTTGTCCTTCAAGCGTCACTCTCAACATATCTGTCTATAAAGCCTATTTAAAAAATCAGTCAATGTATTTCACAACACTCCAACACTGTTATTCTTATTAAGTGAGGGTCATTTTTTAGGATTTTGTACCCAAGCAAAGTCTCTCAGAACCTGACACCTTGTAATTCTGGAGACTCCAGGAAGGCTGCAGTTCTGGAAATTGTTGTTATTGAGTTTGGGTGATTTTTTATGGTTTTTTACCTAATTCTTAGAGTTAATTCTCTTGTAGTTCCCAAGTCTCTTTTCTTCTTCACCTGTTTTTTCTAACCGTGCTGACCCAATAAGCATTTTGCTATCCGATGGTCATGTCTGAACTTTGCAAATTCAAGTATTGTATTAGTATAGCATCCTTCTCATGGAATTTTAATAATTTTTGACTTTCAGTCAGAGTTAAATCTCTTTTTTTTTGGCTCATTTTATCTGATACCTAATAATTATGCACACCATTTGCAGCCTTCATGAACAATTATACATCACTTATAAATTATTAAATACAAAGTTAATAGTATAGTTATTAAGATTGGTGTGGTTTGGAATCTGTAAATGTGCTTGGAAAAAAAATATGATCAGAATATCAACTTACCTAATAATTATGCACACACTTAATTAATTTTCTTTTATTTATTCTGCATTTATTAAGAATTACTGATTTATTTTTAAAACAAAGGGAAAAGTTACATTAAGCAATAGTTACATAAAACTTAAATTACAATTTTAAAGATTCTAAATCTATCTATGCTTTACCATGATAAATGTGTGGAAGGGAGTTTATGCACAGGAAAGATAAAAGTATTCTGTTATCACAATTAGGCCAAATGATCTAAAAACAATTTCATTCTTGAACTGACTGTTGGTGTCAAGATACCTGTTTATCAGTCACAATCTCTCCGTACACCTGCAGGAGCGTGGTTGATGTTGTGGTGGTGAAGGACAGGTGTGCAGAGACATCAGCAGCTGTGGGCACATCTGGACCAGCGCTCTCACGAGGAGGAGACAGGAAGGATGCCAGAGCACTTCCTCTAGTATCCCTCCATCAAGCAGCTGTGTGTCTCATAAAGGCCATATGTGTAGCGGCCCCTCGGATATATTGATCAAGACGCAGAGAGTTTCAAACGGGTGTCAATTTATTTCTTCCTCTCAACGAGCACCATGCACCATGAACACCGTGAAAACTACAGAATAAACAGAAGAAATACAAAATGCTTCTATGTAGTTTCACAAATAATTTGCACATTAATCATGTTCACATATTAATACAAATCATTTTAACAAATGACCAATATGAAATATGAAATGTGTTTTTAAGCCTTCCTGACAAATGAAATATCACATGCTTCTTTTAAATGAAACAATATATTATAATTGTTTACAGAAATAATGTTTTTATATTGATGACATGTGCAATAAACCCATAAACAAATTAAGTGTTGACATTCTCTTTTCCATAAACAATATCCCTTCTGATAATAATACAAACTCCACCCAGTTTCCTTCATACCTCATTCCGCTTCTCCAAGGGCGCTAATCAAAGAGTTTCTGCCATCAGCTACCATGCTCTCTAGCTCGACACACCCTCACAGTTCAGAGCTCTTAGAAATAACATGTACAAGCAATACAAAAATAATAAAGTAAATCACAATGTAAACTCTTTCTTTACAAGATTCAAATGGATGAACATGATAAATTACTAAAAGTGGTTACAAGTTTTTAAGTTTTTACCGTTCTTTCCGACGATACGTGAACACCACATTGTGAAGAGAGAGTAGCGGAAGTCTAACGTCACAAAAAAAACCATCCGAAGAAAAACGGCGCTTTTCAAAATAAAAGCGGAACAGACAAAGTGACACTGTAGAATTATAATGTCTTAACATATAAATTGTAAAATGTTATATATGTTATAAACTGTGTAGGAGAAAATGAATACGATTTATAAGACATTTACACTCCCACCAAATCCTAGTACAATTAATAAACAAATATACAAAGAGTAAGTGAATTGTGCAGGATTTCTTGACTCTAAGAAATGAATAGCCTGAAGTTAAGCTATCAGAGGCGTAACTATATGGCATTATGCATAATAAAAAGCAGTTTGTGCAGTGTTGTCAATCGCCTTTTTTTTTTTTAATCAGGTTCTCTAGGAGGAGCACCAATTTTTTGATTGGTCTCTCAATAACTGAGGGCTTGGAGGGTGGATCTTGTTTTTTATGAGGTTTTCTCTCACCAACTTGCACTTTAACTCGACGAACCAAGCCATCACTACTTTGAACAGTCTCAATCACCCCGTCCAAGTTGCCACTGATTTCTTGGGAGGTTGTCGTCTTTAAACAATGACAATGTCATTCACTTTGAGGTTGCGCTGAGGTGAGTGCCATTTCTGTCTCAAGGATATGTTCAGCAGATACTCCTTTTTCCAGCGGCTCCAAAACTGTTCGATGAGATACTGAACTCTTCTCCACCTCTTTGTCGCATATAGGTCCTCCCTGACAAATACTCCAGGAGGAGGAAGAGCAACTTTAGATTTCATCATAATGAGATGATTCGGCGTTATAGGCTCCAGTGCCTGTGGATCATTGATTCCATCCACTGTTAATGGGCGGCTGTTAATGATAGCCATGGTCTCATATAGCAGTGTTCTGAAGGAGGCGTCATCAAGTCGACCTGGGCACTGTGCAAAGGCGGCATTCAGCACATTTCTAACAGTTCTGATCTGGCGTTCCCAGACACCACCTGCAGGACTGTCAGAGGGAGCATTGAAGACAAATTCGCACTGCTTCTCAGTCAGGAAGATTTCCAGTAGCTTAGTGTCACATTGTTTAAGTGCTTCCTTGAGCTCATTCCTGGCGCCAACAAAATTAGAGCCTTGGTCGCAGCGAAGTTGTTTAACAGCTCCTCTCAGGCTGATGAAGCATCTCAATGAGTTGATGAATGAGTCTGTTGATAAATCTTCGAGCATTTCAATATGAACAGCTCTAGAGTACAGACATGTGAAAATCAAGCCGTATCTTTTGTACTCTTTGCGGGCTTTCCTTACAATGAAAGGACCGACAACAGTCCATGCCTCTGTATGTGAAAGGTGCTGAGGCTTCAACGCGTTCTGTGGGAAGTTCGGCCATTTGTTGTCTCTCTGTCGGCCGTCGCAGTTTCCTGCAAAGCACACAAGTGTGTATCAGCTTAGCAACCAATCTGCTCCCACCAATTACCCAGAATCCATTGGCCCGAAGCTCCATTAAAGTCTGGCTTCGACCCTGATGGCATGTCTTAGCGTGGAAATGAGACACAATCAGCTTGGTGATGTGGCTGTTATTCTGGTAGGATGACTGGGTGCTTGACTTTATGACAGAGCGATGACTGGTTCAATCTGCCACCAACACAGAGGAGTCCTTCAGACCAGATAGGGTCGAGACGGAAAAGAGAGCTTGAGTTTTGGAAGGTCTTTTTTACCCCTGAAGCATCTTTATCTCCTGGGGAAAAGCTTGCTGCTGTACGATCTTAATCACTTCATATGCAGCCTTCTCACGCTCCTTAACAGTCACATACTCGCTGTGCTGTTTCTGTTTAGACCCCAGCCTCTTGATTCTTGCCTCCACCTTAAGAACTGTTTGTCCAGGAGGAAAACTGACACAGACGCCTGAGGATGTCATTGTAGTTTTTGACTTCCTTTTTGCAAACACCTGAATTGTCTTGACTTCAGGATCACCAACAAGTAATTCTGATGGGAGCGCTGGGTGTTAGAAGTAATTTACTCTCCCAGAGAAACTTGGGTCCTCGCAGCCAGTTTGTTGAATGAATGTCTGAGCACGAAGACCTCGGGAAGCATGATCTGTCGGGTTTTTCTGCGGTGTCCACATAGTGCCACTGACTGGGATCACTGTTATCCCTTATCAGCTGAACACGGTTTGCAACAAATATGTGGAATCTACGGGCATCATTGTTAATATATACCCAAGCACAACTTTTGAATCTGTCCAGAAAACCTCTTCATCAATCGCTATGTCAAGTTCACCTTTTTAACATGACACTGACTTTCGTAGAAACCACAGCTGCCGCGAGTTCTAGTCTCGGGATACTTTTGACCTTTGAGGGTGCAACCCTTGCTTTCGCCAGCACGAGACTGCAATGGACTTCATCCTTGTCATTTTTAAACCTGAGGTAAGAACATGCACCGTATCCCACGCAGCTGGCGTCCGAAAAATGGTGCAGCTCTACTCTGACAATGTTATGGAAGTCATATGGGTGGTAACATCTCGGAATTGAAACCTCTTTCAAACCTCTGAAGCCCATTTATCCACTCCTCCCACCCGTGGCCTTATATCTTCTGGGAGTGGAGGTGGATCATTAGCCATCCGATGCCTCTGTGACACAGCTCTTGAAGTATACGCTTTCCAGTTGAAAAGGACTTGAACGCTTTTCCATTTAGGCTGAATGGAGCGATGAATCCAAGTGGATCATAAAGAGAGGCAATGACAGAAAGGCAACCACGCCAGGTTGAAGGCTAATCTTTCAAGCTGCTGTTAAAACTGAAAGTGTCAGTTTTAATCGACCATTGAATGCCGAGTGCACGCTCTGATAGGGTTGGTTCCAGTCCTAGAGGTTCAATGGTTGCTGCTCTTTCTGAGGGATCTAAGCAGGCGAGGGCTGCTTCCTCATTAGAGGTTGAATTTATGGAGGCGTAGGCCTCCTCTATTGCACAACTCCTGTGACTCAGTGATCAGTTTCTTGGCTTCCTCGACCGATGGAACACTGACTAGCCCGTCATCAACATAAAAGTTTTTCTCTACAAATGTTGATGCTAGTGGATAGGTAGCTTTGTGTTGCCGTGCCAGATGTTTCAAGCCAAAGTTGGGCACATCCTGGAGACGAGGCAGCTCCGAAGAGATGAACCGCCATCCTGTATTCTGTGGTTCCTTATTCTCAAATCTCCATCTTTCCACCAGAGGAATTTCAGATAATTCCGGGATTCAGGAGTGACAGAGAACTGATAAAACATTCTTTCGATATCACAAATGATCGCTACAGCCTCCTTCCTGAAGCGGCAGAGAACTCCTACCAGAGGATTGATAAGATCAGGCCCAGTTAGTAGAGTGTCGTTTAGAGAAACACCATGGAATTTGGCTGAACAGTCGAATATGACTCTCAGCTTGTCTGGTTTTCTGGGGTGATATATGCCGTGATGCGGAAAGTACCATTCAGTCTCTCCTGTAAATGTTGTAGGGGCAGGCTCTGCATCACCCTTGTTAATTGTTTCTTCCATGAATGTTTTGTATTGATCATAATATTGTTTGTTGGTCTTTAACTTCTTCTTAAGGCACTGCAGGCGAACTGTGGCTAGCCTCTTGTTGTTTGGTAGGTTGGGTGGACTGTTGCCCTTGAAAGGGAGGGGCATCTCATAATGTCCATCTTTCTTCTGCGTGATGTTGTCACTGAGGAACTGTATGAAATGAACATCCTTCTGGGACACATATTTATCTTCATAAGTTCTCTCTGTGAAATCTGATTCTAGGGCTTTTAGAACATCTGTCGTCGATGGAATTGGCAGTTCTTTTACTGTGAGCCGATGCACAAAGCTCTGACTTCCTTGTCTGTCTAGGTGAGGATTTGATGAGCCTATGATACTCCATCCTAGATTTGATCTCTGTGCAAACGGTTGATTTTTGTCCCCAATGATAACCTCAAGAGGAGTTAGTGCTGCTGGACAGTCATATCCAATCAAGAGCCCTACATCACAGTCTTGAAGGGGTGGTAGCTTATCTGCCAAATGTCTGAGATGCCAGAGTAAGGCTGTTTCCTTCGTTGGAACGTAAGACTTGTCCACCGGGATAAAATCACGGCTGTAGGCCTGCTGTAATTGGATGTGGTTCTTAGAGTGCAGTCCTCGAACTTGTAGACCACGGACGTTCTTGCTAGATATGATTGTGTCAATAGCCGTCATAGTACTCAATTTTAATTTTACTGGTTGGGCATCAACATTCAGTTTGTCAAGTATATCTTCTAAGACAAATGTTGAGTCACTCTGTGTGTCCAGTATTGCGTATGTAAGTACTTCTCTGTGTGGCTCTTGTATTGAAGACACAAGGACTGGGACGATACTTGAGGTAGCGGAAGCACGTTGTGTTGATGCATGGGATACGACATTGTGCGTTTCCAAGCTTGCATGGTTTTTCTGTGGAAGTGGAGCTATTCGTTGTTGCTTCCACAGGTCTTTGTTTCCTGTCATCGTGCAAGCAGGTTGTGTGACGACGGCTGCATATGCTGCATGTGTGTCGTCTCTTACAATCTTTGGTCATGTGACCCTTCCTCAAGCACCCAAAGCAGAGCCGATTTTCACAGATGAATGCTTTTTTGTCTTCACTACTCTTTGCTGCGAAGGTGGGGCACTTGGTGATGTTATGAGCTTCACTTTTACAGATGAAGCAAGGTGATTTTGGTTTACTGCCGTTTGTTTCTTGTTTCTCCTGAGCGAAACTCTTTGTTTGTGTATTTGTGTTGAGAGCTTTGGCTCTCTTTGGTGATCTTTCATTTGTGGCCCTGAAGTTCATCAACAATGGAGAAGCAATAGGGTTACAGGCTATCCGTGCCTCTTTGCTCAGGAAGTTTGTGAAGCATGCAAGATCTGGATAGCTTCCGGATGTGTCAAGTTCCTCTACAACAATTCGACTCCACTTGCGCACAATCCATTCTGGTAATTTTTTGAGCAACTTGTGGTTTTCCTCACAATCGTTAAGGATAGCTAGTCCTTTGACGTGGGGCATCGCCTCAGTGCAGCCTTGGAGGAAGTCAGCGAACTCTTGTAGTGCTAGTGGATCGTTTGTGTTGATCTTTGGCCATCTCATGAGCTTATCTCTGAAAGCCTTTTGTATGATGAACGGGTTCCCATATCTGTCTTGTAAGACTTTCCATGCTCCATTGAATGCACTTTCTGAATCTCGATAAAAGAAACCTTCTACCGCTTTGCGCGCCTCTCCAGCAAGATAATTTTTTAAATAAAACATCTTCTCACTTGGTGGGAGGGGTTTTCTATCAATAAGAGCTATGAATGTCATCCTCCAATCTGTAAACTGTAAAGGGTCACCACGGAACGTGGTTGGTTCAGGGACCGGCAAGCGGTTCATGCTTAATGAGCTGGCGATTACCTGGGCTAGACTGACAGACTCCTGGGTCATTGTCACCTCAGGAGCAGCTTGGTGTGGATGGAATGATGCAGCATCAGGATTTAATCGAGGTTCATTTTGCTTTCTGTAACAAGCAGAGTTAGTTTGGTCATTAATCTCCTCATCATGGTTCTCAAACCCTTCAAAATTGTCATATGCTCTCACACGAGCTGCTGCTATGGCAACGTCTTTTGCTGCTTGTAACTGCTGCAATTTGGTTCTCTCTTGTTCCAACTGTTGTTGCATTTCCAACTCTTTTTGTTTTATTTCTACTAACATTTTTGCCTCTTTAAGTTTCCATTCACCTTCTAACTTGTGAAGATGTGCTTGCTGTGCTTGGATTTCTTTCATGGCTTTTGATTGTTCCAGCTTAGCCGCAAGCTCTGCTTGTGCATCTACTCTACTGCTGTGGGTACTGGTTGAGCTGGAGTGGTTGCTCAATCTCTCCGGTGACTCCGCTGAGCTTACCGTTTCAGTTTTAGTGTGGCCAAAGACAGACCCATATTCATCTTTGTTTAATGTTTCTCTTACCCTTTCCTTCTCAAGTTGATCATTATAATCTTGATTAATAGTCTCTAGACGGTTACTAATAAGGTCACGAATGTCTTTTGTTAGCGTAACACAGGCATCCATTTTCTTTACAATCTCTGGTGTGGTGTTACTGTTACGAAGTAGAGGTTCATACTGCTGGCACACGCCATCATGCTTTGCTTGAATGTCTTGCTGTAATTCAATAAGGTCTTCTGATGAACAGAGGGTTTTTAATTTTGTCCTAGTCTCCCTTGCTACCAGCTTCCAAGCGTCATAGGTCTTGTTAAATGCTTTCTCACGTTTTCTGGTGTCTTGGTCATGCATCTCTTGGCCTTTCTCTGTTAGCTTTCTTTCACGTGAGCTGGACCTGCATGGGTTGTCTTTAAGTGACATCTTGTTTGTTTGTGCTGCTGCTTTAAGTCGAGTGTAGCCTTCGATTGTCCAACGCCTGAATTTACATTTATAAGCTGTAGTTATCCTTTACCACAGAGTAATATTTATGCCACGCATTAACAGATTATGGACATCTAAAAGGATTTTTAGCTTAAAACAGTAACAACAAAACAACCCTTTTAACCTTTTCATAAACAGACATGACCCAAGCGCATGGGCTAGTTTCTTGAAATAGTCACCAGTTTTAGAAGCGTTAGGAACTGAGAATTAGCTTGCAAGATATTTTGACCTTATAATACCATATTATTATTTGAGTCACTTCAGCAAGCGTGTGTAAAAGATTGTCCCTTTTCAGCTTTTTTGCTCCTTTGCACCCAGTGTCTCTTTTTGCAGCTCTAGCTGTACCTTAAGCATGCTGTCCATTTTAAGTCTTGCCTGTGTGCAGGAGTTGGATGCAAGCGAAGTAAACTGGCCGGTATTAGGTTGGTGGTTGGACTTCAGATGTGATGGCATCAGCTTCTCACCAGGGATGGCAGGGCTGGTGCAGCGATGAGTTTTCACTGTAGCGGCCCCTCGGATATATTGATCAAGACGCAGAGAGTTTCAAACGGGTGTCAATTTATTTCTTCCTCTCAACGAGCACCATGCACCATGAACACCGTGAAAACTACAGAATAAACAGAAGAAATACAAAATGCTTCTATGTAGTTTCACAAATAATTCGCACATTAATCATGTTCACATATTAATACAAATCATTTTAACAAATGACCAATATGAAATATGAAATGTGTTTTTAAGCCTTCCTGACAAATGAAATATCACATGCTTCTTTTAAATGAAACAATATATTATAATTGTTTACAGAAAGAATATGTTTTTATATAGATGACATGTGCAATAAACCCATAAACAAATTAAGCGTTGACATTCTCTTTTCCATAAACAATATCCCTTCTGATAATAATACAAACTCCACCCAGTTTCCTTCATACCTCATTCCGCTTCTTCTCCAAGGGCGCTAATCAAAGAGTTTCTGCCATCAGCTACCATGCTCTCTAGCTCGACACACCCTCACAGTTCAGAGCTCTTAGAAATAACATGTACAAGCAATACAAAAATAATAAAGTAAATCACAATGTAAACTCTTTCTTTACAAGATTCAAATGGATGAACATGATAAATTACTAAAGTGGTTACAAGTTTTTACCGTTCTTCCGACGATACGTGAACACCACATTGTGAAAAGAGAGTAGCGGAAGTCTAGCGTCACAAAAAAAAACCATCCGAAGAAGAAAAACGGCGCTTTTTCAAAATAAAAGCGGAACAGACAAAGTGACACTGTAGAATTATAATGTCTTAACATATAAATATAAAATGTTATATATGTTATAAACTGTGTAGGAGAAAATGAATGCGATTTATAAGACATTTACAATATGTTGCAGACGTCTCTTCACCTCCTCGGATTTCTCTTTCATCCTCTCTCTCTGTAAATCCTCCCGCTCCGTGAACTCCTTCTGATAACGAGTCTCCAGTCATTTTCAGGCTTTATTTTATTAGTGGCATTTTATCAAAGACCGATGTCCTCTGAGATGCTCGTTTGATATTTAATCTTGCCATCGTGGCCCGGAGAACAGTATTATACGCCACCGGCTCCGAACTGGCGTCTGCGCAGCTCTCGCACAGACAGACTTTATGGATTTTGTCTGTTTGACTATTAAAGGGATTTAATTGACTATATTGCAGTCATTTATCTCTCGGTGAGATCAGCGATTCCTGCGTGATTTAACTGGTCAGAAAAACTGATGGAGAAAATTTTGAATTAGCATTAGTGTTGGTGTGGGGAAGTCGAACTTAATCTTCATGTGACTGGTTCTGTTTACATTTGTGAGCGCAAGCTACATTAAAGTGATTATTACATTTTGAATATGGATATTTTTCTTACAAAAATGCATCAATTCATTAAAGGAGGCCTTTGTTCAGCTGCGTGAGACACTTTTTTTTTTTAATGGATTCACGCTTTTTATTTCACTTCTTTTGGACTGATGCATGCAACATCCGCTGAGTGCCATTAAACAGCTTGAAAGATCAAAGACTATTTTTTATGTAACGCCGACTGGATTCGTCTGAAAGAAGAAAGTCATATACATATACATATACATCATGACTTGAGGGTGAGTAATTTATGGGCTAATTTTCATTTTTGTGTGAACTAACCCTTTAAGTAAACAATTAGATAATACCATTTAGGTCAACCAATTACCAAACAATGCTTCATTTTGTTCAGTCTGTGGTGTAAAAAGTTCACATTAGCGAATTAAAGAAAAAACACTTAAGCAAAACATGGTCACGTCAAAGTGTCTGAATAGTTTTTGGTCCCAAATTTTTGGGTATAATATGTCACAGTACACTTTATGTTGCTATCCTTACTTACATAAACGAACTACAGTGTCCTAGTGTCCTTTTTTTTTTTTACCACCCACTAGTAGTTAACTAGTAAAATAATTTTTGGTTTGACTGTATGTTGAACAATGGTCACATGACCTGCAGGTAAAACCAAAAGAGTTTTGCTTTAAAATTATTTATTAATTTCAATTTCAAATTCATTATTAGTTTTTCATCAACTCACAAACTAATTTAGGAAACACTGCTATATAAAATAGTTCCACACTATAGGAAGTCAAAAAAATAAAACTAACTGCATTTGGTAATTTTTTTTTTTTTTTTTTTTTTTTTTTTTTTTTTGGTCAGAATAAGCTGAACTATTATGGTTATGGTCATAAGTTTGTCTATGTGAGACTTGCCCGCAAACACAATTATAAACCACACAAATTAGCATTTTACTTGGATGAACAACTAATAAAAAGCAATATAATGCAGACTGACTGATAAGCAGAGCAAGTCTCAGCACATATTTCCTGAGGGTTCTGCAGGACCGTATCTCTCCACAGCCTCAGCAGAGGAGTATTTTAATTAAAAACTGAATCAGAGATGATAAACAATCATTCACAGACCCGGGAGATGAGGAAGGAATGAAAGAGGAGTGTGTAAATGAACAGTTAATGAACTGAGAGTCTATGCACCGCAGACAGACGGAGAAATAAAATGCCAAATCTACATTCAAATAATCAGAGGAATCCAGTTTAAACCCTCACTGGAACTACAGGAGCATCTGGATGCTCACGGGGAGCGATTAAACTGAGCAGCGAAGGACAGACGGATAGACAGACGACAGAAAGAGGGGCATAAAAGAAAGCTAATTTCTTTGACCTTTTGTGTCTTGTTTCCTCCTGCGGTCTGGTCCAGCTGGAGGACGGGCAGAGGTGATGATCTGGACTTCAGTAATGTCTTCTGATTCCTCTCTCCTCCAGTCGGCGATAAGTCATCTGGTCAGATCAGACGTGTGTGATTAGATGAGAACGAAGACTGAGAGAACAGAAAATAGAAAGCATGACGTTCATTTCTTGACTTTATCAGTCTCTGAAGGGTTCAGTGAAACAAGACAGCAGCACAAGTATAATGTTCGAATTTACACATTTGGGTCAGAACAACTACCAATTGCTGGCAGTTGTGTGTTTGGACTGATGGACATTAATGTTTTGTATCTTTATGGATGGCAGTGATTACAGTAATGATACTAATTATATTTTCTAAATTAATGAGATCTTCATAATTTTATTGCAGTGTTGGATCGAATAGACCTCCAGATCTAGACCAAGAATACAACCAGAATATCAGTAGACACCTGGGATGAATAATATATATTTATAACATAATTATATCTAATATAATATTATAATTTATTATATAACAATTATTTAATTATATATAATTTAATTATACAATATTTAAAATATAATTATACTATATGTGTGTATATACACACATGTGAGATTTTTATTATAAATGAATATATTTTATACAGTATTGATAAAAAAATGAGTCAACAGAGTGTTGCAAAAATTCTATTTTAACTTTCTGTTCATCAAAGAATTCTAAAAATTTGTTTACACAAAAATATGAAGCAGCACAACTGTTTTCAACATTGATAATAATCAGAAATGTTTCTCGAGCAGCAAATCAGCATATTAGAATGATTTCTGAAGATCATGTGACACTGAAGACTGGAGTAATGATGCTGAAAATACAGCTTTGATCACAATAATAAATATATAAAAAAAATATATTCACATAGAAAATTGTAATAATATTTCACAATTTTGCTGGAATTCTTTTTTTCTTTTTACCTTTCTTATGGTGACCTGTCAGCCAATTTTAATTAACTGAAAAAAAAAAAAAATAGTTACTGATTTTTTTATTTCCTTTTTTTTATTGCATAAGAACAATAACAACATACATATACAGAGGATCACATTGTATTCAACTATTATCTATTACATTCATAAAAACATCAAAGGAAACAACAGAGAGCGAAAAAATAAATAATAAAAAAAATAAAACTACAGGGGGGGGGGGGGGGGGGGGGGGGGGAATTACAAAAAGTTCCAAAAAGATGAGGATTCAAAAATTCTATACATCCGTTTCAGTTACTGAATTTATAACAGCATTCATTTCAAACATGGAGCCATTTTATAGAGAAGAACAATACTATATTTGATGGTGAAGATGCCTCACAACCACTGGCTAAGGCAATAAATACCTGTAGTATAGTAGAAAGAGACTATAGCGTTATCTGAGATCATCAGAATGACATTAGCTCAGCTCTGAGATCATCAGGGGCCGGTTTCATAAAACAAATTTACCAAATAAGTCAGGTTTATTTCAGTTGGTCTGACTTATTGTCAGTTGATTTGGTTTAAAATACATCAGAATAACTGAAATAAGCCTGGCTTGTTTAGTAAACTTGTTTTATGCAACAACCCCCGGTTTAGGTCAGTAAACAAGTTTACAGCAGGTCTGAACTAGCAGTAGTTTCACTGTTTCTATGCATTGAAGACGTTCACAGTCGAGACCAATCAGCAAATTAGTAAAATTGTGTAGCTAACCTTGTATATGCATTTAACCTTCTTGTCTGTGTGTGTGTGTGAGAGAGAGAGAGAGAGAAAGAGAGATAGAGCAGTTCATTTGCAGTTTCTTGCCTGTTGGTCACGCTCTGGTTTGCATATCAGATGAATCATCTTTCCGAGGTGTTGGGTCACAGTTAAATTGAACATCTTGGAAGCAATTTATTCCATTAGGAGCTTCGAGTCCAGGACCGGAATACAGACAGCCAATTTCAGCTCCTCTAAAGCGTCAAGCATGAAGGAACCCCGACAAAAGATGATAGATTTAGCCAGACAATACACAGCATTGGCATGAGGTGTGTGTGGGTCGCGTTTCTATATTTGAGCAGGTTTATGGAGTAAGATCTCACAATGCTACTGCGATTTTATGTCTCTCTCGTCAACAGTACCTCATTCTTTTCATTCATGAATGACTTTGGGTTTTAAAAGACTGCTAAAATCCTCTCACAACACGGCGTGAGGTCTCATAAAGAGCCCGTAATTGAGGACGAGCTCCGACACGTGTCAACACATCCATTACTGCTTTAACACTCGTCTAATCGCTTCTATTCTCCATCACCAGCCTTTGTGTGTCCACTTCATTTTCCTTCGTTTGAACAGAGAACACGGTGAAAAAGACCGCTTGTCTGTACTAAAGAAAGTCAAACGCTGTTCAAACTGCTTGGTTTAAATTATGGAGCACTTCTGGAGGACTTTTGAACAGTCCAAAAGAAGTCAGAACTAAAGGCTGAGAGGATTTTAAAAAAGGTATATCCACCTTTTATGCAACGCGAAAGTAAGCTGTTTTATTTAAATGCGAAGATGTGCTGCAGTTTGAGCTACAAACCAGTGTGTTTAGAATTCTAATAATAGGCCTACATTCTAATAATATGAAAACAAATAACAGTTAGTTAGCAACATATCAGGCTGTTTTCTACAGGTAGAATAACTGGAAGATAAAGACACTGGAAGTCTTGCAAAACATCCAAGTTACAAATGGTGGAACCCACTGCCAAATTAAAAATATATACTGATCAGTTCTAATTCTACATAACACTTTTTTTTTTTTTTTTTTTTACATGCTACTATATAACTTTCAAAGATCTGTTTTACACGATTTGGTAAATCCATCTTGCTGAAAAAAAAAAAAAAAAAAAAATAGAACAGTAGAAACCATCACAGGAGTTCTAATGGTTTCCACTTTGAGCTTATTTATGAAAACAAACTGTTTATGATTACTATTGAAATTGTGTATAGCCTAAAGCATAACAGTGAAAGTAAAATAAATATTTTAGGCATGAAAGTGGCATAGGCTGAGTTTTGATATTTGGATAGGATATTGGGCTTGTTTTGGGATATTTTTGATTTGCATTTAGGCTGGTTTTGTTACATACCTGGCAACCCTGTCCAGTGATGTGTTTTGGGCCAAATTAGGATTTAGAGGTTTTAACATGGCACCAATACAGGCAAACAATTTACCAGTAGAGACCCACAGGGACCATTACAGTTTCCACTAAAACACATACATTTCCCATTTTAAACCATTAAATGTGGATTGTTTTGGGTTCAGCAGGGCAGTGAGGGGCCAAGGTTAAGATGATTATTTAGCAGAGCACATAAGAGCAGAAATATAAAAGTTATTGGTTGTTATTCTAGAAACTGACCACCTTAAGCTGCTGTGACCTGGTTTTTCCAACAGGAACTGTGCTGCAGATCACTCTGTCTCACACTTTAATTCAGTCCTTCAGCGTGCTTATTATCCTGATCTTAACAGGGAGACTGAATCTGGCTTCAGAAATGAAGTAGATTTATGATTTATTAATGGCCAATTTCTCCCCGTTGCACACCTACAGGACAAAATCTGATTATGGTAGGAGTGAGAGAAAGATGGAGAGATGGATTTGACAACATAATGTAGATGAAAAAAAGAGTATGATTCTTTAGATCCGTACAAATACAGATTGTTCAATTCTATTCACTGCTTTTAATATGAACACATTACAATCAGATTGAACAGAATCTACTGGTTTAGTCTGAGCTCTGAAGCACAAGCCCTACAGCACTGATTTACAAGTAAAACACAGTCTTCTCATGAAGTTTCATAATCATGTAAATCAGTGAGCTGACATAATATTTGTAAATATTCTTATATAAGAAAATATAAAACAGATCGCATTTAGGCCACGCCCCCAACGCTCTTCATTGACTTTCTATTGCGGGAAGCTGCCTCGTTGTCATTTCTGACTTATAACAAAAACAGAGCAATGCCTAAGAGCTGATATGTGACAAGGTGTACAGTAAACAAGCTAAAAAACCCAGAACTACGTTTTTATAAGTTTTGTTTACTGTACACCTTGTCACATAGCAGCTTTTAGGCTGTTTTTTTTTTTTTTTTTTTTTTTTGCTATAAGTCAGAAATGACAAGGAGACAGCTTCCCGCAATAGGACTGTCCCCTCCACCACCAATCCCCCCCCCCCCCCCGTGTCTGAGTTTTTGACAGGAACTAAATATTACACAACACCAGAATTTTGAGTCTAAAACGGGGTCTGCAGCATTTTTTGAGAATCAAACATTAAAACACTCTGCAGTAGTGTGGAAGCCAGGCAGAACCGCGGAAAACACTAGTGTAAACGTATTCCCTCTCATTGCTGTTCCAGCCATGGGGCTCAAAGCAACATATTTACTGCTGCTCATGTGCGTCGCCATCATCCTCACCAGCACTGAAGCTCAGAATCATCTACTGGGACCAACACAGCCTAAACCTGACACATTCTGTCGTAACGCTCCTCTGCAGATGTACCCATCACGCAAAGGTTGAACGTGCTTTTTGTGTATCCTGCTTGTGGCAAAAGAAAATAGCATGCATTTGAGGCTGTAATTAAATATTGAGCAACAGCGTGTATTTGTGTATTTGTATTGTGTTTTGTTTGCGTGTGTTTGTTTTAAATGCCGCTTACTCATTTATGAGAAGGACCCAAGTAGCATATCTTACTTTTTTGGTTGATATAATCCTTTGGTGTGTAAATGTATAATTTTCTTTTTATAGTGTGTATTTATATTCAATTTCATTTAAATTTTATAGTTAAAATAACTAAAAAGAAATGTATTTTAAAGTTTAAAATTAGACCGCCTTTGGAAAGAGCAGGCAATTGGGAGCCCGGGTTTACGCTGGAAACTCGTCAGTGGACTTTTGTCATTGTCACTACTTCAGTTAATTTTTATATGAATGAATCTTTGAAGGGAACCAACTGTCTCCAGAAAAGTTTCGCTGGCATTTTCATTTTATCCAGGAAAGTAGCGTTTATGAGCAGAGCGCTGCTTTTGTTTACAAGACGTCCAAAAGCGCCTCCTACTGGTAAAGAATGAATGTGCATTTTCAATAATCCAGTCTCTAATTTTGGTTCCGAGTCAGTCAAATGCGAAAATCCACCCACATAACCCCGTTTAGTAAAGTAATATAATATTTTATACTTCGGAATCATCCCTTTTCTTAATAAATAAATTAATTAAAAAAATAAAGGCTCAATTGTGAGGTTTATTATTTCAGAATTGATTTTGTTTTTGTGAAAACCTGTATCTTAAGCATGACAACAAAAAAGGAACCTCAAGGTTGATCTAGGTAAATGTGTGCATATGTATGGACTCCTAATTCACTAAATCCACACCTGCTCTTCAGGCTAGCAATAAAAAGATAATGATGATTAGATTAGATTGTGCTGCTTTAATTTTTACTCTTTCTACTCCCTTTATGAATGTGTATTGTTGCAAATTACAAAATATAATGTGACATGAGCTCAAGTTTGGTTATAAGAGGATTTAATTGACACAAATACAGACATAGTGAATCTTGCCTTTGTTCCAGGATATCCCCCTCCCAGCTGCTGTGTGACTGTTGAAGAGACAATCCCACGGCGCATTCTGCGATTAGTTTCCAGATGTGAGATACAGCGCAGATATGGTGCCTGCCGCATTGATGCATTGATGTGAGGGTTTAACATACAGAAACACAAATGACATGAATCATATGACATATGACATAGTGCTCCTGTATTTACTGTTTTTTAGATTACGTATCAGAAACAGACCGATCTGTGCACATCCCAAACTGCTGAAGAAACTAAAGAAGATTCACCAATCCCAAACTGGCTTAAATGACAAACAAGAAATGAATGAATGAGATTGTGAAATCTGTTTATAATCCTGGTGGCAGAGATATAGTTTCAATATTTGCTGCTTTGGATGTTTTAAAAGTTATTTTTCAGCTAACAGTACCAGACATTACACCACAATATAGCTACAGTAGCCTATATATTCTTTGCATGCTCTTTTAATGAAATAAAAACTTTTTTTTTTCAGTTTTGACTGCATGTTGGTGATTGTTCGTATTACCTTTTGTGTATCTTTCTGTTGTTTATATTCTCTAGTTTGTATACAAGGGATGCACTAATATCGGAATCGGCTGATAATGGCTTTAAATGTAAATACCGGCATCGGCCGATATGAAAAATAATGCCGATATGTCTTGCCAATAACTCACGTGTGCTCAGGGTGCTATAGCGATTAGATCACATCAGCATTGTGGCTCATTCTTAAAGCAAAGTTTTGCCTGAATGGTGATTGGATTCACTGTTTTGGATCGCTGCATTTAAACTGAGAAAGCACATACAGAATGATACATTGGGTGTGTGATAGATAAACCGTGCACGTGCAGCGGCAGACTTGTTCGGGTCCTAAAGCCCGCTCAGTAAGGTGCTTTAATTCCATAGGGGGCGCTGTTGGCCTACTTCTAATAAAATAAAAGCAAAAGCCACAAATAATAGACTGTTTCTGATTAAATAAAGCAGTAATTGATGCCATAAAATCATGAGTATGTTTTGATTTAAAGGTCAGAAGCTATAGCTTACATGAAAAAAATAAAAAAATCACAAACATGACACTTAAATACTTTTATATATACTGATTTATTCATTAATGTGTAATATGTTATAATTTTAAAACAAATTATGATCTCTAAAAAATTTTCAGAATTTTTTCAACTCTTTTGCGACCATTTAGAAACGTTAAATCATAAAATAAAATGTTAAGATTACCACTGTATTTTTCTGGGGGGGGGGGGGGTGCAGTGATTAATATATAGTTTATTTAGTTATTTTCAAATCATCAATGTATTGTAATTATAAAATAACTTTATTATTGTTTATTTAATTCTAACAAATAAGTTCTTGTTAAAAACTAACCAAAATTAAAAATAATTATATATCAGTATCGGCTAACGGTCAAAATGAGTTGAAAAATCCAGTATCATGCATCCCTATATATAAGTGTAGTACAAGTAGTTTTCAGTGGTTTTTAGTAGTAATCGGTGAAATGGGTGACTTGTCGTATTTCCAAAAATGGCAAATCAAGGTCGCCCATTTAAAAGGAGTGTCTGTAACATAACAGCCCAGTTTTTAGGTGTTTCAAAAACAATAGTTTTTATGATTATGACAAAGCATGGCAAAGCAACCAATATCTTGCTTACTTGCTACCAAACGTCTCGTCAAGCAAAGCCATTTTCCAAATTGTATCATGCATGCAGCAAATTGATAGTCAAGAGTCAAAAACAGTCATTCTCTCAATGCAGAATCACTCAGATCTGGACTAGAGTTGCACTGCCACCTAGAGATGTGCTTTGGTGCTGCTGCTTTTACTTCTCTATCCAACTTTAAGATCAGGAGAAACGCATTCAGTCAGGGAACTCTTAGTACTGTGCAATACAAATACAAAAAAAATAAAAAAAAAAATAAAAAAAAAATAAATAAAATGAATTCCCTGATTGTGGAATAGCAAACACACGTCAACATTTAAACACAAGCACAGACATATTATACAGAATATGCTTAGCAAACACGCTGGAGTAAATGGGTGTCATGGGTAAATGTGGCAAAATCTTTACACCTGTCAAGGGTGTCTGATCCACATTATTCTGATTCTTTTATTCATATTCAAGGATTCATATTCAACAAGGATTTACTGTAGTTTTGACCTCCCTGAGGCTTGTCAGGTTTAAAGAAACACAAAACTCAAGACAAACACCTTTATTTTGCTTTTATAAAAACACATGACACTTATACCAAGGTACTCTGGCATAATAGTATATGCTATTTGAAAGTGTGAGATCAGTAAGATTTTTCAAGTCTCTTCTGCTCACCAAGGGTGCATTTATTTTTATTTACAAAATAAAAACAGTAATAATATTGTGAAATATTATTACAATTTAAAATGACATTTTTTTTCTATTTTAATATACTTTAAAATATATTTCTGTGATGAAAGCTGAATTTTCAGCATCATTACTCCAATCTTAAGTGTCACATGATCCTTCAGAAATCATTTTAATATGCTGAATTATTATCAATATTAGAAACATTTGTTTACATTTATTCAAAATAGATTTTTTTTCTGAGTCTTTACTATGACTTTTTTGTATCGATTTAACACATCCTTGCTGAACAAAAGTATTAATTTCTTTCAACAAAACAAAAAATAAAGAAAAAATGTACTAACCCCAGACTTTTGAAATGAATTGCGTATTTTTTTGGCTGAAAAATGAATTAAAAACATATAGATTAATTTCTTAGTATTTGGTCCTAAAACCTTCTAGTTAATTACAAATTTAAATAAAAAAGTAGATATTTAAGTTATCAATGTGGTCTCAGACTTTCAGATCCTACTGCGTGTCATGAACACTGAATGATTAAGATGTTAATTTACCATAGTACTGTACTGTGTCCAAACTCGCTGTCTTAGCCACTCAAATCCACAGTCACACACACTCGACCGCTCCAGCGGCCAGAAAGGCTTAACCGTGGTTATTTTTACAGAACCAATAACAAGTCCTTTATTTGAAGGGCGCAGTGTTTGGACTTGCATAAGTGAAAAGGTCAGAGCGGCGGCGAGAGCTGAAACAGATTCAAAAACCCAGAGTGAAGTGCTGAACGCTACAGTCTGAGCCTCAAAAGAGCTGCGAGGAGATGAAGGTCAAACTGACGTCTCAAACCATTTCCAAAGATACTTCATCTTGCACAATATTTATGGAGTCCGGCCTTAAATGCCAAGACAGGAAGTGAGTTCTTCAGCGCTTAGGCGGCGGTCTGCGTTCCGGTCACAGAACTGCATGAACTTCTTGGCACAGCGGCGAGGACGCAGAGTTCTGCGGAGCAGGAGACGTAACGGACGCGCTTCCCGCTCATTTAGAAGCCCGTCAGCATCTGCGTCCAGCAGCGTAAAGTACAGACGGAGACTTTGAACAGACGAGAAAGAGGCCGGAGAGCTGAGGACATGAGGACGGGACGCAGCTGTCCTGAGAGACAAGGACAGCATCATACACTTTACACAAAACCCAAGTCATAGCAGAGGTTCTACATCAACATGCTTTCTAGACCTGCCACAGAAATGAGAATGTAGAAATGCATTTTAAATCATTAGTAAGATTACAAAGTGCATGCATAAATTAATGAAACAATATTTTGTGATTTTTCGTGTACTTTTAAACTGATAGTATTATTTATATACTGTAATAGTATTTAGTAACATTTTGAATTACCTATTTAGTACTACGTTTAGTATGTGATTTCATTTTTGAATATTTCTATTAAGCTTTATTTACATTTATTTCAGTTATAATTTCAGTCATTTTAGTACTTCAGTTTAAACAAGTTGTCAAGGCATCATTTCTAATTTTCATTTTCATTTTTTAAGTCTTTGTTTTTCATCAAATATATGAATTATTATTATTATTTATAGTTAGCTTTATTTGTACATTTATTTCAGATTTAATTTTAGTAATTTTACTACTCCAATTTAAACTTAGTTTATTTCAGTCAGTTTCACAGGCAACATTTCTTATTTTCATTACAATTTTCAAATTAAAATTAAAATTAAAAATGTAAGTTATATCTATCCATCTATCTATCTATCTATATGTATTTTAAAATTTTATTACAGCTTTATGTCAATTAATACTTTTTTAAATAGTTTTAGTTAACAATAACAACAGTTTTACACGTGAAGTGTGTCATTTCAGCAACCAAACTGAACTGCAAAAATAATGTCATTTTAATTCATTTGTTGAGTCAGAAACTGACTTTCAACGTTGAAATGTGGTTGAAATAATATATTAGTTGCTGTTTAAATTTTTGAAAAAGCTGTTGTAAAGAGGTAAACAAAATACTTATAAACCAAAACTGAACTTTAATTAATCTATGATGGAATTAATGTGGATTCCAAATGCAAAATTGAAATGAAATTCAAGTGATTCAACCTTGATCCATGCTGCTGATTCACTCACAAATAAACGCTGAAATGATGCCTGGGAGCAGATCAATGCACAGAGTGACCGTTTACTCTGATGACTCAATATCATGATGACTGTAATATCATGGTGACTGTAATTGATGTGTGTGTCTCTAACCTGTACTGAGAATATGAAGCACCACTTTCAACTTCCTGCCGGAATGCTTGTATTAAACTTGTGAGAAATTCTGCCTTTCGTATGCTGGGACAACCTACACAAACACAGACAGATGTCACAAATGACATCAGAGATATTGTAGAGAATCAAATAAGATTTGAGGTTGTATTAAAATTCACTGACATACATTCACATGGCAGATACACATTCAACATTCAAAACAATTTCTGTCATCACAACTCTCTGAGTGATTTGCAAGGTACTGTACATGACAATGTTAATGTACTGGGTCTTGTATCTCCTACGCTGCTGTGACAGAGCAAGTACCAAGAATAGCTACTGCCAATACATCCACAACATGCTGCTGTGAGCAGGTAAGAAATACTGCTGCTGCACATGTAACATGAATAACCCCCATAGCATACATGAACACCCTTTAGCAGATCAATACAGGTGGAGCTGGGGAAGGTGGAGGGTTTCTGGAGTGTGCTGCAAACTGCTACCACAAACATTAGCTAAGTATTTGAATGTTGAGCAGCGAGCTCACTGGCTACCGATTCAGGAGAGAACCAATGAGCTGTGCCATGTGATGATGATGTCATTATGTCATACTGCGCCATCTAGAGATTCATGCCAGAACTTTGTATAAATACAAACATTGTATAAAATTCTAGTTCTGATTGGTATATACAACTCTATAAAAGATCCTTTAAATGTACTTATGATAAAAATACACATTTTACAGACAAATCAGTGCTGCGATATTGACATTTTGGTGGTTCTTTGCCCTAACATAAATGCCCATGAGTGTAGTATTGTATGGAAGCTTATTTTCACCATGGAATAAAAAAAACGACTTTCTCAGAATTGTGAGAAAAAAAGGTCATATGTGTTAGTTATAAACTCACAAGATTCTGAGAAAAAAAATCAAGAATTGCAATGTCTCACAATTCAGACTTTTTTTTCTCAATTATGAGTTAATCTCAATTCAGACTTTTTTGTTCTTAAAATTTGGGCTTTGTTTCTTACAATTCAGAACATTTGCTCGCAATTTTAACTTTTAACTTGTTTCTTGCAATTATAAGTTTGTATCTCAATTCAGGCTTTTTCTACGCAATTCTAAATTTACATCTCGCAATTATGAGTTTTTCTTTCAATTCTGAGTTTGTATTTCACAATTCTTCCAAGTTACTGACAATCTTCTCTCAGCAGTGTAAGAAAAAAGTCTGATTTGTGAGATATAAACTCAAAATCATTAAGGAGAAAGTCCAAATTGTGAGATAAAAATGTTGAATCGTAAGATATTACCTTTAAAATTAACTTTTTTATTTTTTAACTCCTTGGCAGAAACAAGCTTCCACATATGATCTATATGATATCTTCTATAAACAACTTGGTCATGTCTAGATTTAAAAGGGTAAATGCATGCTTTCCCTCTACAGGATTTGTTGCTTTGACATTCTTTCCATGTCTGCATGTCACTTCTCTAATACTGACCTGAGAGAGGAGTGTGTGTGTAGCTGTTGTTGATGATGAGCGTGTGTGTTTCCTGAGCGCTGCAGTCAGGCAGTTGGTTCCTGCACACAGTTCAGAATCATGTAGAGTTTTCTACACTCATTAATATACACACGGACACACACACAACCTCCCTACCTGGCTGAAGTGCCCGGGACGGGCCGCCCTGAGTCCACTCTCACGCACCAGCAGTATCCTGTGCTGCGGTGACACTGAACGGCTCTGTACCTCCCATCTGCACTGCATTCTGGGACAAAACGCTCTTCTGGGCCTTGAATGGCCTCTTCAGCGAGCATAGACATTTGCTCATGTTCACAGGTCTTTAAAGAGTCTGCAGAGTAAAAAAACAAAACAAATTCAGTCTTCAAAACACTCAGATGAAGCCTCAGTTGTCTCTCCTTCTCACCTGCGGGTCGCTTGACTGAACGGTTTCCATTCGGGTCAGAGTTCAGAAGGATTGTTACCCAAAATGGAGGGACTGTGTCTCCTGGATTTAAAATGATTTTTCATTAATGACATATATATACATGAATAGTAATATAAAGTATAAGTGTGAATAAAGTAATTGACACTGAATGCTCACCTGCAGTGTTCAGAACAGAGTGCTGGTGAGGATCTGGAGTGGAGCGCCACTGAACCCCTCTCTCTAAACCTAGAGGGGAAACATGGCAGATTCTGGGACACTTATTTAATTGTACTGCAGAATTTGTGTATGTGTGTGTGTTCTCACTTTCTTGTGCTAATTCCTGTTCAGCTTCCTGAGCCATATCTGACATCTGACCCAACACAGAATCACATAATATGAGTGATAAAACTATTAAACTGCTTTATATTTTGTTAAGAAAATGTAAGTGATGCTTGCCCTGGCAAAACTCAGTGCTAGGCTGTTCTTAGTGATCTAGAGATGTTTTCACTGTATTTTATTACTCTGAGTCCAGTGGTTTAGAGAATCCTGAATAAGGCCCACGGTTTATTGCATCACGAGTTGATTGTGCTCTCAAACAGGACTCACCAGTGCAGTTGGGCCGCAGGTGTAAGACAGAGCTTCCGCTCACAGGAATCCCATCAGGAGAGGAGCACCAGCAGTAACCCGTCTGATTGTGACACTGCACCTACAGGTCAAAGGTCATAAGAGTTCAATGCATTTGTATTCATTGGAGCATTGAGTCATGGTTGATAGAAATGGTTATTTTTTTACATTAAGTGTGTGTGTGTGTGTGTGTGTGTATACATAATTTTAACTTTAATTCTAACGTATTATATATATATATATATATATATATATATATATATATATATATATATATATATATATATATATATAAAATCTTACAAACAAAAAACAGCCAATTAAAACTGATCTAATGTCACTGTAAAGACATTTATAATACCACAAAAGATTTCTATTTTAATAAATGTGGTAATTTTGAACTTTTAAATTCATCAAAAAATCCTTAAATATAAGTATATTTTAAATCACATGTTCCTCGCCAGGTGTTGGACTCCAGCAGCACATTACCTCTGTATAAGTTCCATCGGCTTTGCATTCTGGGATAAAGACAGCAAAGGAATCAGAACGAGTGCTGGCCCGCAGAGCTTGAGAGCGAGCCAGCTGACATTTAGACCTCAGCGCATCTGCTGACAAACACAAACACTTCAGACTTCAAAAAAGCCTCTGTTGAGAAGTCTTTGTTTCCTGTGATGAAGCTCACCGGTGCATGTTGACACTGCCGCCGGTCTCAGCTGTCTGTTGATGCACTGCGCACGCTGAAAAGAGCACAGAGATTTATACATTCGGCCGTTGCTGCCACACACAGCTTGATGGCGCCCTCTAGCACAGTCCAGCACACACGCCTGACGCCACTGCTTTTCCAACACCAGCAACTAGATTTAGAGAACAGGAGGGGTCAGTTTCTTTACATCTGGCTAAATGTGAAAGGCGAGTCTGTGTAAAAACTCTCAAAAAAAGGGAAACATGGTGTCTGGCTGAAGAACAGCAGGCTACTGTCGAGAAAAACGCTGGAGGTCCCATGATGGGAAGGTGATGCGAGACAGTTTAGACACGCTAATGAAAGATTTATATTAATGCACTCTCTCAAAGGGCAGATTATCCTATTGAAGGCAAGCAAAGAGAGTACATATTTATATATTAAATAGCCCCAAGATTAAATATTCAAAAATATTCTCCTGCAGTTGAATTTGGCATCCTTGTGCACTTTAATTATGGATGAAAAACTACAAATTTGGTCAGATGGCAGTTTGCTCTCAGTATGAATTGGCCAATATTGTAATAAGAATACATTAGAGCACAAATTTTCCACAGTAAAAATCTTTCTATGCCAGATTCTAAAAAATATTAAACAGTTCTGTATCTTTCCTATTTTACATAAATATGTTCTGATGTCCAAATTCACATCTACATCAGAGATGTAGTGTGGAAAAAACAGGCAAACAGTTCAGAATTATAATAGCAGAGGTTCCATTACCCATAAATATCCCAAACATATGTGGCAGTGTTTACTGAATCCTTGAAAAGAATAGAGCAGTGTGTCCTTTAACGAGGCCCGAGAGAGAGCGCCTGCAAAATGACTTGCACATGTTCAGAAGTTTGTGGAAACATCTCCATCTCTAATGAATGTGTATGCGCAAGTTCTACATGCAACACACAATCATTTTCACTGAGAAACCATGAAAACTTTCCGTTCTCAGAAAAATATCCAAATTTTCCATAACATGCTGTAAAGGGCTAGTCCCTACATGACCCATCAGATTTAGAATTTAATCAATGTTTCTTCTCATTTTTATCCTTAACCATGTACATTAATATCTATTATTTGCCCTATTTATTTATTTTATGTGTATGTCAGGATGCACTGCATGTTTATAAGTTATAGAGCTGTTGGAAAGACCAGTTTTTAACAAATCTATACATACCGTACATACAAAAAGAGTTTAGGTCTCAACTGCAGGAATATAATATGAATTCTAATATTTGGATAACAGAGTTAAGGTATTAAAGTAACTTTGGACTGTAGGTTATGAATTTCCTTAAACAGTTAATGATGCTGATTTGCCAAAATCATCAGGATGGAATCTTTCCACACATTCACAGTCCAATTTCAATGTGCAACCGTAAAGGAAACATTGGGAGTGACATGAACACGGCTGCGCTTAAACCTGCTCCTGCCAAGTCCGCAGTAACAAACAACAAGGAAAGTCAAGGATGTCTCTGTTGGAGAACAAGGCAGCACTGTAGACATGAGGCATGTCTAACAGTTTTATAACTGTGAATGAAAATAAATACCCAGTCTAAGTGGCCTCAGGTGGTTGATTTAGTAATGAATGAGAGATGTGGTGCCACTTTGCTGACAGGTGTGCATATTTTGAATTTAATTTAATATTTTTTGTTTTTAACATATGGGTCTTTAAAGCAGGGTGATTATAGACAAGCTTTTAGACAAAAACTCTTTTAGCCTGATCAGATTTATGTAGCGTGTGCTCAGGCATTTCACATTTCCAGGTTTTTTTTTTTTTTTTGCAGGTTAACAGGTGCACGTTTTGACATGGAAATTTATGACAGAGCAATACTAAGAAATCCACAAAACCCTTTTTATTTTACTAGGTTGCATGTTAAATATTCCATCTTTATGACTTTTAGAGCTACTATATATATATATATATATATATATATATATATATATATATATATACACACACACACACACACCTCATTACATATGTAATTCCCTTTAGTTAATTTTCATCACAATTAGGCAAGCAGAAAATGTATTTATCTATGGATCTGACATGCTCAGTAGATTTGTCCTAATCTTCTTGCATCTGTTATTACAAAATATTACACAACTACACATTTTACACATGCAAGATCAAATCACTTATTTTCGTCTCCAGTCTTGAGTTTACCTGATTTTCGTCCGTCATCTTTCCTGAATCTGACAACAGAAAGATGAGTAGTAAGCGACAGGTAAACGTCAGCGCCAACATGATTCCCGCCACAACAGCCCACACTCTGAGATCCGTCACGTTTTTCCCGCCTGCGGGTGAATTTAAACACAAGGCGCGCGTCCTCACCACTGTAACGGCCAGGATTGAGAGGTTGAAGACAGCAGAAAAAAAGCCCGCGTTTACTCAGGTTGTCATAGCAGCCTAACCGTTCGTTTTCGACGAGGACAACCAACAGACAGGCGATAAAAACGACCTATTTCGACCACAATAATATAACCTTAAAATATTAGTTTTAAGGTTTTATTATATACTGTTTCACGAATGTTGTTTGAGGAGCTGAACACAGCCGACTGTGCTGACTTCACATTTTCACACAGGAACTCCTCCTCAGAACGGCTAGGAGGATGGTAAGTTTACTCTATTGGTTATTGCGAGTCCTCACCTGTCTAAAGTGTTTAATAGAGTGGCTGTTTCTTAAGTTTTATATAACTAGGCCTATAATAGCACATAGCAATTTAATAGCACATGTAGTATCTGGCTAATTTGAGCTTTCTTAAAATAATTTCAATGTTTCAACAGCCTTCAAATTAAGCACCATCCACAATGTGTGAGGCATAATGCAGATTACCACAGAAAAAAACAAAACAAAAAAACAATTAGTTTGAAGGAAAAAATTAATTACACTAATAGGACTACAGTAACAGTCTGTCACAAGATAAAAGAATCATTGCTAATCAATATTTTGTCACCAATGTTGTTGATGAATTTACAGACAAGTCATTAATGCATTAATTTATAAACTTTGAATAAAGTAAAAAAAACAAAACAATAAAAGATCCAGAGACAAAATCAAATGATTGGTTGAAAACCTCAAGCAAGTAGAGACACAGACAAATAATTCAAAGTGGTAATATTTTATAAGGAAACTTTGTGTGCATGTGAAATTCACTTATCTTGAGACAGAAAGCAGTTTTTGCAAATTTCCAGTACAGCAGATAACGTTTTATATTAAAGCGTACAAAAGAAAAAAGAAATAAATCAGAATTCCAAATGCTTTTATTCAACTTTGCAGATGTAAGAGCAGGGTTTTGGTCCAAGTCTGTTCAAATCTTCTGAAGCCCATCTTCCCAACCTTCCCTCCCTCTACCCTTAATTCGTTCTTCTAACACTTCCGATTGCAAATCACCCCCGCCATTCATTACAGAGCATGGTTGGTATTGGATACATGATTGCATAGATTTGTTAGACAGTAATTTAATTTTAATTAAGACATAATGGAATGTTCATTAAGACTTCAGCTCTCCCACTCCTTCCCCCAACCTCCAGAGCTGTACATTGGGTCCCAGCCCCTCCCTGTAGAAAGAGAAAAATGAGTGCACAACAAAAGGAAAGGAAAAATGAGTGGGAGAGAGAGCAACCTGCAACTACCAGGCACATTTGTACTTATTTCTGACTATATAAAATTCTCTTTTCCACTGTTGATTCAGCATCTGTGTAATCATAGGCTCTAGTGGAGGGTCACTACAAGGCTATGCTGCTCACATCAGCACTGAAGCTCTCACATGGACATTCAGTAATATCTGAGAAATGATTAGAGATGGATGGCAGATGGACATTAGTTTCAGTTAATAAATTCTTAAGGGACATGTCTACTTGAGTCAGGGGGTCAATAAGAGAATGCTGTATGGTTGATTGGGGAAGGAAAACAACAAATCGACTGGGTATTTTTGTAGCTTCATTCTTCAACCCCTTAAAAACAAACCTGTAGCTACCTAAACCTACCTACAGTACTCCGCAGGGGTGAAACTGCTCATTTTATAATCTTTACTTATGACCTGAAACCCAGTGTGACCGTCATGGGTTGTCCGACAGTTCTGTGTGGAAAATAACTATGTACAGCATAGAATGCCGCTAACTCAATTGCTGGAGAGGAAAGAAATAAAAAAAGGGAGGAAAAAGCTGAGGTTAGATTTTCAAAGAATTCCACCGATCCAGCAAAATGGGTTAAGAGGGCATGTCACAAATTCCCTATCAAAACACTTGAGTCATTCTGTCCATTTTCCTATGATATACAGCCTTGCTATATGCCAAATAACATATTCCAACCCTGAACCAAACCTCCCACCCTACCAAGTCTAGGAAAAACAAAAACAAAATTAAAACAAAGAAAAATAGCATGTTAACTGGAAAAGCTTGGGCCCTCCCCACCGGGGTAGAGGGTGCAGGTTAAGTGCCTAGGCATAGACTGAAGCCAAAGCTGATTCTTTAATCTCTCTTTAGTTCCATCCCAGAACAACCTAGTTGATTTAATACTAATTAATATTTTTCTAATTTAATGAGCCCAATGGCTCAACATCAGCTGTCTTTACAGGTTCCTGCAGGTAAGAAATCACTTGAAAACTGGAAAAACACAATCGAGTCCTTTCATACTATGCATGACATTTTAAGAGGAAATGGAAGATTAAAGAACCCGAGCTGTGGCTTCAGTCCAAAGCCACGCACCCTCTTCCCTTTACACTGAATCTGCAATATTAAACTTCTCTTTCCTTCTATCCTACATTTTTTTCTTAAGCTCTCCAAGACCGACATGTTTAACACAGAATCAAAAGGTTATCCCTCAATGCGTGGCAAGCTTCATCAACAGTTATTTGCTCTTCCCACAATGCCATGGTAACCCCCAAACATCTATCCCCCCTCCCCCTCAGATGTGCTATGAAGTCCCATTTCCAACACTCTTAAATATCTTCCTCTTCCTCAGGAGCACTGATCTCTTTAAGGACTGGATGGTTGAGAGAAAGACAGATGGGGCTCCATCCAGTGCTCTCATCTATCTAGTCTGTGAGAAGATCAGCACTGATGCAGGAGAGAGAACTGCTCCAGAGTTCTGGAGTTGGCCTTTAGAGGTCGCTCTCTCCATACAGGGCGGTGGAGAAGGACATGTAGTCAAGAGCGCCCTGCACCGCATCGGGGCCCGTGTATGGTGCCATTCGGGCAATGCAGTACTCTGCCTGGTCAGGAGGAAGCTCACGCCTCAACTCCTCGGCTGTGATGTAGTTCTGAAAAATAGAATAGGCAAGAGATGGGTTGAAGTCTCATACTACAAGAAACTCTTGGAGGGACATCCAGATGTGCACATTCATACCTTGTCTCCGGCTAGGATCTTAAATGAGGCGATGACCTGGTCTGCGGTGTCTGTGTCGGTTGTTTCCCTTGACATGAAGTCGATGAAGGCCTGGAAGGTCACTGCTCCACTGTTGTTGGGGTCAACAATACCCATGATACGAGCAAATTCGGCATCACCCTGAAGAACAGAGGTTAGAGGTTAACCCAGAAAAACCAGGAGGAGAGTCATGAGTATCAACGTTAGACACCATATTTGACGCAAATGAAAACAAGGCGGTAAGAAATTGGTGTACAGTTGGTTCAATGTGTTGATTAAGACTTCAGTGGTCACCTGAACGCTAACTTTACATCTATCCCTCAGTCCATTTTCATTTGAGCCGAATTAATACTGCATCTAAGGTGCTTGACTGTGGTGTTACATGGTGGACAACTTTGGTTCTGGACAGCCACAGTACTGCAGAGTTTTGCTTCAACCTTGATAAAAACTCTTTCTGTAGCTTTCTAGTAACCCTTAGACCTTGAGACCTTGATTAGCTTGTTCAGGTCTGTTTGATTAGGGGTAAAGCGAAACTCTGCAGGACTGTTGCTCTCCAGGACCAAAGTTGGCAACCCATGGTCTATTAGAATTGATTCAGTAATCATATTTTTCTTTTATAGATCTTAACGTAAAATAGAGATTCAAAAAATAATCAATGATATCCGACAAAACAGATTCTTTTTTTAACAGCAAGCAAAAGCAGGAGTTCAGGAGAAACTGTTGTTGTAGATTGAGAAAGGAGGTAGCAGTACCAGGCTGTTCCCAGTGGAAATCGTCGCTGTCCATTATCCCTGTGCGCTTCTACAGTTCGCAAAGGGAAGGATGAGAAAAGAAACAGGCAGGATGCATGTGGAAAGCAGAGAATTTGGGGAGATGAAGAGGTTGTACACAAACAGAGTTTGATAGAGGAATCAGAATGAGTTTGTACAGAAGACAAGTAAGAGGATGAGGGAAGTTGTAGCAAGGACAAGTAAAAAAAAGAAAGAAAAAGGAAGCAGTGAGAAACATAACACATGAAAGCAAAACCTTAGCTGACCTGCAGAGGGCACCATTTCAAGCAGCAGCACAAGAGGTGAGTGAGGGAGTTAGTAAGTGATGGAATGAAGTGGCGCCCTCGCACGCACACAGACACAAAGACAGCAGCCATCATAACCCTTTCTTTTCTGGGCGTGCTCATACCTGCTTGTTGTTTTCTACGTCGTAACCCAGACTGATCAAACAAGCCTTGAACTCCTCAGCTTGTAAGACACCACTGTGGTCCTGTGGTAAGCCAATCACGCAAGAGGCCGCAGTGGATGAACCAATCAGATCATGCCGATTAGCATTGATGATACCGATACACAATAATGTAGCACATGTGGGATGGAGGCAGTGGCATGACAAAAAAAAAGATGGAGACAAAACATTGTGGATGTCAGACACATGGGCTGTTGGCTAAACAAGAATAATGAAACACGCTTTGACAGTGAGCCACCTGATTTTTTTTATGGATATCAGACAGAACATGATATTAGAGAGCCATTATGAAAGCACTTTATCATTTTATCTCCTTTACCGTGGCTAAATTTCTCCACTCTAACATAAAACCCCCTCATTACATTACTTCCACTAGACTTTATTTACATATTGGCTACAGGTGGCACATTTCAGGTCAGAGGTGTTTGAAGCACATTATATTTCAGACGTTTTCCTTCCCATAAGTGCCAGAGTAAGTGGAGAAAATGGAGCAATGGAACAAATATTAAAACAAGCCTAACCAAAATTTTAAACTGAGGTCTATTTTTATCATGCATCAATCACCCTGAAACTAAACACAGCCATTCACCTTGACATAAGCAACACAGACTACATTTTCCATATTCTTCTTTATATGGACACTTTAATCCCCTGCAATGTTGTGTATTTTTAGTGGCCTGCTGCTTAAATCTCTTTGCTAACACAGTTTAAAACCATAAACCCATGGATATTAAAGGAACAGTTCACTCAAAAATGATCACCATCTTGTCTTTTCAAAACATATGTCTATGACGCAAGTTATTTGGAAAAGAAGATGTTAGACTCAATTCTCAAACTTGCACATTCAATTTTGGAGCAAAAAGACATCAGGCTTGACATCAATGATGCAAAACGCCCAATGCTTTCATTAAAAATGACAGTTTGAGTGATCTATTCCCTTATTACACTAACATTGTATGACTTTCAGGGTCATACAAATACTTATTTTACCTTATTTAAGTCCATTTCACACAGAGTTAAACATGGAAATGAGTTCCTGACCTTGTCGAAGTGATTGAAGGACGTGCGGTACTCGTGAAGCTGTTCCTGGCTGATGCCTTTAGCGTCACGAGTCAGAATCTGGTTCTCGATCTCATTAATGGTGCGGGCAATTGTAGTAAGGAGCTGCTCCCAACCAACACGAAGGTGCTACAGAGGAGTAAAAGGCAATGGAAAAACTGTCAAAAAACAGATGTGATTGGCTAAACAAACTTAACACTAGCTGGGAACAGCATGTAGGAATTGTACACACTTGACCTAAACAGTACATCTAGAGTTCCTGAATAGTGCCAACATCGTAAATTAGTGTATTCACATATACCTCCATAGTATAAGCAGTGTATTTGTTGTCAAATATAAGTGCTTCCTGAATGAGCTGATGGTCTCCCTCCAGTTGGTCGATGTTGGGTTTGTATTCAATGATGCTCTGCTCATACTGACGGAGGTGGGTCAGCTGATCTTCCAGTGTTCCATTCATCTCAATTGATATTCGCCCGATCTCCTACAAACATCATGCCATGGAGACACAAATTCATCATTGATGACTTTTCTTCTCTGAGAGATAAGATCATCAAGCTACACAAATGGAGGCGACTATACCGCCATCTTATTTTGGATCCATGGTCCAATCATGTTGGCCTGATTGGCAAACTGGCGTCTGAGATGGTCATTAGACTGCTGACGTGCGAGTTCTTCCTGAAGAGCCTGATCACGCTGTGGAACCAGTTGCTGCACCTGCACAGTGACAAAGATAACATCAACAATTGCGATCACAACTGTAAAACTACACCCACACACTGAAGGAAGCAATGTCTCATTCACAATACAGACAGATCTCACCTTCTCCCACTTCTTGTCAATGCTCTGAGGAGTGATGGTGGTGTAAGGATTGTTTCCAGCCAGTTTGATGCCATTGTACTGTGCGATTTTCTGAACTTCAGCCTGGATGGCCTGGATAGCTTCGCGCTCTTTATTTGCCTCTGGAAGAGTTGATTTGAACTGGTCATGAGCCGTTATCAGTCCCTACAGAAAGAGAAAGTGAAAGACATTAGGGAAAGGATTCTTGCATCCAGCATTTTATTGTTCCCTTCACCTCATTCTAAAATGAACTATCCAGAGGTACTAGCAACAAAACAAGGATCTCCACTTCAAAGGTGAAGCAAGATGGAAAGCTTATGAATACAAAACATTTTGCAGTACCTGGATCTCCTCGATGTTGTGTACAATGAACATGTCCTGAAGGTCCTCCATGGCTCCCTCCATCCAGTTGTTGAACGGTGCTGCTCTCTTGGCGTACTCCAGGTACAGCTCGTCAATAGACTCCAACTGTTTCTCTGTTCTCTGTAGACCACATACACACACAGTCAGCCTGATAAAATGTATAAATATGCCAGAAAGTGTTTCAGAGAAACCATGTGTACCTCGAGAGATTCTCTGCGACTCTGTGTGAGGGAACCCAGAGCATCCCATTGCTCACAGATCTTCTGACAGCGTGCATTAACACTCGGGGAGTCATAGTAGTCCAGCTCACTGTAATACAGACACAGAAGAGTTTGAACACTTTCCCAACTTCCATCTATTACAGCCTAAATTTTGTATTTGATTAATTAGGCCTCTATAGTGTTTTTGTGGTTTTCTCACTTGAGCTCCTGTGCAATGGCAGCAATCTGCTCCACTCTGTCCTGGTGGGCAGCAAGGTCACTTTCGAATGCCTCATGCTTCTTTAGGAGAGCTTTGATCTCAGACAGAGATGCGGTCTCATAGTCCTTCTGTGTTAGCATGGCCTCCTTACCTACACACAAACAAACAAGATCGATTTAGAACTATATAGATTTTTGATCACATGGCTGATCCTTAAGACTTCTGCTTGGTTGACAAGGCTCTTGTCATCAAGGAGCAGCCTGTCATTGCATACTGAGAGCGATTGGTGAATCAGTGTAAATAACTGTTAAAAGCATCAGTAAATTCAGGGGGTAGTTTCTGATCCATACCATCTGTCCAGCTTTCATGGATGGCTGCTTTCTGACGGAACTTTTCTGCAAGATGGTCAAGTCTCTCCAAACGACGGATCTCATTCAGTAGCCACTCTTCATAGCCTTTCTCGGCCCCTTCCAGTTTATGCCATGCACCATTAATGTCCTAGAGGGAAAGCAAGAACTTGTCAGCCAAATGTCTTTCCACAGTGATAAAGCAAAAAGACAAATTTAATTGTAATATACACGTTTCTGTGTTTGAGTGTTCACTGTAAGTCACTTTGGATAAAAGCGTCCACTAAATGCATAAATGTAAATGTTTCTTACCGATACCATGCGTCCCTCAGATGGCATAAAGGCTGGTCGGTTGCTCAGACGAAGTTTGGTCTGCAATGTGTTAAAGTTGATCTCGAGCTGACACTTCTCCTGAACTTTGGGTGGTTTGTGAACGCGACGGTAATCTCGGAAATCTTCCAATTTCTGCTGCATTTCTGTCATGGTTTTCTCTGGAGCACGGTTTTCCAACCATGGGATTGTCCTACGAATCCACTCCAACAGCTGTAAGAAAAAAGAATGCAATAAAGAAATGGATCAACAGAAAACACATTCTCCTCTCTAACATACTTAGACATTAAAAGTAAAACACTCTGGGTAGTTGGTCTAGAAATAGATCTACTTTTAAATATTACCATGCATGTCTACTTAAATCACACAAACAACAAACATAATGACTTAAACTCACATCACTGGCCAGTTTTTCATAATCTTCCATCAGGTGCTCGTTCTCCTGATTGACCGCCAACACCTTGCAAATACGATTAGCTGCTGTCTCAGCCTATCACAGAAGAGGACAGTTACAATAGTATTACATCCCACATCTTTCCAATTATGAAAATCTATCCATACATACAAAAAAAAAAAAAAAAAAACACTGAACATCACACTGTTTACTATACAAATATATAGTGTATACCATATGTTCATATTACAGTATACACAGTACACTTCTATTAAGAAGTATGACAAAAATATGTGTTTAGAACTGTAAATGTCAAGATGCTGCTTTGGTTTACACAGGAAAGAAATTTGGAACTATACAGTATTTATTGTTTTTTGGTTTGGTGGGTTTAGCAAAAAGTGCCTCAAATTACATTCAAACACACTCAAACGATGTATTGAGCACACAATGAAACAAGTGTTGTAAGTTAATATTAACATGCGTAAAAACTATTAAAATAAAATAAAAATTAAAGTTAAACATCAATATTACATACTTCACTTGTAAGCTATCTTTTATACTAATTGACATTTCATGCAAACACCAAAATTGGTTAGTTTCCAAAATGTGTAGTCTAGCCGAATATTCCACATGCCATTTGTAAAATCAAATCTGCATTCTCAATTTTTATACCACCACTGGAGGATCTCTTCAGGGTTCTCTACAGCATTAACTAACGCTGAAACACAGAAAGTGTTCAAAACGCTTGTGTAAAATGCTAAAGTACATTTAAACAACTATGATTATAAGCGTGTGGCTTCACTTCAAATGGAATACACATATCAAGCATATGCAGCAGCAAAACCTTACAGAAAATTACTGTCCAATGTAAAGGCTTAACATTAATAACAAACAATGCATGTGCTTGTGAAGATAGATAACAGAACATCTAAGAATCAAAACAGCATACTTAGTGTTTTAAATGTGAGCTATACTGTGAATTTAATTATAATTTTCATATTTACACACACTGTCCTCAGGTGTTACAAACTTTATCACTGAGTGTAAATATGAAACATCAAACAATGAAATTCACATTTGCTGCATTTAAAGAAAGTTTTGATAGACCAGTAACAAAACAGTCTAAACTTCCTGAAGTGAGCCGATAACCCTTTAAGGACATTAAATGACTGCAGAACCATTTTAGAAAATAAGGGCAATGGTTTGGGTGTAGTGAAGCCCAAAGCTGTGATGAATCAAAACTAGTTAGTGGCCTTAACTCTCAAGTTACGTTCACACCTGGTTCAGTTGGATTGGTTTTTGGTGCAGGTTACAAATAGGATTACCAATTGGCTACAAATCTGACATTCCCGTAATAACAACTAGATTCTTCTTTCCTCATTTAAGACTCAGTATTTGACTCAAAGTATAAGAGTATTGGAATAAAACAACGGATCATGAAAACAAGTCATCCATCTGATGGTTTGTTTGGAATATCTAATCCATAACAAATCAGTGCCATATGGCGAGCCAACCGGGTGAGAAAACCCAGACAGAATAAAAATGATTTTCATCTGACTTGGTTACGTTTGTGTACATTATTGTGAGGAGAGCAAATACAAGAATTTTAAAATTCATAGCTAACCTAATATTGCTGTATTAACATAATACAAAAAATGCTGTGTACAAGCCATACAGTGCCATAGGGAACATTTACTGTTAGTCCTTTGATGTTGCAGCAAAGTACAACAAACCAAGATGAGAAACCAGGCATGAAGGCACCTTAAGAGTTTCAAGGGCAGCAGTCAGGGGTCAAAGGTTTCTCACCTTCTGAGCACCTGAGAAGGCGTGATAGAAACAGGAGACGTAGGTCATAATAGCCTTCTCATCCGGCCGCAGAGTACCCACGATATCTATAGCAAAGCCAGCAGAAAAAGAAAGAGAGAGAGAGACAGCAGTGAAGCAAAGCAACCCAAAGCCTGTGTGTCCCCATCGAGAGAGGAGGGGATGGTAATGCATTTTATGGGCACCCCATTCAAAGGGAAATGGGGTTTGGAGTCCAGTGTTATAACCCTGGCAACCCGCAAAGTGAGAGAAAGAGCCAATTCGCTGTCCAGAAAAGAGTCGTAGGCCAGGGGAGGACGGGTTAAAACACCAGCGCCCCTCTTTGGTTATTCCAGTACTGATGGAAAAAGCCATGCTGAAGAGGAGGTGATGAGGGGTCAAAGGTTAGGGGTCATGGGGTACCTTCTGGGCTCCAGAAAAGGCATGGTAGAAACTGGACACATAGGTCATTATGGCTTTCTCATCTGGACGTGCTGTGTTCACAATGTCTGCAGGGAAACAAGAGTTATACACACACATGCACATACAGGGACACAGACGGGACTCAAACACAAACTCGCTAACATAAACACAACGACAAAGGCCAAATCTCAATTCACTGGTGATGGCCAAGGACATACTTTGGAGTATGTAGTAAGGCAGTATGCCAGGTTTTAGGCACTACGTCACCGAATTGCGTCTTGATGCCACAGATCCATTCGCACTGCACAGTTTGAATTTGTGTGAGCATTAGCGTCTAGCTAAATTCATAACATGCTGCTTAAACAGTATGTCAAATGAACAGTATTCATAACATTAACTCAAAAAGCAAGTGCAGATACAGATTCAGACAATGCACTGGAGACAATGTACCATCCAAGCACTTTTCGTATTAGTAATGTGTCATTTGCAAACGAGCCGGCTCTAAGAACCTACTCTTTGTAGCGAACGGGAAGAGCGGACTCCCATCGAGCCGAGTCTTCAACCAGAGCCTTCTATTTTAGCCCAATTTAGCAATTGTGAATGGTTTGTGTGTTGGTTAGCAATTTCTTTATTCAGTGCTTCATAAGGCCTTATTTTTATGGATTTTTTCATTAAAAAAAAAAAACGAAAAAAAAATAAAAACACATGGCTAATAACTTGGGAGGATAGACTAGGATCATACCATTATGTAAAATAATAGTAACAGTATTTTTTTTTGGTAACTAAAAAATTAATAAAAATAAGGCTTTTATAAATACACTGAATAAAAAATTGCTTACCAGCACATTTGCTTACCAGAACCATTCACAATTGCTAAACTGGGCTAAAATAGAAGGCTCAGAGTGATACTAAATGAAGAGCCATTTGGGAGCCATAAGAGAGCTGAGCCAAAAGAGCCGAATCTTTGAAAAGAGCCGGACTTCCCATCACTATTTTGCATACTATTTTTGACATACTAGGATTTGGGATGTGCCAGTTCTGTCATCACATACAATTTAGGTTGGATAGTATAGTAATTGGGACTCAACTGTCCTCTAATCAGAAACCGTATACCATCCAGGCACTTTTAGCATATTATGTGTGACTACTAAGATTTGCAACTCTCTAATTCTAATGTCACTTGGGATTCAATTCTCCTCTCATCAGAAAAAGTACACCATCCAGGCACTTTTTGCATACCATTTTTCTTGCACTGTGATTTGGGGTGCACTAATTATGTCAGATGGATAGTATGCAAAATAGGATTCTATTAAGAAATAGTATACACTCTTTTAGCATACTATTTTGATGCACTATGTCACATACTGTACTATTTAGAATGGATATAATGCAAATTGGGATTCAGTTTTCCTCTCATCAGAAATAAAACAGCAATAGTATGCAAAAAGTGTCTGGATAGTATACTTTTGAGCAGTTCTCAATCCCAGTCCTCGCGACCCCCTGCTCTGCACGTTTTGCATGTCTCTCTTTGTTAACACACCTGATTCAGATAATCAGCTCGTTAGAAGTGAGCTACGTGCATGAACTGTGTTCTCATTGACACTGTCCCTACACAGTGTTCACTACTCTCTAGGCCCTGAGCAGGGGAAATCTGTTGAAGTTTATTTCACTTTAAAACATTCATTCAAGGATCTGCGCTGCGCAACATCTGCACACACGGACAAGTGTGACATCATATACCTCGGTAAATAAATACAATTTAAATCCATGTCTCACACACTTCAATGCACTTTGAATGGAACAAATATACGTTCACTTCGAACTGGAATCATGGTGGAATATTATGTGATGTCTACTTCGCAGGGCACTTACGTTTGAATAGAACAAACGTCTGAACGATAAGAGAAACATACAAAATGTGCAGAGCAGGGGGGCGCGAGGACCAGAATTAAGAACTGCTGGTTTAGGACACACCAATTCAAGTATGCAGGACTCAGTCCTACTCTGATCAGCAAAAGTATACAATCCAGTCACTTTTAGCATATTATTCTTAATGTACTATGATTTGGGATGCACGAATTCTGATATCACAAACTCCAGAGGACGGAGAGTATGCAGACTATGATTTGGGGTTACAAAACAATACACAAACACACACAAACATAGCACTAAAAACACTCCGACGCAGCAGGTTCAACAGAGATCCTGGAGAAATCATGCTTGAGGGAGAAACAACATAATGCTCAGGGATGTTACCATGGTGACACACTGTTTGTAGAAGACATTAAGTGTGGGTGTTTGCACTGTCTGTGTGTCGGGGAGCAGGAACAACTCCTGGAAACACAGGGCATGTGCTGACATGCACAAAACACACATACTTTAATAGAACAACTCATTCACTCTCTCTCCCCCTCACACACACACAGACACACACACACAGAAAACAAGAGAACAGTTCATACCTTCTGCATCCAACATCTTGGGGATGTCGAGGTATCGCTCTGCCACTTCAAAAGCGTTGTTCAGATTGGTCACTGGGTCGTCCTGTTAACACATAATGAAACAAACAAGCATTTAAACTTTCTATAGCACATTATCTGAGAGACCCTGCAAAACAGCAGAAACATCCACAGATTTCCACAAGAGTCAAAATAAACCTCATTCAAAGTTCTACAACATCCATCACCCCCTGGCATGTTTGCTTATTAAATAATTTTACTGATTTCACTATGCTACTTTGGATGGATATTTAGCAAATTCTCCTCTCATCAGAAAAATATACCAAATCATGACGTACTGGGATGCACTAATTCTGTCGCATACTATTTAGTATGGATAGTATGATGTTTTGGGTTGATATTTTTCTGATTCATAATTTTTTTGTATTGATAGTTTGGATTTTGTTATTTTTTCTTTAGGAATTGTTTAATTTAAAGGTAGTTAATATTTGGTGATGATCATACTGTACTTCGAATATCACAAAGTGAAACTTCCTCAGATCTCAGCAAGGGTCAAAATGTCCGTTCATCGTTCACAAAGTTCAACAACATCCATCACTCCTTGCATATTTACTAAATGAATTCGCTAATTTGATTATGCTTTTTGCTGCTAATTAGTCACAGAACTGCAAAAAAATTCCCCCAAAACCAGTACAAAAACGTTTCCGGATTGCATCTGGTCTTAGTACTTTTCTCTCATGAGACGCTCACCTTTCTCAGCTTGTCATAATCGATGAGCTCTGGCCTGTGTCTGTGGATCAGAGCATTGAAGGCGAGACCATCCTTCCAGCTGTGGAGAAAGAGAAAAACAGTGGGAGAGAAAACAGGTACTTTTATTTCTCTCCTTTAACCAGCAGGGGGCGCCACTCAAACTTTCCCCTAATTCTGCATTCATGTCACCATGTTGGAAACAGTGTGAACAGTTGTTAAACTGTAACAAGCGACAGTAAAGGACCTTTGCTTGCAAAGCGATTGTATAATTGAGATATTTCATTTTCAAGTGCCATCTTTTATTCATCATCTTTAGCTATCATTGATCATTTGTTTATTCAAATACATTCATAACACCGCTTTATGCAAAACCCACCTTTGGGTGAATCAACCAATCAAAACTGCAAAAAACACTTCCTGGATCAGTCAAATAAAGCTTCCGGATCAAAGATCAACACTAATGCATTTCAAACCTGATGTGGAAGTTCTGAACGTTGACGTTCTTGTAAGGAGCCGTCTTTCTCTGACACCAGAGCAACAATCCTTCTTTAGCGGAGGTTTCTACAGAGAGACACACAGCAGAAACAGGCCTTTACTGAACAGTCATTACGTTTGTTTGGGGTTGTTCTTTAAAGTATGTTTGATTATGCTGTGCAGAGCTGTTCCTAAAGTTTCTAAAACAATCTGGAGCTTAAATTATACCCTCCACTGAGATGTCCTGGATGGCGAAGCGGAGGATGATGGTCCAAATCATTCCCAGAGTCATCTTGGCATTTCCATCCACGATTTCTACAAACACAGGCACACAAAACTGTGAGACTTTGAAAGTAAAAAAAAACTTGCTTTAAAAAAAACAAACAATAATTATTATTATTATAAACTACATATATAAACTGAACTATAAATTATATATCATTTAGTCATGCTTCAGTGTTAGTATCATCTATATACTTTTACAGTTTTTGTTAATGTTTTGAATGATAATTTTTTTTGTATATTTTCAGTTTACATTTTAATTTAATGCACAGCCTGATTCAAGTTATTTTTAATCAATAAAAAAAAGTTTAATATTTTATTTTAGGAAATAACAATTAAGCATTTTATTCCAGGAAATGAATGACAGTTTTTGTTGTAGTTAATGATAATAATCTGGATTATATATATATATATCGTAAGTATGTATATGTGTGCGTGTGTGTGTGCGTGTGTATGTAATGTAGATATATATATATATATTATATATATATATATATATATATATATATATTATCTATATATATTATATATATAAATACATATACATACATATATACATACATACATATATATATATATATATATATATACATATATACACACATACACATATACACATATATATACACATATATATATACATATTATATATATATATAAATATACATACATACACATATACATACACACACACACACACAATTGAAATATTGCCTTGACAGCTAAATGAAATAAAACAACTTTAAGCTGACATTAAAATTACTAAAACTAAAACTGATATAAAAATAAAGCTAAATAGAAATATAAAAAAATAATAAAAATGGCATTTTTTTTTCTAAAACAAAATTAAAAAGAAGAACTGATAATATAAAAAAAAAAAAAAAAAATCAACATTAAACTTTCAAAATTCTATAAATAGGTTTGAAAATTACAAATTTGAAAAAATTATATTATAAAAATAGATATTTATTAGTTAATTTTTTTATACATTTTTAGATATTTATTAGTTCAGACAGTTGACAGTATACAAAAATAATAATAGTAAAAAAAAAAACCTAGCGAATACAAATCTTAGCAATATATGCATTACAAATTCTAATAACTCAAACACTGACTCAATCTCTCAGAATCAGACACTGCGTCAACATGAAGGAGGACCGAAAAGGTCACAATTTCCCAAACACACACGCACTCAAACATGCACAAGCCTTCAGATCTGCTGTGGGATCTTCATCTGGCAGAAAAATCTCTTTGAATACAGGAGTGAATATAAAGTCTGATGTGTGGAGTTTGTACCTTCTGCGCCGATGGACACCAGCTTGACTCCTTTGCTGGCGATGAAGTCCAGCGCTTTGTTGACATTGTTGATCTTGTGCACTCTCATCTTTCCTCTTTCAGGTTTAGGTAACCTCTCCCCTGCACAAAAACATGAGGAGTTCTCACACACTTTCCATCGGATCAGCACAAACACAAACCCTCGGCTAAACATTAGCTCAGCGCCTCTGCAGCATTTCACACAGCTCTGGAAAGCTGCAAATGAACTAGAGGCTTCTGGGTGAAGGTCCTGACCTGAGATGACCTCCAGGAGCAGCATGAGTTTGAGTCCATCTCTGAAATCCTCCTCGATGTTTTCGATCTGCGTTCCTGCCTTCCGCAGGTGAGAGTTGCACCAGGCCGTGAAAGTCTAGAACAAACAGGAAATGATGTCAAAAAAAGTGGAAGCAAGGTCAGGAAAACAGGAAATGGGCTGGGTTCTGCAGTGTAAAGGAATGCTCAAGATGTTTGCTCAGGAAACAAGACCACCTCTTGTAAGAAACAGTTCGACAAACACTGAAATATTCAATACTTTGCTGACGAAATATGACAACTATAATAAGGTGCAGAGGTCAAAATAAATAAAAAAAAATCATATGTATTTTTCTTTTTTATTATATATATACAAATTTTTGAAGTAATATTAGGTTCAAAAGTTAATATAAATATAAAAATAAATATATTTATTTTATGTTAGAATTGAAAGTCTGGGTCTAGGAGAAGGGTAGAACAATTAACTCTGCTCAAAGCACATTTAAAAAACCTTTTATATACACATATATATATATATATATTACATATATAACATATTATATATATTATATACATATATATATATATATATATATATATAACATTACATGTATATAAAATATCTAATATAAATATTATTTTAATGAAAATTAGAAATGTTACCTTGGCAATAAAAATTAAAATAATTAAAACAACTGACTAAAGTACTACAATTACTAAAATTGAAATAAAATAAAATTAACCAAAACAGAAATATGTGTTTATTGTTAACTAAATCTGATACAAATAACTGATACATTGTAATATGTACTGTCCTTTACTTACTAGTTTTAAACATTATAGTATACTTCAAGTTAAACGAAACAAAAATGATAAACGTTTCTGTTGGATTTTATTTTATTTCAGTTCATGTTTTTATTTTATATAAAAAATGTTTTTTTGTTTTTTTGCTTTGTTTAATTAAATATAACCGAGTATAGATATAATATAATATAAATAGCATATTAATAAAACATATATAATCAATATAATACAACAGCATTTTCATTTAATATAAATATTAATTTACACTAATTGAAAATTAGTAATGTTGCCTTGGCAACTAAAATAAAAAAATATGAAATATTGAAATTACAAAAATGAAAGCTAAAATAAAATTAAAGCCAAATATTAAATAAAGCCAAAAAAGAAAGCATTAAAAAAAAAAAATCGAAATATTAAAATTGACTACTTTAATTTACAAAAAAAAAAAATAACATTTAAAATATTATAAAATATTATAATTGTATACAAATAATAACAAAATAAAACTGCTCTACACTTACTCCCTTTAAAACTCCATATTACAAAAAAAATATTAAAAGTTTAAGAAAAAAAAAAAGAGCACAAGCGGTTGACGCATTAGTTATCCTCACTAACAGACTAGTCTGGAGTGACCACAGCAGCTCAACATGAAGCAGAAGACAGACAGAGACAGGCATCAGATCACACTGGGAAAGGGGTTTCTAGGCCTGCAGCCTGAAACACAAAGAAGCCATTGAGTTTAGTGGATAATGAGCCCCTTCAGCACCCCCTACCCTCGTACGACAGGCACCTACCCGGGACAGACCCGCCACAAAAACAATTCAGCCTTCACACGCATACACACAAACCAGTCAGGACCCGAGCCGGACGGCCACATCCACACTGTCAACAAACGGCAGAAATACCTCTGCTCACACAGGGGCTCAGTGTGTGTGTGTGTGTGTGTGCAGGGAAAGCCCTGCGTCTGAGATTAGTTGGGTGTGGGTGACATCATTCCATCCAAGTCAGAAGAATTACAGAGGAAGAGCCGCTACGCCACACATGCATGCATTTCTGTGCCACTTTTGGCCAGAGTTATAATGAAACACACAACACTGGTGCAAGCACTTCACAAACACATGGTTACATCACGCGTGCCTTGCATATTGGCCATTTCGACTTCAAATATAAAATAATAAAAATGTGAATCTAAATTAAAAAAAAAAAAATCAAGTAAATCAATAAATCTAAATATAATTCATAAATCAATATTCATTTTAATTAAATGAAAATTTTAATTACCACTTTGGCAATGAACTGAAAAAACAACTTGGAGTACAAAAATTTTAAGATTTTATTGTATACATTACATTTAATATTCTAAATTTAAAAAAATATATAAATTTTGTGTATACCTAAACATACACACAGAGCAACCTTACACTAAAATTAAAATGAAAACTGAAAATAGAAGTTTTACGTTAACATACACTAATTTTATATATATATATATATATATATATATATATACATATATATATAGATATATATATATATATATATAAAATAAGGGAGTCAAGTATTCACAATACATAAAAACTTTGAATACTTTGCAAACACACATTGCACAACTCCACTCTACTATCAGAATCATTTGTACTGAGACCAGTGGTGGTATTGTGGAGTTTCGGAAATGTAAGAGACAAAACTCTCTCGGTTGCCACTCCCTGCTCAAGAACGCACGCGAGATGAAGTTCATCGTCCCACACGAACACACTCCTGCAGCGGTGTGATTGACAGGTGAGGGTGTGGTGCTGTCACAGCAATGAGCTCAATGCACACAATCAACATCTATCTTCTGTTTTCAAAATAGCTTGCTTATGGATTTGACACTGAATGTTAGTTGCTCGGGTAAAAGACACCAGCATAAGTGTGTTTTAAGGTTTTTTTTTTTAGGACAGGGGTTTACAAACCAGTGTCCAGGGAAAAGGTTAGATGAAAACAGTATTTAAAAAAAATAAATAAATAGAACTAAATTATTTAAATAATACAGTGTAAAAATGTAAAAATAAATAAGATTTAAAAAGTGAATTAAATAAAGATCCATTTAAATTGTATAAATGTAAAAAAAAAAAAAAAGAAGATAAATAAGCATAATTATTTATATAAATAAATATATTTTTATATAAATAAAAAAACTATATTTAATATAAATATATAAATGTAAATAAAAATGATTAAAATAAATAAAAATAAGTTATACATAATACCATGTAAAATTTAAAAAATAATTATAAGATTAATATTTTAAAAAATAAATCAAAAAATTTATTGAAATAGTGTAAAAATGCAAAAATACATATATTTAAAAAACATAAGAGTTTTAGTAAATTAAATATTTGTAAAAATACATGATTTAAATAGTGTAAAAATAAAAAATATAAATAAAAAAATAAATGATTAAAATAAATAATAATACTAATAAAACTAGTAATATAGTGATTATAAAAATAGAAAATAAGTGTTTTTAAATAACGCAATAGAAACAGTATTTTCCAAACTAAATCTTTTACATGCTTTTAGTCTGATCTTTATACATGAAAATATAAAGTTGCCTTTTAAACTTATTTTATGTCATATTTTTTGGTGTGTGTGGAATTTTTATGTCAAAAGAGGGCACAGTGGTATTTTGTGGATTATTATATTTATTCTCATATACAGACAGAGTCACTGTATTATGGGATCACCGCAGTGGTTTTCTACACGCATGAGACACTCATCTGAAGTGTCTCTGACTCAGGTTGGACTCGACCTGCAACGGTTCAGGATTATACAGACATACGAGTCGATATACTGGTAATTAACACTTTCTCTGCACTCAAATGTCACGAACTGCTGAAGCAGGGTTCATGCTCATATCCTAGAGGAAACTTCTGCAGGAATATTCACAGCGGTAATAAGCGCTTTCCTCATTCTCTGCAAGCTCTAATGTGTTTCCGTCTGTGAGATCGCCATCAGATCAGCATCATCTCCCGCTCAACGGCTGCGGGGCCAGAGAAGCTTTACACAAACTCAACAAAACCAAACTTGTGCACCGTGCACCGCAGCAGAATCTGTGACATTTTTACACACCAGCTGGCAACAGCCGGCTTTGAAGCAGACTTAGTATTGTTTGTGTCCATAGTTTTTTGGCTGTAAAACTAGCTCATCCAGTAGGTGGTGCTACAAAAAAACCTTATTATCTACAAATGACTGAGAAAACTGAAACTTAAACGTAAAGATGTTAAATCACAGCAAACTTCAAAAGTGGCCTCAATATAACTTCAAAATAAGCTAAAATAAGCTAAATTAACTAAAAATCAAGATTTAATCATATTTCATATTTTAAATCATGCCCTTTAAAGCTATCGCTTATTTAATAAAACCTGCATTTATGAGGAAATTCAAAGTGTATTTTCTAGACCTGAGATGGAAATTTACTGTTAAATACAAAAAACCTTGTTTAAAATATAAAATATAAAAACCTTAAATTTCAGCTATTTCAGCTTGTACCAATAAATAAAAATTAATAAACACTACATGTACATATTTAAAAGTAATTAAAAACAGAAGAACAAAATCAAATACAAAATGCTAACAAAAACTCTAATATTACAGCAATAATAGTTTAAAAAACTCTGAATGAAAACATTTTTATGAGTAAAAAAAAAAGAAAAAAAAGGTAAATCATGAACTAGAAAAGCCATGTTATTTCTAGAATTATGGGAATTATTTTAATTTTGTATAATTATTTCATTTTAGTATCTCCAATTTTATTTTCTGTTGATGAAGTTTTTTGATGATTAGTTTTTTTGTTATTGCAGAAGTATTTTGTTGTGTATTATCTTGTTGAATAATTAAGTTTAACAACCCCTTTATTAAATGACACAAAATGCAGTCAAAAAGGTGCAAAAGCACATAAATCATTTTGCACTCCTCGGGACGTCCTGAGATCTAAAACTACAGCACAGCAAGTCTCAAAAAAACTAAACTAAATGTCAACGATCTGAGCAACAGACCAGAGAATATCAACAACCAAAACTGTGCAACGAGCTTCACGTTCACTCGCTTCCCAATCTGAGCCCTCGACCCTGAGCGACAGCAGCAGAGGAGGAAAAGAGGAGGACAGGAAGAGAGCGAGGGACGTCCATGTAGGAGTCGCCCTGGTGGATGCCATGTTTATTTGCTGATTTATTTATAGCACTTCCTGTCTTTGTGAGACTCAGGTTTCTCAGTCATCCTGCAGGAACGTTAACCCTCGCAGCATCCCGGGACAGTTCGATCTCAAAGCACTAACACCAACAACCAGATCTGCAAACCACGATCCACGTCTAAACACACAAATATCTGA